>NW_025335550.1:15974-536386 GCF_004798865.1 Varanus komodoensis | reverse complement strand
GGCAGCTCGACGGGCTGCGGGAGCACCTCGAGGTCGAGCGGGGCGCTGAGCAGCGGCGGCTGGCCGCGGTCGCGGGCGAAGAGGCGCAGCGGGAGCGGCGCGCGCACGTTGAGCAGCGAGCGCACCAGCACCACGCGCCCCGTGCGCGGCACCACGAAGAAGTGGGCGCTGCCCGGGCGCGCGAAGTAGCGCAGCTCGGCGTTGGCGCCGTCGTCCGAGTCGTGCGCCCGCGCCTGCCACACCTGCGCCCGCAGCGCCAGCGTCTCCGCCACGCGGAGGCGCGTCGCGGCCGGGCCGGCGCGGGCCAGGAAGCGCGGCGCGTTGTCGTTGGCGTCCAGCACGGCGATGGCGACCGTGGCCAGCTCCGACGGGGCGCTGCGGCCGCGCGCGCGGGGGGACGGCGAGCAGCGCTTGCAGCACAGCGCCAGGCGCAGGGCGTAGCGCGCGCGCGCCTCGCGGTCCAGCGCCCGCGTGGTGCGCAGCCACACCTGCCCGGAGCGCGCGTGCAGCGCCGCCTGGAAGTGCGCGTGCCCGTCGCCCAGCAGCTGCAGGTGCCAGCGCCGCCCCTGCACCTTGGCGCACCACGGCTCGGGCCCCAGCCGCGTCAGCGGGATGGTCAGGCCGCTCACGCGAGTGCCCGCCGGCCAGTTCTCGGGCACGTGGCCCTGGAAGGCCGGCCGGCGCCGCGGGGCGCCCGGGCGGCCCGCCGCGGCGCAGCCCAGCAGCAGCCACAGGTGCAGCAGCGGCGCGGCCATGGCGCGACCGAGCTCCGACGGCCGCCCCGACGCGCGCCGCTCCTGCCACTGGCGCCGCCGCCGCCGCATGCTCCTTGGCGGCGCGGAGGCGGAGCCGCGACGCGCGGATGGGGACGCGGTTGGACGGCGCGGCGGCGGCGCCTCGCGGCCGGGGACTGGGCGAGCCAATCCCCGCCTCGCGGCCGGCGCCCCGCCGGCTTCCCGCCAGCTTTCGGGCGGGCTCGCGGGCGGCTCTCGCCGGCACCTGGCGCCCCGCTCGCCGCGCAGACGGCCGCGGCTCAGGCGCAGGCAGCGGCGGCACCCGCGCCGCCCCCGGGAGGAAAGACGCTTTCGCCTGCAGGAAAAGCCCAGGGGAGCCGAGCCCCCAAGTGGGCGCTGAACCGGAGGGATCGCTCCACCGAAAGCAAGCGGGCTTCTTGTACGGGAGGGGAGGCGATGGCCCCCGGGCCGCGGGGATCCCCCCCCCCCCCCCCCCCCCCCGTTTTCGTCCCGAGAGTCCTAGGAGCGCTCCAGGCACCAAATGGTTTCAGGACCGTGGATAGCTCCCACCAAGCGCGGGGCAAGGGGGCGCTCCCGCTGACACAGGGCTCGCCCTCCTTGCCTGCTTCGGAAAGAAGCGTGTGTGGGATTTCTTTTTCAGGAATTTGATGAGAGGCAGAGCTCCCGTCTTCCCCACTTCTTCAATCCACGTTGCTCTCTGTGTCTCTCTGTATAAAATGTCGCTGTACAGGGCTGTCACGGATGGGACATTTTGGAGAGCTTCCCATCTCCGTAAGTTGCTCCTTGTCTCCCTAAGTTGGGTGATGACTTGACAGCACATAACCACAACAAAACGTGGCAGCTATTTGCCCCAATACTTTATTTTGTTGTGTATCAAACCCAGGTAGATCACTGTAATTTTGCTCCTTAGGAATATCCGTTAGCATATTGGGTGTTTGTGGACAGAGATCTTATATCCCTGCCAGTCAAAGCAGCAGCAGCTAAGCGTTCGTGATTAATCCTCTGCATACTTAGACTGAAAAGTGCCCCACATCTCCTTGCATTCCCCAATCTGCTAGGTATATGGGGAACACGTGCATTTAGATATCCAGGTCCCAAACCGTTTAGTGCAAGCACCTTAAAGTGGGCTGAGACTTTCAGCCAGTGCTGATGCCCAAGAACAGGGCTTGTGTGTTCATGCCTGCCCCCTCTGGAACCAAGTGACTTGGGCCAGGCCAGGTGGGAAGCACCGAGCTGGCATTTTCTTCTGAGCTCCTTGGACCTAACACTCATCGCCCCAACCTGGGAACCCTGTGGCAGTTGTGCTTGCTAGGAGAAGAGCAGTGGCAGCACCCCCCACCACCCCCCAGGGGAGGTCAGGCAACGATCGTCGAGTGCGTAAGTACTCTGGCAAGATTCCCAGGTGTGTACAAGAAGCTGCTTTGCCGAGACTGGCAGGTCTGAGGATGAGGATGAGGAGAGTTGGCTGACCTAGGCAGGGCTAAGAGCTCAAACTCTGATAAAGGAATTGTAGTCCTAACATGCAGGCCTCCACCTGCTGAAGAGATTACTTCAAGGCCAGCCAGGGGGCCCAATCCACCAGTCCCTGGGAATGAAGAAAAAGAATAACATCCTGAGGGAGGGGATTTGGAGATGGAAAGTCTCTTGGGTGGAAAACTCCAGCCTCCGGAGGAAGTGGACCCGAGCGCCTATCATCACAGCGACCGGCTGGCCCAATTAGGGGCTCAGAGTGCAGAACCCAATTCCACAGCACCTCGTCTTCCAGAGACAGGCCCTGAAGTTACATAAGCAAGGCTTTGGGCAAAGAAGGCTCAACTTCATGTGTGCTCAAAGACTTCTAAAGACGCTTACAAGAGGTGCTGGAGAGTCTGTCTTGCTGGGGAGGGAACCCCTAGCTCAAGGCAACGCTGGAGTGTTGGAGGAAGGGCTGAATGTGCCAAATAGCCTGCCCTGCACCCTGTAATCCATCCTGCTGTCCTTAGGCAAGTGGAGGATGCGGCTGAAGCGAAACCCTGTGACCGGTCCTGCCAGGCCCGTGCATGGCCTGATGGTGAGGGGATCTTACGCTTCATCTTAGCCAGCCAAACAGTTTGATAATCAGTGAACTGCAGTGGTGGTAGAAAAGTCTGCTGAATATTTCATTGAAATATCCATTTTGAGTAAGTCAGGCACACAGTGATATTCCCTGCTCTGTACATATAGGCTGTTGCCTCGGCATGTGTCCAAGCAAGCCCGCAGGCAGTTCTGAGGGGCTGTGACACATGCAGGTAGCAAAACAACCAGGCCCCTGAACTTATACGAAACTGCTGTTGCCCACACGCAATGAGTGGCTACAGTGTTTAGGGGAACGCCTAGGACCAAGCGGTAGGCGCTTGGGAGAGACGGGTTCTAGTCCCTGCTCAGCCATGGAGCTCACTGGGTGACTTTGGGCTGCTCACTGACTCTCCGCCTAGCCTACCTCACAGGGCTGTTGTTGTGGGGATAGAATGGATAGGAGGTGGATTATGTATGTTGCTCTGGATTCCTTGCAGGGAAAAGGTGGGATACAAATATAATAAATAAAGTGAATGTAGAGACCACTCCTTCCGGGTGACCAAGAGGCAGCAGGTTAAAACCTCTCCTTCTAAGAGGGAGGGTTGAGTGTGAAAACAGAACCCCTGAGGACATCGTTCTCTACATTGATTGCAGGTGGCTGGTGCATATCAAAAGGAAAATAAAATTTAATTTGATTATTAATCTATTGACCTGGAAAAGTGGTGTTTTCTTCTTTCTTTTGAATTCACTTTTCACATCCTACTCCTTTTTACCTTAAATAACAATGCAAGCAAATCACATTCCTAAGGTTGAATAGGAAGAATCATCATAAAAATATAGACCACCCAGAGAGCTTTGGCTGTTGGACGATATAGAAATAAAATTAATAAAAATAATAAATGTATTCTGCCAGACCCAATCTGGCACAGCAACTCTCAAGCCACGTTTCCCCCTCACACTGCCACCTGGAGGCTACCACTGCCATTACAGCTCCGAACCCAAATTTCCCAAGGAGGCCTCTCCCTCCAAAAGCCACCCTCTTGCTTCAGCTCCAGAGACAAAGCAGGAATGTCCTTCTTGCACCCATGGCCTGGCAAGGTAAGGTTCACAGGAGCAGGGAAATCCAGGGTGTGCTTCCAGCAACCCCGTCGCTTCTTGCCAAGTCATGACTTTACTGCTACGGTGCACTTTTTAATGGTCTTCCAGTGGTGCATTAACAGCATTTAAGCACATGTCCCTAAGAGTTCGCTCTATGGAATACTGTAGTCCTTATTTCTGAATAACAACCGGGAAGGCTTTCATCCCGCTTACCAGAATTATTTTATTTATTTATTTATTTAGAATTTTTATTTAGAATTAAATTCATGGCTGCCTTTGACAACCCATTCAAAGGACTTTTGCTTGCAGAATCTCGGCACTGATTTTCAGGCAGAGTCTGCCCACCAGCAGCTGCCTAGGCTGGCAGTTGGACCCTGTTCCACCACTGGCACTGGAATTCATCTCCCACACTGCACCCAAGGGTGGAAGTTACCCTGCCCAGGGCACGGCACTCTGCCCTCCCACAGTTTCCTGCTGCCCCACATCTGCCGTCCAAGGCAGCTATCCCAATCCAGCTGGTGGTAGGGCCAGCCCCATGTGATGCACGTGTGTGGGTGTGCGCACACACCCTGGCAGAAATGTGCAATTTGCTGTGACAACATCAGTCCATGCTTTGGTGTCTCTTCCAGGGCTGCCTTGTGCAGCATGCACACGTCTTGAAGAACCACATAATTTTTGTCTCCTTACTGGTTATTGCTGCAAGGGGGCAAAAGGCCAAGAATGCAGGAATGAGGAAGGCAGGCAGGCAGGCAGGACCTTGGGGCCTGCTCAGAGTGGCCCATGGCAGCCCTGTTCCCACAGGGCAAACTGACACCATCGCACTGTGGGAAGGATCCTGATTAACCTTTTGATTTCCAGATGGTTTAATGGTGGTTTTATTACGGTATTTTGGTTTTGTCTGTAATCCACCTTGGAAAGAATTGCATCCTGAAGGGCAGGATACAAATAATAGAAATACAATAGGGTGCAATTTTATTCATTTATTTAAAGCTTTCGTATCTTGCCCTTCACAATGTCTCGGGCTATTCCACTGAGATACCCATTTACCTCTGAACCTGGAGGATGGTGGGGGAAGCGGTGGAGAAAACCAGTCTTCCAGATCCTTCTGCCCTACAGGTCCACTAGACAACTGATTTTGGCTGCCTTCCTGCAGGGCTTGGACAGGGAGGGAAGAAGATCAGCACATCGCCAGGATGCAGCCCTGCCCACCGGCCTTCCCTGCTCCCAGAATGCCCTTTGGCTCTTCCGCTGGCTCTGCAGAAGCAGTCATGGGGCCCCTTCCATGCTGGCTGGGATGGGGCAGCTGACTTCAGATCTGGGAATCCCAAGAACCCCGGGTGCTGTCTTAGGGCCACAGGTTCATTCCTGCTCACAACAAAATATTAGCTCCCTAGTTTTCCAAGCCTCCCTTCCCTGGAAGGTGAAACGAGAGAAAAACACGCTGCCCTCAGTCATGGAAGCAGAAAAGCCACCGGATGGATCCCTCCACTAAAGTGCCCTGGCTCTTTAGAGACCGTTGTACATTATTATGTTTTCTCCCCATTTGATTGTTCGGCACTGGGGTGTTATATTGGATGTAGAGTGGGATGTAAACCTTGCAAATTAATAGATAATAAATCTTCAAAACACACCAACCATGTCAGTTCGCCACTAGCATTTGAAATCCAAACTGCTTATTCATTTATTTCTGTGTAACTGTGCTTTTTAAATAAGAACAGGGGGTTGGTTTGTGATTTTGTCTATTTTGTTTTAATTTCAGGACATCAGAGAAGTTTCAAGCTGCTTTTATAACCTGTTTGTTCACCAGTCTGCTTTCATTGAAGATGACTCATTCTGAATGGGTTTCTGTGTCCTTTATTGTCTTGTTGTTTCTTCTCCTGTACCCATTAAAATCCTGTCTTTTTTCAGATTTAAATCCCTGTTTGTTTTTAAATTTTAAGACTGGCTCATTCAGTCACTGTTGAAATCATAAACATGACTGTCGAGTACATAGCTATTAATAAATCACAAACAGAATTTTAAATAAAATATTACTGAAGTGTTCCTTTAATATTGTTCTCTGCCTCCACTATAGATGCAGCTTCCTCTGATTCCCGACTGCCAAAGAAGAAAGAAATGGTTACATAACATCAAAGTGTATCTTCTCGAAGGGGGATACACGAGACAAAAATTCTCTGTAGGCGTTCAGTCCCTCCGTCTCCACCACCTCCTTTTTTCCTCTTCTCAAAGTCACCTTTAAGTTAAGTTGGTGAACTTTAGCTAGCTAGTTATTTTTAGTGAGTGCTCAGCTTTGCTTGCTTTTGCTTGCAGCACTGAAGCATTTGCAGCGAATATTCTTTTCTACAGTTTTGTTCTGTATGTTTGCACGTTCCGTGAAAATGATGGAACGGTGAGAGTCTCCGACAAAATAATGGATCAGCTTGGAACATTTCCCTGTTCAGCCACTTTTGAGTCTCCCTTATGCCTCGGAATTTTGGCCTTTGAAAAGGCATATGTGATATTATTTATCATGGATTGGATGCAGAGGGGCTCTGTACAAGCAGGAAAATACATCCTCTTCCGCACACACCCAATCCAGCAGTTCTCCTCCTAGCGTCCTTCTCCAAGAGGGGTTCCCTCGTCCCACTGAGGCAGGTCAGCTCACCCCAGAGCTCAGACAGAGGAACCTCAAGACCCTGGACAGTGCCAGCCGTCACTGCTCTGGTGACTTTTGACTTGGAATCCATGCCATGGCTAGTCAAATTTTCCTACTAGTACCAAAGGTTATTTGTATAGCTCTTGCATGCAAGGACAATACTTGGGTATCTTCCTGTGCTGCCCATGCATACAACTACTATTTGAACTGATTTTATTGCAATTTAAACTGATCTTTATGTCATCCTCAATGCAGCAGAGAATGTGAGAGGGAGGCATTCACAACGCAAATAAGCATTCTAGTCCACGTTGTTCTTATACCAGCAGTCCCCAAGTTATGAACGCCTGAGTTACAAACAACCCAAACTTATGAACAAACTGCCATAAATCCTATTTATTTTTTAAAATAACTGTGGGAAATTGTCATCACCATAGAGAGAAAGTGAAAGGAGAGAGAGGGAAGGCCTCCAAAGCATCAGCACAGAGAAAGAGGAAATGAAAGGGGAGAGAGGGAGGCCTCCAACATCCTCCTTCCCCACCCTTCTGGAGAGGGAAATCTGTCTGGCATTTTACTGCTGCAAAGAGGAGGCCCTGGTGAGTTTAGGAGGGGCGAGAGATAGGGGATGCTTTGCCCCTCACCCCTGAGAAGGCGGAGGGCCAACTGGTCTGACCTACATACAAATTCAACTTAAAGATGAATTTCCATTTTCTCAGGAACAGAACTCGTTCATAACCTGGGACTGCCTGTATTCTTCTTATGAAGCAACAGAAGAGGGAGCCCTTCGTGTGACTTACAAGCCGCCCCTTTCCATGTGAAGGCACATGGGGAGCCAGGCACCATTCATGCCCAGCACAGGTGTGCAGGAGCTTAACCACACAATGCCAGCCCTTCAGAAGCATGGCATAGCAATGCTTAGCTCACTGCAGAGCCAGAAATTAAGGACGGTCGTCTCCCCATGGAGTCACACGAGGAGCTGCTGTACAGCAGCTCAGACTACTGGCCTCTCTGTGTTGTCTGCTCTGAGTCACACCAGTTCTCTGTGGCCAAAGGTGAAACATAGAAACAGAGCGAGTCAGAAGGGGCCTCCCTGGTCATCTAGTCTGACCTCCCTTAGACCGGACCGTCCCATCAGCTGCCCCCCGATCTATTTATCTGGGTGCCCTGGGCTGAACCTGGGATCTTCGCACATGCCCTACTGTAAGATTCCAAGAAGCCAGCATGAGCTAAGCAGACACAGGCATGGTGTAGTGGCCAGAGTGTTTGATTAGGACTCAGGAGGCCCGGGTTCTAGTCCCCACTCAACCATGAAGCTCACTGGGCGGCTTTGGGCCAGTCGTGGACTCTGAGCCTCACAGGGTTGTTGTGAGGATAAACGGAGAGGAGGGTAAGCTTGTGGGCTCCTCTGGATTCCTTGCAAGAGGAAGAAAGGCAGGATATGCAATGGAACAAATATTAATGATCTGTAGGCATTCCATTCCATCTCATTTCCATTTCATTTATTATACTTCTATGCTGCTAAGTAACCAGAGCTCTCTGGGTGGTTTTCAAAGATTTAAATCCTAAAAAATGCAATATAAAACAATTTACATACAAAAATATGAAGCATTGTTGCACGCTGAACAATAAAAACCCCGGCACCCATTAAAAACCTTACCAGATGCTACCCAATGCCTGGGAATAGAGGAAAAGCTTAACCTGGTACCGGAAAAATGTTAGTGCCAGGTGGACCTTACCAAAAAAAGGTCATTGCATAATTGGAGAGAGGGACCTCTGTCCAAGGAGGTCTCTAGCGGAGGGCTTCAGATGAAGATTCCCATGCACAGGAAAGTGCTCAGTGAGAGAGAAACATCCTCAGATGCTGCATTCCCAAAGCCTTTGTGATTTCATATGTCAAAACCAGCATTTTAGATGGGTTCAGAAACACACAGACAGCTAATGCAAGTGACAGTGTTATGTGCCCAGGCTTGCTGGCCTCTGCTGTCGTGTTGCACACAACTGGCACTGAACAGAAAATTAACCAACCAAACTATATAAGAAGAGCGCCAGACAGGGGGCTGTATTTGGTTGATGTAAAAAAATACGAATGGAAACCAAGTACGGAACTTTCTCACTGTACGTTGAAGAGCTGAGGATCCTCCTTCAATCAATAACAAGTCCTGGACAATTTTCCTTGCAAAGTACTCTTTATTGCTTCCAAGTGCAAATCACCCAGAACGAATCTCTGAGCATGCACAGAGAAGTTTGTTGAATCCAGTCTAGTGCTTACCTTCAGGAACTCTCCTTATGAACATGCCTGGGGCTCACCCCTTTGGGAGGGGCTTTCTGAAAGTGAACACACCTCCCCTGCACACACTGATCCTTCAGTCGGGCCACCTGCCTCTCCTGACACCTCGTCATGGGTCAAGAGGTGGTCTCTGCCAGAGAACCTCCCACTCCAAGAGTCCCTCCATCTGCTGCACATCTTGATTATTCCCAGGAACAGCCCTGCCTGGCCTTGAAAGAAGCTTCCCTCATTTCAGTGCCTTGGCAGGTCCCATCCTCTCCGGTTCCCCTTTGATCTGCTTCGCATTCTGATTCTGAATCTTCTGAACTGGAACCAGCAGTCTGTGCAAACGACGGCCCAAGAAGCCACCCTTTCCGCTTCCGGCACTGTAAGTTCTTCAGCTACTGTAAATCTGGATCTGCAACATATTGATATTTAAGGATATGCATGCATCACTTATATTAGACATTTTTGAGCAATGCATGAAAATAAGTCTTCCTATGAAGGGCAAGATTAACTTATAGAAAGTGCCTGTTAGGAGAGGTTTGTTTTTGGTAAGTGCTGAAAACTTAGAGGGGTCCACTCCTGTCTCCTTTGTAAAGATAACAAATTCTTAGCAGTACATTGTTTCTTATTTATGTCTTAATAAACTAAAAATGTATTGCTTGCAACATTTTTAAAACAGTTGCAAAACTTCTCCAGGATGTTGGTGAAATCAAGGGAATTAATTTATAGGTGCTCACGGCACCCTGCTTTTCCTCAATTCACTGCAAAAGCTGCTTCTCCTCCCCACCCTGAATGCAGTATGTGTATTTTCACTGCAGCGAAGGTATGCTCCTCTGCTACGTTTGCAAAGTTACATTTGCATTTGCCCTAAACTGCCAGTAGTGCGAAGGCACTGGTGCAGCTGTGTCATGGATCGGACTGCATTGCTCCAGCCCGAAACCATTCCAGCCCCTTTTCGCTCTTCCTTCTCCCTCCCGCTGAGATTGCCAGATGCTCGCTACGACAAACCCGCAAGGCCCTGTCATGAAAGATTAATTGAGGTCCCCCAAATCATTGAATCTTCGTTCTTCATGAGTGACTTAGCAATTGATAATATTAAGACAGCTGTTAATTAACCATTAATCAAACTCTTTCCCTGACACAGCATTTGTGCTTCTCCCGTGCTCTCTTTTTAATCACATTAATTTTTGCTTATATAATTAGCATGGGACACAAAAGGGTTCATTTCTACAAGCACCTAAGAATGACAGATGTACAATCGGGCTGGCATGTCCGGGGGAAGGAGACGGTGCCCCTCACCTGTCCTGGCCGGATCGCGCACCCAGCCGCTGTGTCCGATGGCTCCCGGCAAGATGGCAGGAGGTTACCCAACATTATTTGCTTCTGCCTTGATCAAGAGCAACATTTGCCTGAAACTGGGATGCGCGGGGCATCTCCACGTTGTTTCGGTTCAGCAACAAGGATGAGCAAAAGAAAAGTTCTGAACTGTGTTCGGGCGAAGTCTGAGATGCACAGCACCAAGCCCCTGAGCAGTGATGCCCCGCAGGCTGGCGCTGGCTGCATCAGCCTTTCATCCCTGTTTCTTTCCAAATTGCAAGCGCTTTTGGTGCTCCAGTTACAGCAAAGGACAACCGGTCTGCTCCTGCCACCGCTGCTGCTTTAAAGAGAAGCTTCAATTCTCCAGCTTTATCTGGGGAAGTCAGTGGGAATATGACTGTGTTCTGACATGGAATCCCCATGAAGTTTGGCCCTAAGTTCTGTCACATTTTCTTACAGCCCAAGGTGGCGGTCAGTCAGGGCCACATGGGCCAGTCCAGGCTTTGTGCTCACAGCCATCAGGAGACCGTGTGCGCCTTTGGGCTGCAGACATGAAAGGGCAGCGTTCAGCTTGTGCTTCGCCAGGGTGGCCTGAGGCCTGGGGAACGGCCCCCGCAGGTCACCTGGCTGAGCTCTGCGGCTGAGCAGAGAGCGCAGTGCAGGTTTTCCAACACTCTTATCAGTCCAGCCTGCTGCGGTTCAGTGTTACCTTCAGAAGAGCAGCAACTCCTTCTGCAGAGCTCCTTCTGCAGTCGCAAGTGTTGGGAAAACTCAGATAAGGATGTCAGGAGCATTGTGGGAAATTCATCCTAGCTGCACATCAGATTGGAGAGGCCGCAGTGAGAAGAGCTGGGGCTGAGCCGCTTGAGCCTTTATTACAAGCATGTGCTGCTCCCCCCATGATTAACCTGGCCGGGAAGGATTTTGCCATTAATGCTAGCTCACCTTTACAATTAATTATCCAGGGTGGGGGGAAAAACTCCCAGATTTCATGGGCTTCGGCTAATTCTCATTATAAGAGCTCACTAAGCTATTTCTGCAGCCATTAAAATTGTTTTGGGAAAGATGGGGAAATGATCAAATGACTGGAAACTGGGTTAGGAGGGACCAGGGAAGGGAAAACGCTAAATATTTCTACTTCAGTGTGCAGTGACTCTTCCAGCTTTAATTTCAGTGCTTCTGTTCCATCAAAAGAGCTGCTCTCAAAGACACAACAAGAGAAGTCCATTAGAATCTCGTCCTGCTTTGCTTTACTTTTCCCCCCTGAAGTCAAGAGCATTTCTGCCTTAGCAAACTGATGCATCAGGCTTACGCTGTGACATTTGCACCAAGGGCTGATGGCAAAACACTGACAGCAAGACTGGGAATGGTGCAGATTCCCTGGAGCAAGATGGCCATGGGTTCTGCCTTGCAAAGGACAGTCCTCCATCTGAGGTCTGGTTTAAAAATAAGGAACCTATGAAGGGCTTTAAAAGGCCAATTGACTTCTAGGAGACTTAAATATGCACAACAGTATCTGGCTTGTGCAGTATTATTTAAATGTTTCATTATTATCTACATAAGCGACAAATGTCTTTAATGTCAGACTGCCATGCTGCCGGGTTCCCAGAGCCAACGTAATTGGATCCAGATACGTGTCATCTCTCCCTTGAAGCTGATGCTGGTTAAGTGCCTATCAGATTGGTGGCAGACCCAGATACTGGCACATGTGCTGATCTGAGAAGGTACTTTTAGATTTTGGATTTGAATTAATGTTTTGTCACCCTGGATGACACAGTGATGATTATTGCAGAGATCTATGTTTGCTGAATAAAAGAAGCCCGCACACAAGCAGAAATATTGATGCAGCAGTAATTAGCCTGTGTTTCAAGTCTGAAATCCAAGCAGTGATGGAGAAATAGCAGAAGCAGCAGCTGATATTTTCTGGTGGAGCTAAACTTCCCTTATTTAATATCCTGGTAGGTCAAGAATTGCAGCATTCCCAAAAGTGCGTCATTTGTTTGAGTCAAATGGCTGGTCTTGAATGTATTTCTAAGAAGATGCTCATTCAGTCTTCCCCAATCCGTTGCCCTCCAGATGTTTCAGGCTACAATCCCCATCATCCCTGACAACAGACAGGCTGGCTTGGCTTGATGCGACTAGCAGTCCAAAAGATCTGTAGGACACAGATTGGAGAAGGCTGCACAAGCGCTTCCTTAAAAATGCAGCCAGGATTACCATTTGACTTCAACATTTTCACACATTTGACCTAGAAACAGAGTGAGTCAGAAGGGGACTCCTGGGCCATCTAGTCTGACCCCTGGCTCCAGCCAGCTCGGCTCATGACATGCCTACCGTGAATCTTGGTTCACCTTGAATCCTGGTTCCCTGAGCTTTGCTCCATTCAAATGCATCCTGTCCTGTAGTTCTGTAGCCCATGAACATGCTGAAGAAGTCCTTCCTTTTCTCTGTCCTGGATCTCCCACCGATCAGCCTCATGCAATGACCGACCTGAGTTCTAGTATTATAAGAGAGGAAGAGAAAAAGTCTCCCTGCTCGCCTTCTCCGCATCGCGCATGATGTTGTACCCCTCTGTTCTGCGGAAGGACTGCTACATACAGTGGAACTAAAACCACCTTCCAGGGAAGGATCACAGCTCCCCGCCAAAACATAAGCCTGAGAGAGAGCAGATCCTAAACCCAAGCTCAGCCTCACAGGCTTGTTGTTGTACAGATAAAATGGAGGGGAGGAAAGCTTTGCAAACAATCCTGGGTTGCTTGCAAGAGGTGGGAGCTCTCCGGAATGCAACTGCCATCACTTCCTACGAGTGCTACTTGTTCAGCAGATGCTCCACATTCCCTGGCCTTTTTCCCAGCAACAGTCGCCTGTCCTTCTTGGGGGCAGAGGGTTTGGGGATGCCTTTGTGGAACCTTGTGAAGGCACAAATTGTTAGGCTCAGTGTTGTTAGTCTTCGGGATTTAGCTTCTTGTCCAGGGTCTCCAGGTGAGCTGCATCTCCAACAGGTGTGGTATGTGCATGCAGGTAAAAAGAAAACATGAAGGACCACCAAGACACAGACTGCTGCCTCCCATGCTGGGGAGGCTGATTTTGGACTGCTTTCTTTTTCTTTTGCCAAAGGAGCAGCCTTGGATTTTAAATTGCTGCGAGACAGATTGTTGTTGCAGAGTAAACCAGCAAAGCAGGTAGTCTGTGACCTTCAGCAGTTTGCGTCAGTCCAAGAATCATGGAGCTGGAAAATGCAGGTCTTTTCTCCTATCTAAATTTGCTTAGGATTATACCTTAATTAGCCCTGGATCTAGGACTTTTGCAGCTGCGCTTTCAGAAAGAGAAGAGCAGGAGAAGGTAGCAGTAGTTCTGCCTCCCACTCCACTCACGGCTGGGTGCAGAAAGCCCTGTGACAGGCTAACACTCCAGGCTGGGGTCATTCTCTGCCAAGACCTGCTGCAGCCCAAAGATTCAGAAGCAGATCAGCCAGGACGTGTCTGAGAACCAGTCAACACCTTTGCCGTCCCAGCCAGTCTGACACGAGAAGTCACACTTGGGAGAAATGGCAGGAGCTGCCCGGGTGACCAACTGCTGCCTTGGGAGGGTTTAACATCTGGCTGCAGACATTTCTGTGCAGATCTGCCAAGCGCAGCGTTTCAGGAGCAGAGGAGCAGCTGGGCAGTCGGAAATCTGTGCACTCCCGACGGGCTATGTGACAGAAGAACAGCCCCATCAACACGGAGAAGAGAGGTGCCTGGCTCTCTTGAATGGGGAGGAGAAAACTTCGTATTAGAATGAGAAGAAACTGGTTTCAGATTCAATCAAAACTGAGGTGATGGGTCAGCTTGTCATGCTCCTTTTTTCAGTGCAAGATCTTTCACTAACTGTCCCCTGCAGCTGATGTTGTGTGGCGTAGTGGTTAAGAGCGTGGGACTGGGACTCAGACGATCTGGGTTCAAGTTCCCGCTCAGCCATGGAGCCAACTGGGTGACTTTGGGCCAGTCACAGACTCTCAGCCCAGCCTACCTCACAGGGTTGTTGTTGTGGGGATAAGAGCGAGGAGGAGAATGATGTAAGCTGCCTTGAGCCCTTTGTAGGGAAAAGGCAGGATATGAATCGAAAAATAAATAAATAAATAAAAATTGTCTGCCTTTTCATCATAGCATCAGGAGAGTCCTGCTGGGCCAGGCCAAAGGTCCATCCAGGCCAACCAGCCGCTTCCAGGATCCCACAAGCAGGGCCCTCCTGCCCATGTTCCCCAGCAACTGGTACTTATTTACTTATTAGATTTTTAGCCCACCCCATTATCCACACAGCATCCTGGCTGGGCCACAAGCAATAAAGCCATATCAAAAACTATGGAGAGCATTAATAGCACAATATGAAACACTTAATCAATGAACAGCAAAAGTGCATCCATGTTGCATCTTCTTAACTTAGCAGAACCTATGTTTACATAAAAGGCATAACCGCACTCTATATTAAAAATATCCCCATTAAAACCAAACTAATTAAACTACTGCTGTAATACAAAGGTCTTTGCCTGGCACTGAAAAGAACATAAAGAGGGCACCAGGTGAACCTCTCTGGGGAGCTCATTCCAAAGTCAAGGTGCCACTCCCAAAAAGGCCCTTTTCATATACACATACTTGTTGTGGCTTATAAGCACCGGAGCTAGTAACCACGGATGGCCTTATCCTCCACGCATCTGAAATCACTCAAACTGGTGGCCATCCCATAATTTGTGATAGTGCAATCCACGGTTTTACCATGAGCTGTATGATGAAGGCCTTCTTTTTAACTGTCCTGAATCTCCCACCAATCGGCTTAATGGGATGACCCCAAAGGGTCTTAGAACTGTATGGAAGAGGGGAAAGGTCTCTCTCTGCACCCTCTCTGCACCATGCATAATTCTGTCATGTCCCCCCCATATTCTCCTCTTTTCTGAGCTAAACATTCTCAGCAGCAATAACTTTTCATCATGAGGAAACTACTCCAACCTCTTCATCCTTTTATTTGCTGTTTTCTGTACTTTTTCCAGCTTTACAATAGTATTTTTATTTTTAGGTGCGACAATCAAAACTGTACACAATATTGTAAATGCAGTCATACCATAGATTTGTATGAGGGCAGAGAGATATTGGGAGTTTTATTTTCATTTCTTTCCTAATTCTGCTGAAGATGGAGTCTGCTTTTTCCATAGAAGCCACAATGAATTTTCATCAAGCTGTCAGCCAAAGCCTCAAGTTCCCTTTCTCGATCAATCGCCACTAGCTTAGATCCCATCAGCTTATATTTGAAGTTGGGACTTGTTGCCTGAACATGTGCTCAGAAAAGCCAGCAAAGCTGTGACAAAGCTGGGGCTGAAAAATGAAGTCCAAAGAGGCCCCCAAACTTACAAAGGTGGCACAGAGACAGTGAGAGTGTATTTCTTCACTAAATGGTTCAGAAAGAAGCGACGGTCAATTGATGGCACTACGGAGATGGAAGCCTGTTTGTTCCACTGGCAGGAAATTTTCTAAGCTCACTGGCCTTTCTAACTTATCCAGAGATGTCTCATATAAAGTTTCCTGCCCTCATCCAGGACACAAGCAAGACAATAGTTCTTGGGGTTAGATCTTTGATCTTTCTCATAAATTGGCACACTGAAATTGCTATCAACCAGACAGTGGGAAGAGTTCCTGTTTTATTGATAAGCGTGAACAAGGCAGGTAGAACTGGGGTCCACCAATCAGCAGAGAAGATCAAAACATCAGGAGGAACTTATTCATTCCAGGATCCTTCTGCCTTTTGAACTTCCATAACAAAAATGCTTTCTCTTTACAGATAACCTGGGCTCAATATGGCAGAGCTAAACCATCCTCCAGCAGGCTTGACGGCACTGCCCACCCTCCAGACACCCTCCTCCATCTTGGCCTGGCTCAGAATGCTAGGAGTTGTAGTGCAAAATATCTAGAGAGAAGCAGGCTGAAGAAAGTTGTACTATAAGATCATACTGTGATGTATTATTATTGTTTACGGAAGACAAGATTACATTTTTGGGAATGCTTTGGCAAAGGTTTGGAAGGCTGGGTGCCTGTCTAATTTGTCCTGGTACAGCTGTGGGGGGCCCAGGTTGCCCATGGGCCAGATGTTGTCTTCCACAGCCTGAGAGACTGAGCTGCAATTCCATAACTCTCAGGCTTGCACTTTACCTTTTCACTACAGAAATAGCTTTAGGCAAGCCGTTCTCTCTCAACTTCAGTCTCCATGTCTATAATATGGGCATAATAATACCGACATTACTCAGCAAACTTCTTCAACCTACTAACCCCAGAGGTAGTGTACTACAACTCCCATCATCCCCTACATAGCTGGCTGGGGATGGTGGAGGTTGTAATCCAACTATTCTGGGGGGCCCTCGGTGAGTTGAAGGCCACCTTACAGGATTGTTGTAAGTATGTGTCAGAAAACTGACAAGCAGCTCTTTGAACAATAACAATATCAGTATAAACGAACACTACACAAGGGCAAAGTGTAACGATGATTCAGCCGCCTCCTTGGTCAGCTGCTTCGATACATGTGCTAACGGTGGCCAGACCATGTCCTGCTGACCCACATGTGTTTCCAAGATATTAAACACAAGCTGCTCATGCTGAACATTCCCGGAGTGATAAAGAAGGAGCTGAACTATAGGATGAAGCAGCTTGGCTTTAATTCAAAGACGAGCGAGCGAGCGAGCGGCTGCTCTCAATCTGCAATTCCGGCTGGCTGTTTACCAGCCAAAGTGATACCACAGCACACATTTTATCCACAGGCCTGCAGAAAGCGGCGTGCCTCTTTGTCTGAAGGCTGCATCTCCACCACCCTGCGCTCTTCTGTATCCCGACTTTGGGGGTGCTTTGGCTGATTTGGAGGAAATGCAAGAGTTGCCTTAAAAAGGCTCCGCAAGGGTGCCTGTGGCGGCCTGTCCACGGAGTGACCCCTGGCCTCCAAACACAGATGTGATCCACACGTGCCTGGGCAGAAGGCTCCCCACTCCCAGCATTCCCTAGCCAGCCATACCAGGTGGGGAATGCTGGGAACTGCAGGGTTTGTTCAGACCAGGACTTCCAGCATCGCTGATTGTTGGGCATACTGGGGCTGACGGGCGATTTCATTTCGCATAGTTTTAACCCACTCTTCAGGCAAGACTCCCAAAATACTTTACAAATAAGCAATAAAAGAAGACCGTCTCTGCCTACAGGCTTCAGTTGAAAAGGCATAACCAATAAGGAAAAAGAAAAGGACAGGGGAGGGAAGGGGAGGGTAGAAAATTAGTCTTTCAGCAGGGCTGCTTTGCTTCTCATCTCCCTCAACTTCTGGAATGGCTGCTTGCCATGACACCTGATGGGATGGGAATTTCTACAGAAGTGGCCTTCACGGACTCACCAGCTGCCTCCCGAGAGGAACATCACAGCAAGGGAGAGATGAGCCTGGCCCCACACCTCAGCCGGAGAAGGAACAGCTGCAGGGAGTGAGCTTCATCCTTTGCTGCCAGGAGGAACTTCTCCAACAACGTGGAAAGTAAGACCCAGCAACTGGGTTCCACTTATTTTCCCCTCCTCCCTCCCAGTCCCCTTTCCTTTTATGTTGTGTCTGTTTTAAGGCTGAGGACAGGGATGGTCTTACTCTTTCTATGCTGCAGTGGAAGCTTATTCCAAGCAAAAAGCAGGATTAAAACATGGTAAAAAAAAAAAAAAAAAAACCACACACACACAAGTAAATCCAGAACATCTGGAGGGTAGCAGGGAGGAGAAGGCAGGTCTCCAGGGGCATGTCGGACCCTCCTACCCTCTGCCTGTTTCAGCTCCAGCTAAAATCTCCAGTCACTTCTGAGGATGCCAAAAGGAAAAGAAGCTGGAGCCCTTTGGCTTCCACAGGAAATATGTGTAGAGTCGATATTGCACTCTTTTTTGGCACCAGAATAAGATACTTTGATTTGCCCAGGCATTTAAAATGTTACATGAAAAAATGAAATTAAACTGGTTGAAATAGTTGTCCTGCCTCTTCATTTTTCTGTTTGGATTTTCTGCTATATTTATTGCAGTGAATGTCTGATTTCTGTGTAAACTGCCCCCAAATCCTCTTTTGGACGAAGGGATAATTTATCACTTCAGAAAATAAATAAAATGTGCTTGAGTCCAGCTCCATGATCTGCTGCTCTTTCTTTCTCTTGTGCCTAGGTTTGCTTTTTCATCCTTTCCCTTTTGTGTCACATCTCTTCGAGATGTGCCGGTCTGGGGGCCTTTTTGGCAAGACAGCAAGTCTTAACATGTTTTAAAGAAAGAGAAAACAGCAGGCAGACTTGGCGCCAGTCCTGGATCCAGGTTTCCAGGGGGCCTTGGTGAAGACACCGCCCATGTCCCCCTTCTTCAGTGAGGCTGCCTCCATGGCCACCGACTGCAGTTCCCCTCTCCCACTTTCATGCCACTGCCATGTTTCCTACCTGGCAGAGGCCCAGTGAGCAAGAAGGTCTTGGCATCTACTGCTCCTTCTCACCACCACCGCTGTCTGGGCCAGAGCAAGAAACAGATAGCAATGGTGAAGACGAGGAACTCCAGGACTCCCATGTACGCGGGCCCCTGAAAAGCTGCGGTCCGTCAGCACATGCCCAACTGTACCAAGCCAGGATTCCGGCCCTGCTCAGTGTGTGCAAAACACATGTTCCACCACTGTTCACAGGTTCCCTGGAGACACCTGACAGCCGCAGAGAACTGGGGAAGATGGGACCTTGTGTATCTCCAGCAATGCATCTCACAATTAATATGGATGTCAAACTTCTTAAAGTAGCATCGCTTCTCAAGCTCTGTGCTAATCAACTCATTTAAAATAAACTTGTTAAGATGCTATCTTTAAAGTGTGCAAAAAGCTGAAAGGCCAATAAGCACATGAGCTACAATTCTGGAACAAGATGCCATGATTACTGCGGCATTTTCAAGGAGAATCAAAGCATACTTTGGCATAATGGAGCATGAATTTACAGCAGCAAAGATGTACGGTACAGATTAAAGCTTCATCCGGAAGGATATGCGGCATCGCAGCGGAAAAGCCCGGCAAATTCATTGGCTCCTTTCTAGTTGAGCAAGAAAAATAATGATTTGGTAGAACTAGGGCTCTCTCTGCTGGTCATAGTCTGCCAGATTCTTTGGAAAGAAAACGGGTTTCTCCTGTCTGTCCCTGCTATATCTGATTCACCCTTAAAAAATGCAAGTAGCATCTGCTGGAGATCTGTCACAAGTATGGGAATCACAGTTGGCATGATAGCAAAATTTAGTTCTTTACTGCCCAGCATCTTGCTCCCTGGCTTTTATCAAGAGGGCTGATAGAGCACTGGGGGGTGGGGGGGGGAGCTGGATGGCCAAATAGGCAGAAGTCCTCTGCTTCAGCCTCCTGTCCCGGCCCCCCAGCACACCCTTTCCCCCCACAAAGGCACACTTGTGACCTTGAGGGAGGCAGATCCCATTCTGCATCACCCACTGGGGGCGGGGGGCGTGGGGGCAGCCTTCAGCGCCCAAGGCTGAGGCTGCAGAGCTGGGGCTCCTAAAACCCTGGGCCCCCTCCCCCTGACAACACAATTGCTCTCCACGTTTGAAAAAATGCTTTCCAGGCAGTTTATCAAGATTGAACATGTAAGATATACAAGCATATGTAAATAGACAGCAGCTACACACGTGTGCACACACACAATCCCATGACCTGATTAAAACCACATCATATGCTGCCTGGAAGAAGGAGGTCTTAACCTGGCCTGAAAGGACAAGCGTGATGGTACTTAACAGATCTTGCTGGAGAGTCCATTCCAGACTTGCGGGGCCAATGCCAAGAAGGCCCACATCCTCCAAGCCTCTCTCAGAGGAGCCACCTGGAGCAAGCCTTAGATTATGAGCATAACCTAACAGTGGGTTCATGCCTGGAGAGCCTCATGTCAGTTTTATTTGTCAAAATCAGCATCTTGAATTGTCCTCGGAAACATACAGGCAGCCACCACAAGTGGGCCAGAATCAGTGCTCGGTGCTTGGACTTGCATCCGACCCTGGAGCACTTTGCCCAGTTGAACACAACAGGAGTGAGAGATAATAAAATCTGTATTATTATCCTCGAGAATTGTTATCCTCGAGAATAAAGTCTGATCACAGCAAAGGGGCGATCAGCCTGGAGCACGTGGCAGAGTCCCCTTTTATACCCTGGCTGACTAGATAGCAATGACAGCTGTTCATTGGGTTGAAAGCCCCACTGTGAGCGCCGATTGGCACATTTGAATTCCGGTGGTCTCCGCGCATACCTGGGAGGCTGGGCTGCCGGGAGGCTGGGCTGAGGGCTTCTGGTGGGAGATTGCTCGATCCCTGGCTGTTGGTGATGCCCTGTTCACACGAAGGATGCTTGGGACGAGCCAACACCTTCAGGGCTCCCTGGATGATATGGGTCACCCAGCCAATGTCGGGCAGCCTGGACCACAACCAAGCCCACCAACCTCCACCTCCAGCATCTGGGGAAGCCACAGGGGCGTATCCAGCAACTGGTGACCAATCTGTGCTACCTGTTTATCCTTGTCACCTATCTGGTGGCAGCATGCCAGCACCTGGTGGAGGAAGTCACTCACACCACCCATGCCCTGCAACAGGGAGTCTAAGGCTAGCCTATCCCGGAGCACCATTTCACCTATCTGGTCCAGCACCTGGCTCACCCTTCTCCTGTTCCGTTAAAGATTAGCTCTGTTTGGCACTGGAGATGGAGGACAGACCAGGAGTTCTGTAGGCTGCCATACACAGAGAGGGAGGAGGTGTGGGGCCCAATTTCCTGAATCTTTCAGATGAGCTCCCCCTTGGTATGTTGCCATCTTCTATGGAGAACAGGCACTGGGATGTTTTCAGAGCTGTTATGTATGGAGAAGGGTGGGTATAAGTTGGCTAAACAGCAGAAGCCATGCCACTAGGCTTTGCAGCCACACAGCCCACCTTTGCCTCCGCCCTGTTGCTGAAATAGCCCCCCCCCGAGGAGGTGGTATTGTCAAAGGGGTTGGGGTTCAAAGGAGGGGCAAGAAGCCACTAGGCTCCACTGAGTGTTACTTCTGCCCAGGATGCCTTCTGCAACGTCCAGATCAGGGCCAAAGGCTTTCTCTGGGCAAGAGCAACTGTCATTAGCAGCCCAGGGGTTAGTGGGGGTCCAGTATGTTCTGAACCCAGGGAGACAAGTCACATTGCTGTGCAGCCACCCTGGGATTTCCTTGCGTCTCTGGGTCCCTCCCTGCTGGCCTCCTTGTCTGTTTTATCTGCCAAATTGGAAGGTTCAAGTTCATTTGGACCTTTCCACAATCTGATCAGTGCCAAATTCCCTGGTCTGGCTCCAGGTGAAGCAGGAATCCCCCAGTGCCCATTCGACATTCCAGTGGCTCTTTTTCTGGGACCTGACTCCCAGCTGGGACCAGGTTAGGTTTCTCCCTTGCTCTGGAAGGATCTCTGGGGATGCCATTAGTGGGGCAGTTGGGGGCGCCATTTTGAAAAGGGAAGGTCATCACTCCAGCATCTGAGGGATGCAGGCAGATCCAGCAATTGGTCAGACTCATCTGATCTTGACCCTCCTGACCTGCTTTGTTAGGAAGGCCAAGGTGCTGTGTCCTTGCTCCACAACTCCTCCTCTAGCGCCTCCCGGTTGATTTTTACTCCTCTCACTGAGACAGACAGCAGGAGTGTGTTCAGCCCAAGTCACACTGCTCCAGCCCACCCCCAGGCAGCGATCGCCCCCTCCCTTCTGGTGTGACACAGTCCCAAGGTGTAAGGTGGAAGTTACAGCCTGTCATCAGTCTCTGGGTCTGGACCCTTCCAGAGCAGGAACTGCAAAGCCTGCAAAGGCTCACAAGCCCAGCGTATATGCCTTTGGGGATCCCCAGCAGAGTCCTCCGCAGGCTCAGGTTCTAGTGCCTTCTTAGCTCGAGTGTGATGGATTCACAACATGATCCTGTCAACCTTCATTGTGCTGTGGGTGGTGAGCAGCACTGGGTGAGCGCCAGACCACGTCTCCTGGCCTTCTCCTGCTTAATGCCCACCAGCCACTTAATGCCCACCAGCCAGCTGTGTCCACCAAACTGTGATGTTTGATGCGAATTCCAATGTTGCTTTGTTTTCAATGGCCACGTCTAGCATTTTGCACCTAGCACCTCCAATGATCAGAAGAGAAATTTACCTTTTCAAATTAATTCGTTAATTTAATTCCTAATTCCTCCCGACTACTATTCACTTAACATAAGCAGCTACCACCTTCCTCTTCCTATTCTTCAACAGCCAAAGTGAGAGGGGCAAAAAATAAAATAAAATTGGGTATTTTTGAGGAAAAAGAGACAGCCTCCAATGGAAGAGGGAAAGAAAGAAATGAGCAGTTAGGCCAGATTCAATTATGTCTTTCTGCAAAGAAGTGTGAAAAATAAAAGTTTGCAAGAAAAGGAATGAGACGACACCTCACCCCACTCCAAGAACTGTGGAATATCCATGTGCCACAAAGACAATGAAGACCAAACATTGTTGTGGGAACAGGGGAAGATGGTTTAAGATTGTTAAGTTGAAAGTATTGCCATTGTACAGGAGAACAGCCTGGCAAGAATTAGGCACAAGTCTCCTGCCTGTCAGTCTGTCTTTCCCTCACCCACAAACTCCAGATTCTCTCTCACTTTAACATATAGAGCTTAATTTTTAAAAAGTTAGAAGTGTGATGATTCAGGTCAGTCTCTTGATATATATTCCAAACATTTCAAATCTGAACATTTGAAAAAGTAATTTTAGTACCTGCACTCTTATAGCTAGGAGCTCTCTCCCACTCTTTGTGCATTGCCGAAGGTCCGCAGTACGTTACACTTAGCTGTACTCTGCTAAATAAAAGCAGATGGCGTGTACAAGCCAGTTGAACTGCAGAAGATGAGAGAGCAGCTAGGGTGGCGGGGGGGGGGGCGCGGTCTTCCACCTGCTGAAGGATGCAGGGTGTGATTCTGTGTAGATTTAGACAGGAAAGGGGTGTAGAACTTTTTACATAACAAGTGTAGGATTGCAGCCTTCTTCACACCCCCTTCCCTTCCCTTCCTCCTTGCATATCACATTCATCTGGAATTTAAGCCAGCAGGCAGGGGCTGTCGCATTTTACTTATCACGCCAAAGCACTTCTGGGAGCCTCTTGGCTGAGTAACTGGATAAAAATACAGTCGATAAAGGACTCTTTGACTAGTCCGAATAGATCCAGGATGGTGCCGCTGCTTGGTAACAGCCCCTGCCGAAGCTCCAGTCCCTCTGCCCTGGGGCCCAGGCGTTGTCCCTCCAGCGCACAGAAGGTTCACATCTCAGATGTTAAGCCTGGCTAATCATTCCCCCAACCCAGCCCAACCAGCTTCGCCAGCTATTCTCTGTCAAAGTATATCTGTGCCATTCATAGCTGCTTAAGGTTGAAGCAGGTGGAAAAAAGGTTAGTAGTGAGCAAAGGAAGACCCAGGTTCAAATCTTCATCCAACCTAGGAGAGAAAGAAAACTACACGTGTAATGGAGAAATATATAAATGTAATTCATAACTAGACTAGACTACCAAGTGCACTTATTCCAGGCATGAAGATACTGGGGTCATCCTAACATTATTATCCTAAAATAATTCGGACCAAGCGCCTGATCCGAATTATTTCCAGCTCAACCCTATGCACGGAAGTCCCGCAACACCCAGCATGGCTGACTGCAGTTGAAAAGCCTTTTTCTGTCCAAATGTGCATAGGACTGCACCCATAACTGTATTTTAGGTAGTTTTATCACGCCTCTTTTCCAACTAAATCTGTCTAAATCGGCTTATTACACACACACATTTATGTGTGTGTGTGTGTGTGTGTGTGTGTGTGTGTGTGTATGTATGTATGTATATAAAAAAAATAAAGAAATGGGAAGGTGAGCGAGAGAAAGATTATCCATGGCTTAAAAATCCCCTTTTACTACTATGAATTAATCGCTCCAATCACTGAAAGAGAGAGAGTGGTGACGAGGAATGCTGAAAAGGGACCAAGCAGCAAGGAAAACAAGCCTGACGAGAAAGGATCACCAAGCATTTTTATAAATGGACTTTTCATAAAGAGCCATTGGCCTGCTCGGTACTCGGCTTGCTCTGCCTGGCAGTGCGCTGCTGCTGCAGCAGCTACTACGGCGACGGAGTTCGCCCTCTCCCTTTCGGCGTGGGATTGGTGGGGCCTGCCCAGTGCAGAGAGGCGCGCGCACGCGCAGAAGGAGCCCAGGGGAGGGGGCGGCCGCGGCGGTCTTTTCTTCTCCCTCAAAGATGGCGGACGAGGAGTTGGAGGCGCTGCGCAAGCAGAGGCTGGCCGAGCTGCAGGTCAAGCAAGGGGTGAGGACGGCGCAGCGCATTTCCACGCGTCCCGCAGCCCGTTCAGCCCGGCTTCTGGGCGCCCCGTTTGGCCCGCATGGCCGCCGGCAGCCCCGCTCCCTCTCCCCGCTGGGCGTCTGGGGCGGCCCTGGCCTGCGCCGCACACCGCCCGGGGCAGCCTTCTGCAACCTGGCGCCGCACCGGCGGGCCTGGGAGTTGTGGCACTAAGCGTCAGCCAACTTTCTCTCTTTTACATATAATTTGAAAGTTCTTCTATAGTTAGACTATTGCAGCTGGAAGGTGTTGATAGCTGGGGACAAGTGGGCATAACACAAACGCGCAGCTTGCTTTTTCCTAGGCTGTGCAGCCTGGTGTGCAAACTTGGACCCTGGGTTGTTTAAGGGTTAAGCAACCCAGTGACCAACCCATGGTTAGTTGTTGCGTTAAAACGTTGTGTTGTTTTAAGGCAATGGATAATGGTTACTTGTGACCTGGCTCTTGTTTAGCAGATGATTAAGCAAAGAATGGTTTATGTTCTCCCTGGGTTGCTCTTTTCCTTCACCCTGTATTTCCTTTGTAGCATCACAAACTGACATGTAAGGAAGTTTTTAAAAAGATGTCTTACCTGCTACTTCTGTAGTAGAGAAAATTACCTATGAATAACTAAGTTGGATTTGATTTAAATCACTAGTTAGTAAGACTCCATTTAAAACATAATATTCTACATAATTTGCAAATGTGCCTGTCTTACCTGTAGGAAGAGGAACTTCATTAAAATATTCCCAAACCGGGTCTCTTACTGTCTGCTGCCATTTTAGGTATTCTTTTCCAGGGAATACACATTTATTTATTTATAATATTGTTATCCCATCCTCAACAACATTTCAGGACAGCTTGCAAGATAGTGAAACATTACAATAAGCAGAACAAATACAACAAACCTCAAAATAAAATAGCGAAATGTGACTAAGCATGACCATTAAAAACTAGTTAAAATATTTAAATATTAAAATGCCATGCAAATAAAAAGGTTTTTACCTGGTGCTGAAAAGAATATAACATTGGTGCCAGGCAAACATGATAAGCCTCAGGGTATACACAAGAGGCAAAGGCTGGTGGAGTATTCTGCTCAAATACTCCATTTGAAATACTCGCTTTCATTTTTATTGCCTGTCATCCCCCCAACATGCACATTTTTTCTGAAGAGCTATTGCACTCCCAACAATCATCTAGTCATTGAATTTTTTTGAGACTTAGCGCTTAAGAGGTAAAGGGTTGATTCTGTGTACATAGCTTTGCAAAAGAACAGTGGAATTAAGGTCTTTTGCTCAACCCTGTATGTAAAATAAACATTTTTGTTGTGAGGTAGAGACACATGATCTCTGCAGACACAAATTCACAGTTTTGTGAACTGTAAAACAAGCATCAGTGATTATATCTTCTAGATAGAAAAATTGCCCAGTAATCTTGCAGAAAGCTCTGGAAGAGCATAGCATTGTGAAAGGATTAATGGAATTCATTTACCAAGAAAAATGTAAACATTGCATGAATATACAGTCTCATACTACATAATTAAAAATGAATCCCTAGACTTTGGACTATAATGTATCTTAAATAGAAAACTATATTTAGATAGACTTCCTCCAAAAGCATTTTATTTCAAAAAATCAATTTAAATAACAAATCCATTTTATTTCAACATATTTTTTAATCCATCCTGTGAATAACTCATTCTTGTCTTGATGTAACAACAACCCAAATGTTAAGCAATCCACAGTTCACAGTCCAACTGGTGTGTCCAAAAAACCTGTGCAGGATCAAATCTGATAGTCTTTAAGGTGCCATTGGAGTCTTTGTTCTTTTTGCTCTAATGTATTACTGTTTAGCTGCAATGCTTAGACTTAATAAAATAGAATCCCTAAATGGATTTTGGCTGCCGTTTTGGGATTTTTCTTGTTCTGTGCCTGCAACTTTTTGATCTTTTCTTCTTGACTGGTGGACTCCATAAAAAGGTTGCATATTCATAACCCCCAACTGGCCAGTTAAAACAAAGCTTTACACATAATAACTCTTAGATCAGTTAATCTAAATGCTTCTTCTTTACCTACAATCTATAATAGCTGTGCTTTTTTGAGCAATTCTGTATGGGGTAGTTCCGTCCTTGAAGGACTTGGTAAAGTTAAGAGATTATCATATATAATTGAGTTTTTCAGTTGAGTGACAACTGACAACCCTAGTATACTGCTGTACATAGTACTAAAATGGTTCTTATTTCTAACTTTTCAGGATCCTTCCAATGAAATTGCACAACAAGAATCGAAACAGAGGTACGGGGAGGCATTATTGTATTTCCCACTGAATTTGTATGACTTTAGAAGAAACCAGTTGGCCATGTGTGATCAAATGCACTGATGATTTTCTCTTACCTTAAAATAGCCATGGGGAGTCTCTGGTTTTGGTAGGCATGCTGGTGTGCTTCCTGAATCTAAATCTCCCCATAGCTGCTCATACATCTCTTTTTTTATCTGCTTTTGCCCTAAGAGTCTTAGCATTTGAACTTTTTCTATGGAGAGCTTTAAGCACTTCAATCTAAAGCATACCTGCTTTCATCTCAGTATATTTTATTGAACTTGGTTGTGGATGCAGTTTATTATAGGAATTATTTTATGTTGGTGTTTACTGTTTTTTAGAAAGTTTACTCCTTGTTTTCAACTCTGTTTCTACCATTTTAATACAGCATACTCCGCTTTTATTATGTGTTTTATTGTTGTATGCTGTGTTGGGAGGGTTTCTGCCCTCAAAGGTGGCCAAAAATACTTTTAAAAAGTTTGAAACATGTTTTAAAACAATAAATAGCGGTGTTATTGTGTTGTTGCTTATCCTCTGTAGGGAGTCCCAACCCTGCCCAGATAAAGTAGTTATTAAAGCTTGTTCTCTTCCTCTGCTGTGGTGGAATTGTAAATGAGGAAGGGCATGCTAGACTTGTCTCTCTCTTTCTTGCACTTTCCCTGTCAGAGAGAGAGAGATACAGCTAGAAGTCACCTGGACCTGATCCTTACTCTTTGCACATGATCCAGGTGAATGGCTTTTTGCCATTCTTCTTTTACTACCCTTTTTCCCCTTTGCAAGAGTATGCATGTATGTTGTAATCTAATAAACATAATTTTTTAGCCTTTCTTTATCAAGATTAGGTCATTCACTGCTTAAAAGGAATGAGAGTTGTGAGTGCTTAATACTTGGGTTCCTTTGGTTGTATTCTGCTTCCAGCAAATAATAAACTAATTTGGTCTTAAATTATGAGCTCCCTGCATGAAGATGGCGTTTCACATTAAGGGTGTTTTAATATCTGCCACCTTGAGCAAAACATTTGTTCAGATGAGTATCTATAAATAGGAAACATTTAATTTTCTTATTCTTGAGAGGATAACACAAAAGTTGCAGCATTGTGGTTGGAAAATTTAAGAAATTGGCATGCTGAAATAATTCACTAGGCAAGAAATTTAATGAAGAAAACCATTTTAAATGTATGGGTTAATGTCACATTCTTTATCTGTGTCTAGTCTTGAGCTAATTCCAGAAAAATGCATATCGTAACTTGTGTTCTATTGAAAAAGTCTGAAGCTTTTTGTCATACAAAATAGTGCTCTGCTGCAACATGCTATGTATTTTGGATCTTTTTGTATCTGTAATTTTATTGGGTAAAATAATACTATTTTTATTATAGGGAGACAGAAATGAGAAATAACATTTTGGCTCAAGTTCTAGATCAAGCAGCTCGTGCCAGATGTAAGCATCTTTGTGATCTTCAACTTAACCCCTCTCTGAATCAGCATCTTGTTTCAAGTGTACAATTAATTCCATTGGAAGAAAAGAGGACTGCATTTTAAGCTGCAATGTTGTATACACATAAATGGGACTAATCCCCGTCAAACATAGTAGATGTTTTGTATTTCATGTTGCTGCTCATTATAGAAATCAGGCCAAATCATGGGTTATACTAACCATTTTTAGGATATAAACTATAGTTTGAGTTTCCAGAGCTGCACTAGGCAACTAATTTTTTTAAAGCTGTTTACTTTTTTTCATTTTCCATTCTATTAAGTAACGTTAGTTCATAAATAAAGCCCTGCCTCCAGAGGGGAGCAACAATGATGGCAACAGTAGTTTGCTAAACCATGGTTTCTGATTCTCGTTTGCTAGCTGACTGCAAATCATGATTTGTAAATTCAGCTTCCTTAACTGTGCTTTGGTATGATGCCTGAATAAAGCCTCCCCATAAAATTATTGTGGTAATTCACAAGATTGTGAATGTTAACATTGTATTAGAGAATGAAGGAACTGTAGTGTGATTATGTTGAAAAAGAAGAAATCTTAGTGCTCTGCCGTTATTACAGGCTGTTGCAAATTTCCCTATAATATAACAATTTGAATACATTTTCTTAATATGAATGAGTAAAATGGAATAAGGGTCAATGAGGGGAAAATTTAACCATCATAATAACCAGTTGAGTAAAGCAGTATACCACCTGGCTTAAAACACCAAGCTATAAATACTTTTTGTTCATTAGATGAGGCATATCCCACTAATACATCTTAAGATGGCAGTAACAATATATGGAATTGCTCTCATTTAAAAGAAACTACCCACTGGCATGATGTGACTTATAATTTCTCAGTTATGTGGTATCAAATGCAAATTATCTGTTTTCTTTTTGCAGTAAGTAATTTAGCACTTGTAAAGCCAGAAAAGGCAAAAGCGGTTGAGAATTATCTTATACAGATGGCAAGATTTGGACAGCTAGGTGGAAAGGTAAGTAGGTGTCTTGTAATGGCTCCCTGAAGAAACAGATTTTGTCACTGATGATTTCATGGTGTGCAGATGTTTAGCTAAATGCTGACAGACAGAAATCTTTTGTGGAGCGGAGCCTCCAGAAGCAGCAAGTCATTGTCTGGAAATAGAATGCTGTACTGGCTGGATCATGATCTGGCCTAGCAAGGCGGTTCTCACACATCCTACAAAGAAAGATTGGTTTGAAAGAATATACTGTAGTTGGAATCATCCTTTAGCCATCTCCACAGTAGTTTCCGGATAATTCTTCAATTTTAAAACAGAAAGCAGATTGTTTATAAACTCTTACAACCCTTATATGATAAAGAGGAGATAGAGAATATCTAAATTCACCCCCCTTCTGGGAAAGAAGGTCAGCACCACACAGATCTCTACTTGGAAAGGTTCATCCCACTGCAGTTTCTAAGCAGAAAAGAAACAGCAAATGGCAGCATCCCTCCTTTTCCATATCCTGCTCAATGAGAGAAGACCTGCCTGCATCCCAAGCCTTATATGAATTACTAATTGCTGTGTGCTTTCTGATTCTGTGTTTCACTGATGATCTGCTTTAAATGGGAAGTAGGCCGTATGTGCAGTGTGAACTACTACTTGAACCTTACTCGAAACAGTTCTTAATAATTAAGGATTTTTTTACTGTCGCCTGTTTTGAAAGAAAAATGATAAAAGATGCAGTAGAAGCCATTTCATTGAACAGTTGTCTGCATGTTTTTCTCCTGGCTTTCTAGGTATCAGATCAAGGGTTGATAGAAATACTTGAAAAAGTAAGTCAGCAAACTGAAAAGAAAACAACAGTAAAGGTAAGGTATCTTAAAATTCATTATAGCCTGTTTATAGGGGCACAGTCTTATCCAGGTTTAGACAAAAAGTAGTTCTGCAACGTCCAGTATTTCCCTAGAGAGCCATGTTGGTTGGGGAATGCACACACAGCATGGCGCCCAAAATAGTACAAATTGCTGAAAGGTAGCAACCACTTGCATCATTTTGTACTAAGAGAAAATCCCATAGATCATTACTTAAGACTACTGATCCAAACTATCAATCTCCTGCAGGATAATATAAAGTTGGAACCAGTTGGTATATTGTACAGGCAGTCTCCAAGTCATGCATGTCCAAGTTATGAATAACCTGTACTTAAGAATGAACTCCCATAAAGCCTATTAATTTAAAAATTCAGATTAAAGATCTACTGTGGAAAATTGCCATCACCGTAGAGAGGAAGCAAAAGGGGAGTGGGGGGGCTCCAGAGCATGCCTTCTTGCTCCGCCCATCCAGAGAGCGAAATCTGTCTGGCATTACCTTGGTGCAAAGAGGAGGCACCAGTGAGTTAGGGGGATGGCTAGGTGTAGTCACAGTGGGGGTCCTGTGCCCCTAACCCCCGCAAATGCTCAGGATTGACTGTATGTGATCCAGCTTACATACAGATTCAACTTAAAGGTATTCTCAGGGATGCAGCCCATTTGTAACGAGGGGGCTGCCTATATTTTCAAACTTAGATACATCAGTCTTCCTGATGGAAAGCATTTTTTGTCGCACTTAAGCTGATGTAAGTCATTGACACAAAGAATGTAGGGAAAACAGGAATCATGTACAGTGTTTACATGTGACATTAACAGAAAGTGGCACCATATTTAGACATCATTTCAGTTTTTTCCACTGTGATTTGTATGCTTCTGAGTTCAACTGAGATAAACTCTGAAAACTGTATTGCTGCTGTTCTGGTAAAGAAAATAGCGGTTCCAGTATTAGTATAGATGATGATTCCCAGTCATCGTACCTGAAGTGATGAGAGTTTTAAAGGATGCCCTTGAATCTAGAACCTGCAGTGGCAAATTTGACCATATAGATTGTAATAGACACAGAATTTGTAAGATCTAGAAACCCACCTGTACAAATCAAGTCTAGCATCTCTAATTCTCTTTGAACAGGAGCAGATTTCTTGTCTTCAGAAAGTAGGTTATTATTTCTGATATACATGCGACCAACCTCGACCCATGTTCAGACAAGCCAAAGCAGTACCACAATGAAGGCAATGAGCTGAAAGCTGAAAGTCCTGATGGCAAATCTCACCAGAGAGCTTGTCTTGAGAGAGCCACTATGGCTCAGTCGGCCTGCCTCTCCTTCCTGTCTATAGGTGTGACAGTGGTCTGCCTTAAAGAGCTATTAGTTTTGTTTAGCTCAGGCGAAGGCAGACTTCAGGTTTGCAAGATCAGCTTTTTGACTAGTAGCATGAAAAAGCCAGATGCAAAACAGCAGCTGCATAGAATTGTGGCACAGAGTGCTCTTGAGCACATAGTATGGGTAAGCTGTTTCTGCTGAACCCCTCAAGCTTAGTTCGAGCAGCCACGTTTTGAAGGGAAGCTTTTAAAAAGTCTGCTATTGTTGAGAATTCATGGTTCTGGCTGACCTATTGCAATTCTCAAGATCTGTCAGTAGAACCTGATCGCCTTCCTGGCTGCTCTTGGACTTCTATTGCTTTAGGAAACCTGCCAAGCAATGGTCCAAGACTCATGTCTTAATTTTAAAATCAGCAGAAGGTGTGCATCTGCAAATATTTCGGGAGTGTCCATCTTCACACACGGCTCTGCTTGACACTATTATAACAACACAAATAGAGCCTATATTACTTGTGGCTGCAGATGAAATTCTTAATAATTTTAGTCGCAAAGGATTATAAAGCGACTTTTACCTGCAATGCATTTTCCCCCCCCGTAGTTCAACAGAAGAAGAGTATTGGATTCTGATGAGGATGATTAATGAGCGAAATAGAAAGATGGTGACCAACTGCGGATCATCTGAAGTATGTCAAGGAAAGTATGCTGTACCCAACAAGCATAGACAAAGTTTACACATTTTTATATAGATGGAAACCAAATTATCTGCTGTCCTGTATAATAAAACAAAGTGGAATGATTTTCTTAGATCATTTTTATACTAAAATGCCTGAGATGCAGGTGGTTCACTCATCATTTCAGGCTCCAGCTTTCCCTTGACACTCCATAGACAAGCACACTCTGCTGTTGGCACCTCTAAATGACTTGCTTGTCCTACATCTAAAACCACAGGTGCATCTTCAATCAGTGGGGAGTGAGAGACACTAGATGGCAAAAAGCAGCAGGTTTGTCAAAGGTAGAGCTATGTCTGCAGCCAAAATAGGTCTTGGAGAAGCTTTTAGTGTGTGTGTATATAAGCTGTGGAAGGGTCACTGCCGCATTCATATAATGTATCTGGTTTCCTAACTATGGTTAAGGGATTGGGGGCAGCTATGGAGGTGCCTCTGCAAGTGCAAATTCTCTCCACCTTTTGTCCTTCCTGAGGAGCCTAACAATGGTTAAGAATTTGCTTGTTATCCAAGGTTTTGAAACTGACTGTGAAGCCTTTGGTTGACAGCTAAACCTAGTTAGTGTGAGCCATGGTTTAAAAGGATCCAGAGCAATCTCTCTGCATTACATGTCTCATTAATTTGAACATTAGAACAGTTATGCAGCTTTGATGAGTGGGTTGGCAAAAACACGGTTTTATGATGCTGTATGATGTGTTGGATTAGAAGAAAGTATTCCAGTTACCAGTTTAAGAAAGCGCTGAGGTTTCCCCCACACCGCATCCGCCAGCTAATTGAGAGCACTTCAGCCCTTGGACACACGGAAGCCAAATGGAAGAACCTTTGAGTTGCTTTCAACAGGAGGCTCAGGTGCGTATTTCACCTGCTCTGAAATCAGTTGTGAGCTCAACTGTGGCTGGATTGTGTCCTTTGGGTATCAGTGCAACAATGCTAAATTGAGAAAAGGATGACTTTACTCAAACAGAATGTTATTCAGTACACAGAGCTGCCCAAATCCTGTAATCCATCTTATATGCATGATGCCATTGTAACTTCATATCGTGCCTTTTTGTTGGAGAATGCTGTAAGAAATTTTGTTTATACAACTATATCAATATGCTATGTAAGCCAGAATGTAAAAGAGAGAGGTTGCCACTTTTCAATTGTAGAGTTATATAGTAGAGCTTTGAAACATATTAAATCCTTCCCATAAAGAAAAGTGAATTGTAGTAAGCTATTTTTGTCAACTCCAGTGGCATGAAATGTCTGTGTTACATGCATAAAATCAGTGAATGCCACTGATGTTCACCCCTCCATGCAACACAGGCTGTATTGCTAGAACCAGAACATCAGTAGCCAGCCTAAGCTCTTTGAGAAAGTGCTTTGTTACTCATGAAATAAGTGTCCATCGACCAAGCTGCAAAACGTGGTTTGATGTAAAAGTTGCACATTAGAAGCATAGATTTATTAATTTCACTATTTCTCTTTCATTATTTGGCACAGGTCCAAGGCACATAAGAAAATTAGATGAACTCAAGTATTTAGTAGAAAAATATACTTCTCCTTCAGGAGCACACAGGGCTGTACTTCTTACACCTTACAATCAACATTCTGTACAGAGAAATCTTAACAGACCATTTGACCATCTAAAATATGTTATCCAACAATTTAAAAGCACTCAAAGTTTGGTATACAAATACAGCATAAAAACAAGATGTGAATTGAACAAGGTCACTGCTGTTCAAGTTATAATTCAACCCTTTTTTAAAAATTAAAAAGATGGAACATTTACCTAGAGCTGACATTCCATTTCTAAAAGTGCATAAGAGATACATTTGGAAATGTCTTTTAAAGTAAGGGCAAGTAAGCTGCTGCTCAACATTGCAGCTGGTGAGTTACTCCCTTTAACTAAGGTTTGGTGGGACTGCTTTCTTGTTCCACAATTATATGCAACTAAATGAAGCAGGGTCATGCTACAGTCCCTCCTATCATTTTAGAAACGTGTGGGAAGCTTAATATCTGAAGAACATATTATCAATTTGATTAAGAGAAAGTTCTAATATGGCTGTCACTCTCTGTAAGAAAAGATGTAACCTTCATTAAAAGTACTTACTGTAACCTCCCATATGCCAACTATGGCTCACAATACAAGGCTCACATTCCAACAAAATCGGTAAAAGTAAAATGAACTGTACAGTCTTGCCCTCTTGCCATCTTTATATACAGCTCTCAGTGCTGGAGTGCTATAAGCCCTCCTAACAATCAGTGTAAATTAGTGGCACAAGAACTGAAACAAGCCACTGCCTTTTCCAACTAGGATATTTAAGCTGAAATCCTGCTTCACACACTTTACTGATGAAATAGATTTGGAGAGTGCAAGACTAAGACTATGTCTAAATATGGTTGATACTTCAGTGTATGTCTTGACCGTTGTTGTTGAGTTTTATCTCAGTCTCCAAAAGTGCAAATTGCATTGGTGGAAAGAGAAGGTCCCCTTCCTTTTCCAAATCCCCTTCTGGTCTAGGTTTCAAGCCTCGTTTCTCAGCATGCACCAATTTTACAGTGCTGAGCATGATGAGAAGGAAATTGATGCCATCTGGTTCTTCATTTTGCTATCAACAATCAGACTTCCTTTCTGAAAGCCTCAATCATCAGAGCAGCCTTCTGCTTGGATCACTAGATCTGGATAAGTTGCAGGTGTCGCTGGCCTCTGTGGCTGAAAGGGCCACATTAACAGTATGACTCCGATGCATTAGTTTACTCTTAAGGGGTGCTGTTGCCACAGCAGTGTCCTCTTCCTTTCTTGTGGATCCACCTGCGCCTCTGTCTTCAAGGATCTGGGTTTGGTTTTGATCTAAAGAGTCCACAGCCTTTAGTTTGCTCTTATCGAAGTTCTTAATGGCTAACTAGGGGAGGAAAAAAAAAGTATAAGGCAATAATCATGTATTTATTTGGCAGAGGTGTGAATACAAAGGAAACACAGAATCCTAGAACTGGAAGGAGGCTCACAGACCATTGCTTAGTGCAGGGAAACCCAGAGCATTCCCCAAGAAATGACTGTCCAGCCTCTACTTGAAAACCTCCATTAAGAGAGAACCTGCTCTTGAACAGTTGTAGCGCTAGAACATTTCTCCTAACAATTAGTCATATGTGACCCTCGTGTTACTTAAGCCCATTAGATCTAATCCTGTCCTCCTGGACAGGAGAGGGGGAGAGTCTTTGCCTGTCCAGTGGGAAGGCTCTTTGGGGACTCGTCCACTCATGTCCATCCTCAGTCTTCTTCATGCTAAGTGTAAACAGCTTCTTCAACTTGCCCTCATATGCTTTGTTTTCTCTACTCCTGATTGTGTTGCCCTCATCTTGAACATGTTCCAGTTTGTCTGTTCTTTTAAAGGTACAAGGCAGAGTGAATCTTTCTTGAAAATAAAAGGGAAAAGTGACTGATTATTTAAGAAGCAATTTTGTATAGCAAGTGCATAATATTTGTGTCTCACCCTCTCAAGGATCTCAGGCTGATTTCTGGTAATAAGGTTATCCCTTTTTATTCTCTGAAGCCCTGTGAAGGAGGCTGGACTGAAAATGTACTGCCAGCTCAAGCTTTCCTGGTGTCCTCTATGGCTAAGTTGGAATTGGAATTGGTTCTCCCTGGTTCTGTATTCCATTACATCACATATCCTGCTCTGAAATCTAGGACAAGACTGAACACCTACAGAAATGCAGCCACCATCATCCAGCAAGGTTAAAGTCACATGTTTTCTCAACAGAAGAAGGGACGAGTATGCTTTCCACTTGGCTTTAGCAACTTTCCCTCATCAAATGGTGGCACTCCTGACAAGCTGTCAGCATCAGAGGGAAAGATTCCTGCCTAGTTTGCCCAGGGGAAAGCAACTCTTCCCCTTTCCTCCCTTTTCCTCTTATTATCCCCCATTTCTTCCTCTCCAACAATTGCAAATGTTAATATTATTTCCTAAATCTATACTATTTCAGTTTAAAAACAAACTCTTCAACTCAAAACTTTCTTCCTACCTGGTGCAGTAACTCATCATCAAAGTTGGGAACACTTTTATCTCTTGTTATAGTTTTCCGCAAGTCTTTTGATCTAAACCCCCAACAAAATAAGATGAAATTAAACCATATTTCAATATAATAAATACGGTCAAGCACACCAGGAGCTGTTGTCAGGCACTAGATGGCAGTATTTCAATGGCAAAATGTCCCAATTTGTGCCTTCAATTTTTAGCACTTCACCTTCTTGGGAGATAAAGGTCATGAGATGCCCTTTAAGTTTAAACCTGTAAAGGTCTAAATCCAAGCCATTTAAAATTATCCTTCAGATCATCAGTCATATCTCCAACAGTCTAACTTAACGGTGACCAACTTGCATATCCTCACAGAATACTCTGTTCTTCCCACGAGCTGAGAGGTCAGAAAGTATTTTGTGGCACAGTCTGACTTCAAAATCAACAGTCAAGACTAGACAGAGTGTGCCATCTACTCTGAAAAAGACCACCAAGAGATTTGAGAGAACTCTTGGGCCAGTTCCTCCCTCTTGGTGCTGTTTAAAAGCTGAAGACAGAAGAAAGACCAAATAGGAGATGGATTGACTCCATAAAGGAAGCCACAGCCTCCAGCTTGGAAGAATTGAACAGAGTTGTCATGGTCATGACACTTTAGAGACAACTTGATGGCACAGAACAACAACCCCAAGTGAGGAGACGGCAGAAAGGAAGATAGATGCACAAACCAGGGAACTCATCCCACCAGCTTTCAGAATGAATCATCCATCAAGTATGATACAATTATCATTATTATGTTGCTTTTCTAACTTGCCCTTTTTCTTCTCACAAGGAACCCAAGATGGCTTGCATAGACCTCCCCCACTGTTTTATCTTCACAACAACAAACCCTGTGAAGTAGGTTAGGCTGAAAGTGAGTGACTGGTCCAAAGTCACGTGGGCTTCATGGCTGAGTGGAGACTAGAACGCATATCTCCCAGGTGCCCAATCCAACAGTCTAACCATGGCTGTTGAACATTTTCTAACTTCTGATTTCATACTTTAAAATTGCTGACCGCTTTGATGGAATGGTGGTAAATAAAAGTTAAATCAGTGCATGAAGTTACGTGCTTTTCTTTACTAGTAGCACAGTCCTACACATGCTTACGCAGAAGGAAGTCCCACTCATCTTTCAGTTTCACAACACAGCAAATGCATTTAGAATTGCTGCTAAAAACACCTTTTCTCCTCCTCCTCCCTCTTAAACAAAAATCAGGACCCAGTACTGCTAGCCAACTGCTGAACAGTCTGATGATTCACTGACGCACTGCAGAGCAAGGGAGACAGATGGCAAAGTGTGCAGCCCACCCCACCCCTTGGTGGCACTGCAGCATCCCTTGTCCCTGGCCATTCTCTCAACGCGTCTCTCTGCAGGGTTAGCTATTCATATCTGCTGCTTGTACAGCACTGGCAGCAAGTACCCTGAAGGTGGTTTTGAGACTTACTTGTTAAATTGGTTGATCGACTGGACCAGCTGAAGACGTCGAGCAATGAGATTGTCTGCTATCTCCGAAGACTTAAAACTAACTGCCAATTTAAGTAAAAAAAAAATCATTATCCATTAAGTTAAGACACACAAACCCAAATTAAGAACAAAAGCCATCTTAGGTGGGATCCTGTGCAGGATTAGAATCAAAAGAGTGCTGGGAGCTGTAGGACTTTTTTCTGAGTAAACATACACCGGATTGCACCTTTAAGCTAGTATTTCAAAAGCTGCCAAACTGGTACACCTGCCTGAGCAGGTTAGAGGTTCTCAGAAAACTGGAAAACGTATTCAGTCTATGGCTGGACTGACACATCAGAATGAGGTGGGAATGAAGTAGCAGAATAGATTGTACCAACTCTGATGGTAGGTTGGGGGATGTCATGTTTGTATGTTCACTTTTTAAAAAACACTCCGTGGAAGTGGAAAAGAAACAGAAGAAGCTGGTTCCCGTGTTCTTTCGTACTCTTTTCCTCCAGCATGGAAAAAATTATTCACATTTAACCCACTGCAGTAAAAGCATTGCACATGCAGTCAGATGCTGCGAAGCCTACTGCTAGCGCAGAATTTTGCCATGCCGTTCTATTGCTTGCACGGAGCAGGCCTTCGTGGAAATAGTTCCAAACACGCAGAAAGGTTTTTCTGACGTGCCTGACACAGGCCAAACAGCCTTCCATCAGCACCCTTAACTTGGCTGGGGGCAGCACTGGCACTGAGGAGAGGGCCTTCTGGAAAGGGGAAATTCAGCAGCTGGAGTTTCCCTGCACTCAGGAAGGCCCTACACAACCAGGTCCTTTCAAAGCGCTTCCTTATAGCTACCTCCTAGAATAAACGCAACGAAGCTACGCACTCCGGGATGAGAGCCAGCATTCTTGGAATACAGTCCCTGGAGAAACGACAGTGGGGGAGAGAGGGCTCCCATCTCCATATCTAGCTTGCGGCCTCCTGACAGTCAACTGAGTGTCTGCTCGGGGAAGCACTGGTGACCCAGAAAGAACTTTGGTCTCATCCAACAGGGATTTTCTTAAGAGGGACTCTTTATCACAGCATGCGCGAATAATTGTGGTGGGGGAATACCCCTTGGGGATCCAACTGCACTACCAAGAATGCTCGATTCTGTCAGTTGCTGTCACGCAGGGCAGGAAACACACAAGCAAAAACAACTGTGTGTGCAGTAAATCTAATGGGACTAAAAGAAAAGGGAAAGCCTTGTCCATCCCAGATAATGTCACCAGATTGTGTTTTTAAAGCTTAGAAATAATTAAGCTGCAGGTAATATCCCTGCTTACACAGTAGAAAGTCCTGACTTCTCTCACACTGAGTTGACCCTCGGTATTGGCACAAATACATCAGGAAACATTTATCTGCATTAGGCAGAGGAGGAGTGAACAGTAGAGCTCCAGCTTTGAATATGAAGCCTACAGAATACAACCTTGATTGCCTCCGTTTAAAAGGTTACAAGTGCTGGAAAAGACTGCTGCATGAAACCCCAGAAAGCTGCTGCCATTCAGAGCAGAACGGCACAAAGTTCGATAGACAAATAGCCTAATGTGGCACGAGGCACCTTCCCAGGCAGAGGTGGGCATCCTGCCTTAGACCATGAGATAGGGGAATGCTCCATTCTTTGGGTTCCATTCAGTGGGACTGTATTTCATTGGGCTACTATGTGCGCATGGGTTTTTCCCCTTCACAGATAGTCGTCCCCCCACCCCGCACCACCTTCACACCTATGGACACTTAATGCATTCTTAACTGGATAAAGTTATTCTATTTAAGACAATAGCTCTAACATAAAGAGATCCAGTACAAACTCTTGCTTGAAAAGGGAATTATCTTCCTAGATCTCACCAATATCCATTCAGTCTAGCCTATTTGCAAGTATCCCAGCAATCAACAACACTTAACTGGTCTACCAGAAACTCGTCATTAGTCCACCCGGGGACCACAGCCCACCTTCTGCCCTGTAGATTTCAGCTTGATTTCAATTTGGAGAATTGATTCTCCAGCACAATTCAAAAGCATCAATTCTTCAGTGCTCAGCCTTCCTTATGGTCCAACTCTCACAGCCACACATTGCAACTGGGAAAACCACAGCCTTGTCAGCTGGGTGATGTCCCAGCTTTTTAGTATGTTGTCTAGATTTGCCATAGCTTTCCTCCCCAAGAGCAAGCGTCTTTTACTTTCTTGGCTGCAGTCCCTGCCTGTGGCGATCTTGGAGCCCAGGAAAATAATATCTGTCACCACCTCCATTTCTAGTCATTCTAGTCACTGACATACCTTCAAATGTAACACTTTTCCCTCGAATCTTTCCATCTCTGTGAGCTTTGTAGTCTGTCCATCCACCCTCTTCTGAGGTTGCTGCAGCCTGCAGCAGTTCGAAGATACCTGAATTCTTTTAACAGAAACGTAAGGGGGGAAATTGGGGGTTCATTCTCTTCTTTTAAAAACCAATCCTTAAATCCATAGAGCGCCTGAGTATGCCGTGTTCAGACTAAATTTGGAACCAGCCATTCAAATCTTGGATCCCTACAGGAGAGGACACACCTCAGGGTTAAGCACATGCTCAGCAAGCAAACAGCCCCTGGTTCAAGCCACAGCTTCTCTCAATAGGGCTGCGAAACACTTGTCTGAAACCCTGGAAAGCCAGTGTGGAAATATGGAGCTAGATGGTCCAAGGGTATGACCTGGCATAAGGCAGCATCTGCTACCCTCTTTAATTCAGTGCTTTACCTAGAACCATGAGGACCAGGGTCTGTCTTTACTTTTAGAAGGAGGGCCATAACTGAGTGGTAAATGCATAAATTGCAGGCAAAACCCAGCATGGTGTTTGGGTCAGTGTGCGACAGTGGGACTTGGGAGACTCAGGTTCTAGTCCCCAGTGGGCTGTGAAACTGAGTGGGTGGCTTTGGGCCTGTCACTGACACTCCGCCTAGCCTCAAAGAGCTGTTGTGAAGATAAAGTAGGAAAGAGGAAATTCATGTAAGCCACCTTCAGTTCCTTGCAGAAAAAGGCAGAATATTACAGGATGGATGGATTTAAAAGGTTCCAAGATCAATCTCTGGCATCTGCCAGCAGGACTAAGAAAGAGGCTGCCTAAAACCCAGAAAAGCTGCTGTTGGTCAGTGTTGACAATATTGAGTTAGATTAAGTAAATGGACTGACTTGTTACAGGCCTTATGCTCCTACAGGCTAATCTGAGATTGGCTGCCAAAGGTAATGCCAAGGCTGGGCAGTGTATTGTCAACCCCATGAAAGTCCGGTGCAGCAGCAGCGGATCTGATGGTTCGAAGGAGCACTCCGCCACTTACAGGCTCAGCGTAGTCAAGCGGCGTACAATGTCGGTTGTTCCTAACACGGGTTGACGCGCCATGTTGCAGCAGCAGCTGAACCAAACTTTCATAGCTTCCTATCACAGCTCTGTGGAGGGATGTGTTGCCCTGATTATTGGAAAGATTAACCAAGGCCCCGTGCTGGAAATGGAAGGAAAGGAAGGTAAAATATATTCACATGGCAATTCTGAAAAAAAACCAACATCTTTTTACAAGCATAAATACAATGGCATCAAACTTTCATTGGCAGATCAAGCAACTAAAATTGATCCCCCCCCCCCCCCCCGGATGTGGAAGGGTATTTTCATCAAGTGGGAATATTGCAGAAGGAAATGAAAAAATAAAATTTAAAGACTGCACTGCAGCTTTGAAATAGTACTTTCCCACAGTCTTACACTCATGCGCCCCTTTATTTTCTGCTCTGTCATAGCCACATGGAGATTGGAAGCTCTCCATCTCCTTAACCAATTGTTCACAACCATAGCAAAATTATTTTAATTCACCACTGAAAATGTCCAGTGGGAAAAACTCCACAGTTGTTATGGATATTCCCCCACCCCAAAATTTCTAAAGAGGGCAAATAAATATGAAAACTCAAAGGAAAAGGAGAACATCAAGCCTTACTCACCTGTAACAGAAAGGCTGCTATCTCTTGATAGCCATTCAAGCAAGCATACATTAATGGCGTGTTTCCATGAATGTCCTTTGTATTTTGTTTAGCACTGCACTCCAGCAGACACTTCACTACCTGTTGAAAAAGGAACAGTGAGCAATCTCAGAACAAAAGGAAGGATTAAAGGTTTTTAATTCCACAGTAGGTAATACACTAATTAATGCAGCTCATTCACTTACAAACATGGTTTAGATTGGGGTGGGCAGAACACATGGTGGGATTCTGCTACATCCATTCTGCAACTGCAAATTTGTGCAAATCCCACCCCAAAAGTTATAGAAGAAATCTGTAAGTCCACAGAATCTGCATGATGTGTGAACAACTCTAGTCCACTGAAGAATCTGGTGGTCAGATATATAAAAACTAAAATAATTTGAATCTAATGTGGATTCCTCTGGTATACTTAGCAGAAGGCAGACTGGTTTTAATTGTCTGTTCATGATAAGTAGTAGATTAACAAGAGTTTCCAACACCCAAGTGTTTAACTGTAGCAGAAGCATTCCCTCAGGCTAAATTATAGTGAAAAAATTATGGTGAAAAAAGTCCTTCAGAGTAGATCTGTGTGTGCAAGAGCTGTGAATTCCATTCAGTTATAGTACTCAAAACAAATTCCTGGCTCAAAATTCTTTTCATTCTAAGCAGATGTCTTTTGCACCAGGTTCTGCTCGGTGGTTCTCAGGATTCTATTAACAGGCAAAACAGAGCCTTTAAGCCTGAAGTCCAGCCAATCCTGGTTTAGATCAGAAGTTTGTGTGTTATTGTATCTGTATGCCGCCCCATAGCCCGAAGGCTCTCTGAGCGGCTCACAAGAACACGGAAAATGACATAATCAAGAATAGTGGATAGTTCTCAAACTATTCACAACAGAGGTCTGCAGAAAGGTTGTATAGCCTCCGAGAACAGCTGTACTTGGCCATGCATTGCATTATATTTCCTGACAAAGGGGAGAGCAAGGCTGCTTTAATTAAAGCCAGATTACTGAAGAAATCAACGAGGTCCTGTGATTTTTATAATGTAGTACCAATTTTTATACTACTATGCTGATTTTGATGGGGCTGAAGAAAGTTACTAAAATGTGAGCTATGTAAGTGCTTTGGTTTGTAGCATAACAAAAAGTTTATTCAGTAGTCCTTTGAAACTCACAACAATTTTCAGGTGGTTGGCAGACAAAGGTAAAAAACCCTTCCAGTTTAGACATTATCATCATCAGAGATATATCTTGATTCCATGCCAGGCTTCCCCAAACAGGTGTCCTTCCACTGAACCAGACAGCAACTCCCTTTAGCTGCAGCCTTCAATGCATCTGGAAGGCCCCGGTTGTGCGACAGGCTGGGAATTAAGGTCCCCCAAGATCTCTGGTACTTTAATGCCATAAGCCCCAGCCAACACAGCCAATGGTCCAAGAAAGCTGGGACTTGCAATCCAAAGCATCTGGATGAAACCAGGCTGAGGAAGGCTGCTCTGTACCATAACAAAGTGTTTATTTATTAGATTTATATCCCACTTTTTCCTTACAAAGAACTTACAGTGACTTAGACTCTCCTCCTCCTCTTCTCAATCTTATCCCACGACAACCCTGTGAGGGAGGTTGGTCTATCTCAACCATGTTTGGCCTCTTATCATCCCAGAATATTCTGCCAGCCATTAATATTTCGTAATAAAACTTTTCCAAATGGCTGTGAATTCTGGAGTCCGCTCAGGAACATTATTGTCCATTAAAGCATGAGGGCAGAGGTCCATTAAAACACACAGATCTCTTTTCCATGAACCTCAGTTTATCATGTTGTCCAAACTGGGGATTTTGCTTTATAGCAAACTCTGGTTAGATTAACAAGCCAGGTTCAGAAGCTACTCCCCTGGTTTGGACATCTACAAAGTCCACTGGTGTTCTGCAACTCTTTGTCTATGCAACACGCAGTGGCTTGGTCCAGATGCAAATTTACTTATTCGCCCAAGGGCTTTCATTCCCTCTTCCAGCTCGTAGGCTCGCTGGCCTTTCCGAAAAGAACCCACTCACCTGGAAGTGACCATTTTGGCAGGCCAGGTGAAGAGGCACTGCATGGTTAGCATCTTTCGCCCCAATACTGGCTCCATGTTTCAATAAGAGGGAGACCAAGTCAGCGTGCCCGTGTAGTACAGCCACATGCAGTGGTGTCCGGCCCTCCTGGTTGGTAACGTTCACACCAAGACCATTGCTGCGAACTCTGAAGAACTTCTATCAGGAGAATTTTAAAAAAAATCCAAAGGAAATCCAGCACGTGTGTGCAATTGACTTGTCATCCCCACCCCCAGGAGAAATCAAAAAGCAGACAAACATTGTAACAGTTGAGTGCTTCAAAACTTCAAAACACCATTGAGCCAAGACTAGAGACACCCATCTCATTTGCCATAGAGTTCTCAATGGTGGTCCAAACTGTATCACGCGTGGTGTATTTCTGAGGCGCAACGGCAAGCTGAGCAGAGGACTTGTTGACTTGCAAAGGTACAAAAAGTTGAAGATGAGGGCAATAAAATGAATAGCTAGAGCCATCCACTGAAGGAGGGAAGCGAGTCTGGGCTCTCAAAATGCACCTCCTCTCCCAGCACACAGTAAATTGAGCTCTGCACTATTGTGCAAACCTTTCAACGGCCCGATTAGCCAGAAGAGCTGTTTCATCCTGCAAGGCCAACTCCACTAAGCACAGGGCATGTTTCAGAGGAGTGTACAGTCAAATGTCAAATGCAGGCCTCCAGCAAGCAGAGAGAGGACGATCCTGCTTGGATGTTACAACAGCCGACTGTGACGACCACTCCAGAACACCTTGTGGGCCCTCCAACTGGCTTCTCTGGAAGAAACTGCTGATCCTGAATTACCCGGGCTGTGTTTGCACGACACAACAATTCAGCTCTGAGAACAAACCATGGCACACTGTCCTGCCATCTGAACCAGGTCAGAGAGAGAGAAAGACAGAGGCTAACAGGTAGGAAAACAGACTCACCTTTTGCACAGGACCACATCTGGAACACTGGCACAAGGGATGGCAAAGCTCCACTTTCTCCACATTCCCCTCCGCTTCTGGTTCCTCTAGATCATCATCCACCCACTCCAAAAGGTAACGCACCTGGAACAAACACACGGGGTGAGGAGAGTTGTCCTTTGGACCCGGAATTACTTACCCGGCTCTCACTGAGGGGCTGGACTGTGTCTGGACTGGGCCACTGCTGGCCGCAGGTGAGTGTGGGAACCCTCACATGATGGAAGGCTTCCTCACAAAAAGACATTCCTGCACTCGCCACCACCAATGCCACATTGCATCTGCACCCCACGTTTCTTCCTCGTGCAAGGGAGCCCACGGCAACTAACCAGGTGGTTCTTTCTCCTTTTGGTTCTCATAACAACAGCACTGACAGGTAGGTTGGGCTGAGAGTGAGTGACTGGCCAGCTACTGAGTGTCAGAGCTGAGCAGGGAATCAAACCCAGCTCTCCCAAGCCCCAGTCCAACAATCCAACCATTATGCACATCAACAAGAAGGCTTGACTGAACTCTGGAAATGCCGTTTTCTGCATGAAGGGATGCCCCACCTCTAAGGAGATAGTGGAACCCTCCCACCTGCACTCTGAATTTTAATTCGGGCGTGAATGTTGTCACTCCACATGCAGTGGCCCACGACCTTCTGATTCTGTCTCAGAAATGTTATACACCAGCAAATTCAACACAGTGTGCAAGGCAACCTAACGAAGTACCCTTATGACATTTTACTTCCTATAAATCAAGGAAAAATAAGGGTAAAGAAAGTTAAATATTCTTGCTGTCAAGATGTGTTTTCCCAAGAGCCATAAGGCAAGTAAGAAATGACCTTCCCACACTTAATCAAGACTTTGACGTCCAGCTCTACACAGGGCCACTCAAATCCTGTTAGCTTGGATTGCTGAAGATTAAAAACAGAGGGCTTTGTGCCAGAATAGGTCAACAGGTTTCGTTTGCTGCCACCAGTTCCTACTTTAAAAGACATCAACTTTTTGAATCTAAAAGACAAGAATGCAGATTCCTATATACAAAGGTGACCCTACTGGAGTTAAATGCATTTTGCTTATAAAACTATGCTTTCTTTCCTACAGTCCGGTGAGTTCATTGAGATGAGTACAGGATTTCTTCATTACAAACACCACTGCTAAAAAAAAAAAAAAAGGAGAGAGACCCTCGAAGCGAGCATAGCCAGCTCTAGAATCAGGGGGTGGGAGACAGACTTTGAGAAGATACTCTCAGTGAACGTTCTTCCGTCCATCTGCCCATCTCTTGCTCGCCTCTGCTATCACCTCTTCTTGGTAAGGTGTGGTAACTCATGGCCCACCACAGTTTTGATCAACAATTCCTATCAATCCTAAACAGCACAGCCACTGGTGAAGGCTCATGGGAGTTGTGGCTGAAAACATTTGGAAGGTCATGAGTTGCTTGCCCAGTCTAGGTCATCTCCCAGAGCAGGAAGCTGCTGCTCGCTCTCAGCCCTTAGCCCTTCTCACTCAAATGGTGATGGTGAACAGGCAGTGATGGTGAGGAGGAAAAGCAGCAGCGGCAAGGCCAAGAGGCTCCAGGATGTGGCAGAAGGAACCCAACAGGGTCATGGGCTCAGCAGACACCTGACAATGTCTCTGAGCACACACGTTTCAGCGCCACATACAGCTGTGAGGGTGTGAAGGACCCCAAGACCATGGCTCTAAAACTGGATGCCCCATCCCAACAACACATGGACCACCACACGGGGATGACCTCATAACAAGGTACCCCTTGTCAGATGAGGCCAAAGTTGTGCTAGTCTAGCTTCATGTTACTTCCTGTAGCCACCAGATACCTTACAGAAGCGCACAAGAAAAACATCTGGGCAGCAGGCAACGACGACAACTAGCAACCAAGAATAGCTATATCCTCCATGAATGTGTTTAATCCTTTTTTGAGCCAAGCAGTAACATCCATAGTTTAACCGTGCATTGCATGAAGAAGTCTTTTTATCTGTCCTAATTCTTCCATTGTTCAACTCCACTGCATAACCCCTACAGTACAGGGGAAATGCTTGAGGAGAAGGCACAGTAGTTCAGTGTTATTTGAGTGAAGAGAGTCACAGGTTTTATCCACAGCATACCCTGAAAAGATGCTGCCAGTCAGTGCCAAGAATACTGGGCTAGACAGACCAATGATCTGATTCCGTATGAAGCAACTGTCTATGTTCTATGCACAGTTTTATGTATCTCTATCGTGTGTCTTTTGTCACACCTTTTTCTCTGAGCTAAACATTTCCCCTTCCCTGATACAGAATTACACCAGCCCCTTGAACATTTGGCTTCCCTTCCTTTGCACCTTTTTCTGAGGACCCATCTTGACGACACACAAGCAAGGACCAGGGTCTAAGAAGGGGTCTCGCCTTAACGATGCCGTGGCTCAACAACAATCCACACTCAACCCATATTCTGACTCGATGTGTCGTCTGAACCCAGTCACGGCCTGCTCTGGTAGCAGGTAGGCTTCTGCCTCTCTATCCTCTCTTGCCCACCATCTCTCTGCCACGGGAATCAGCCTGGACAACCCATTCTCCACTGACGGGGTGAAAGGATGGGAGCATGATTCGTCCTCTCCCTCAAAGGACAGTGGGCAGAGCCTTCCAATCCCTGACTTCTGAACGGATACCTTCCCAAGGTTTAAACATGCCGTCTCAAACACACCTGTTTCCACTGACAATGGCTTAACAGAGGATTTTGGTCAAATGCCTTTTAAAATAGGTGCATGTGTTCAGTGTCCCACACTCACTGTAATCTGACCACCTCCAGCTGATCCAGGAAAACAATCACGCAGGAAGATGGCTCTGCTCAGTTGCACTCTTTTGGGATAAACTATTGTGTGCGCTGGAATGGAGATGTTTCTGTCTAACCCTAGCTGACGCACGTCAGATGCCAATCTTCTGAAGCATTTGCCCACCTAGCTAGGCTATTCTCTACCCTGACCAGAAGCAGCACTTCAAGGTCTAAGGCACCTGCCCCCACCTCCTTGCGGTTCACTTAGCCAGAGATGCGAAAGACCGCATCCGGAACCTTTTGCACCAATGTGCCTCTGCCACTGAGCTGCAACCCCACGTAACCAACCAAAGAAGCACTGCAGAAGCAGCCGGCACCAATTCCCCAGCCTCTGGACTCTTCCACCACCGATTTTTCTGGGTACAAGCAGTGATGTGACTACACAGAAAATCCAGAGGGACACACAGAAAGCACAGAATGTCGAAGTGATGGAAAATTCCACCTCCTCAACTTCTCAGCTCCTTCTCATTTTAAAGGCATGCTTTCAGTTCTTGGGGCTGTGAAGGGATATTTCAAAGTGCACAGGCCTGGTAAAATTTTGGAAAACAACACATGGGTGAGTACGGCTGTTAGTACGCAAGGGGGTGTAAGTCCTCCTCACTTACACTCACTGCTGAATGCAGAATAAATTGTGCATAATAAACAGCACACATCATAAATTACAGAATCAGAACTGCTCAAACCATGGGCTGTCATTCAGGACAGCGAGAGGCAGTAAGCAGAATAGCAGCAACAACACAGCTGCTACACCCCTACAACAAAACCACCATAATTTGGGAGCGGATGAAAGAGGAGGACTAAAAAGACAAAGCGTGGGGGCTTTTGATCATCTGCCAAGCCTGGGCAGAGTGAGGGGGAATGTAGCGCCACACCAGTCTGGGGACGGCTACACTGCCTCAGAGAGCACAAGTGGCAGAATCCCACCAGGAGTTCCCGCGCGCTTGCAGGACCTCCGGCGCTCCTTGGGGATGGGGTGACATCAGCGCTGCCAGGCCCACGGGGCTGCGAGTCCCTCCTACTGCTTCTCTGAGGCATGAGGCAGTTGCTCACCTGCTTACGGGGCCACGCATTGCCCAGCTCAGCAGCTGCCCTTTGGCTGCCCCCACTGCTGAACTCACCAAGCAGGGGAGGCAGGGAGATGGGCTGGGCCCAGAGAAGATGGGAGCGTGTAAACCGCCCAGGGGGCTTCAGCTGTGGGGCGGTATAGAAATTTGTTGTTGTTGTTAGTCGCGAAGTCGTGTCCAACCCATCACAACCCCATGGACAACATTCCTCCAGGCCTTCCTGTCCTCCACCATCCCCTGGAGTCCACCTAAGCTCACGCCAACTGCTTCAGTGACTCCATCTAAGCCACCTCATTCTCTGCCATCCCCTTCTTCTTTTGCCATCTATTGTTCCCAGCATTAGGCTCTTCTCCAGGGAGTCCTTCCTTCTCATTAGGTGGCCAAAGTATTTGAGATTCATCTTCAGTATCTGGCCTTCTAAAGAGCAGTCAGGGTTGATCTCCTCTAGGACTGACCAGTTTGATCGCCTTGCGGTCCAAGGGACTCGCAGGAGTCTCTTCCAGCACCACAATTCAAAGGCCTCAGTTCTTCGGCGCTCAGCCTTCCTTATGGTCCAACTTTCACAGCCATGCATTGCAACTGGGAAAACCATAGCCTTGACTATACGCACTTTTGTTGGCAGGGTGATGTCTCTGCATTTTAGTATGCTGTCTAGATTTGCCATAGCTTTCCTCCCCAGGAGCAAGCATCTTTTAATTTCTTGGCTGCAGTCCCCATCTGCAGTGATCTTGGAGCCCAGGCAAGTATAGAAATTAAATAAAAATAAATAGAAGCACAATCCCAGATGCTCCCATGATGTAAACACATCTCTTTACTTGACCACTTTTAATAGCTGCATGTTCTCTTCTAAATTGCATATTGGTGGAAATCTCTACCCTGCAGGGCCCTCAGTACATGTAACGATAAGCACCATCCACAAAGCTTCAACATGGTGACATGGGGCTCAGATCTTACCATTTCAGTGTCTCCATCTGCAACTGCTCGTAAAAGTTTGTCCACCTGTGAAATAAAGCCAGAAAGGAAAGGATGTTTCACTGCACTGGCTTATTGTATAAAGAACAGGATTCTGAGAAAAGCTAGTGCCTCTTTCCAATGTATACTTTGGGGACCCTTTAGCACAGTTCTAGAAAGCACTTCACTACACAATTGTTCTGAAGCAGATCTACCCAGTGAGAAAAGTGGGACTCCAAGTAAAGGACTAGGAGTAGTGAGTGGAAGTCATCCTCACGGAAAGTAGTTTTCCTGCAGAAAAATACACTGATATTTACATTTAGGGGCAATTCTTCCCTTGAAATACAGGATCGAACATGATTTGTCTCTTTATTTGTCTCTGCACGTGTGGTTGCACAAGTGTTAGCAAGCCTAACAAGTGAGGCAACTTCCAACATGCTATTTTTTTACTCAAAAGAAGTAAAAAGCTCCGACAAGTGATAGCAAATGGCAGTAAAGTAAGACTGGATTAAAGGACCAGCGCCAACAGCTGCAGAAGCTGAGAAATCTAAGCCGCTGGTAATCTTTTTTCCCTGACTTGAACTGCAGACTCAGCCTCTGAAGAGGGATAAGTTTGTCCCTTTAAGGAAACATAAAAGAAGGGATGCCTAATCCCTTGTTGGGTGTGCGTTCTTACTTATAAAACAGCAGTGCTTGGCTAGGTGGGATCCACGTGAAGACAAGCTGTTGTGATCCGAAGCAGATCAAACAGCAACAGCAGGGATGGAGCATCAACATTTGTGGTCCTATTGCCCAGGTCTGCCTACTTGGACTGGCAGCTGCTGTTCTCTGAGGTCCTGGGGAAGATGGGCCTTTCCCATCGCATTCTATCCCTTAACATGGGGCAGGGTCAAGAGAGGCCATGGATTAGTGCCCAGACTAGCCTAACAGTCTAACCCAACTTCCTTAAACCTGGTGTCATCCTGATGTTTTGAACTATAATGCAGGTGAACCCTGAGTGGTGCTGAGGGACGTTATTGTTCAAAACATCTGGAGGGTGCTGTGCTGGGGAAAGGTACCATCTTCACTACTTGGAGATGCTAAAACTGAACCCAGGGCCTTCTGCAAGGGACGCACATGCTCTTCCGCTTCCCCACAGTGCCTCAGAAGCTGGAGTTTGTGCATAGCCATCAGGACTGGTGGCTCTTATTTCTCTCTCTCTCTCTCTCTCTCTCTCTCTCTCTCTCTCTCTCTCTCTCTCTTTGTGGCACTGTTTGGCACAGCCACTAAGAAATGAGGTGAGTGGGTTTAAAAAAAAATTCTGGTAGATGAAAATATGCCATCTTGTACCTAGTCCTTATGCATTGCCAGAGGTAACACCCACCCACTAATTCTGAATGTTTTTTGAATTTTCGCTCTCTAGAGGTGAAGTACATGGCATCTAAACTACAAACTGCTGAATGGATTATTTTGTGAGTCATTTGAAGAATTAAAAGCCAGTTGGGAGGTAGATTTGGGGACAACTCCCTTTGGGACAAGTGTTTTATTTCTGGCTACATGAAGGCCAAGATAATTAACTTTCAAAGTATTGTCTTGGTGATGCTTAATCATGGCACCAAGGCTCTTCCAAACAGCTTCTAAGAACTGTCGGAGAAGGTGCCAGAGAACTGGTCAACTTCTCCGCATTTGATGCTCATGTTCTCTCATGCAGGCATTTTGGGCCAAAATCCTCAAACAAAAGGACCAAAATTCCAGTACTAGCAATTCTGGGTATATATCCAAAAGAATTTACAATCTACCCTGCAGAAAGCTTTTATTTTAGAGCACTAACTGCAAGGCAGTGGAAAAGTTTGGTAGACTTTTTCTCAAGTTTTGGGATCATATATTCATGGACAGCCTTACCCACCATTTGAAAGGAGTTAATTGTCAGGCAAAAGCTGAAACCTTTTTATAGAACAAACTACTCAATTGTTATTTTATTCAATTAAACATCCCGGATGCAAGCCTCTCCATCTCATAAAGTTTTGCTACTAAGAGAAAATAATTTTGACTTGCAAGTATTGGAGTTCTGGACTCAGCACATTCTAACCCGTTTGGATTGCATTTGATGGTTTTCTTTATGTTTAGCCCACATGCACTGTACTAAAAGAAAAAAAATGACCTAAAATAAAGTGTTTACAAATTGGTGGATCTCAGCAGGTTTGCATGGAAAGTAATTACAATATTATAATCTTGATATGAACAATGCTTTTTTTACTGTTGTCACATATGGTACAATAATCGATCATCTGTGAGCACAACGTAAGGTCTTTATGCCATAAAGCCAGGTGCCTGGTCCCTGGCAGACATGCCCTTCTCCACGAATTTGGCCCACTGCCTTTGAGACATCAGAGCAAGCGGCAGCTGCCAATACCACATCCTGCAACACAGAAAGCAAGCTCCTAAAGGGCAGAAGAGAACTGGCGAGGAGGAACCGCCCTTCCCAAAGTGCTGCCAGGCTTGTGTCTTTCGCTTTGGCAAATGACAGTGGATTTCTGCTGCAAATCTTTCCCTGCTTTTAACAATTTCCCTCCCATTTCTGGTAATGGGAGCCAAACCAGCTACCCCAGTTCCAGGAGAAGGCCTTGTGCTCCCAGCCCCATTCTATGTACATGCTGGGAGAGCGAGAGAGCTCTGTTTTCTGTGGATCCACAGCGTCTCCTGGAATACCCCCTTTTCGCCCAGTGGACATCACAGGAACACCAGCGATGGACCTTTCCACAGCCTCACGGAGGAGGCTTTGGAAAGTCAGATCTCCCTTTAAGGGAGAAAGGGAAGGAAGAGCTGGCAACCCTCACACATCTGCAGCCTGAACGGACCCGTGGAATGGGTCCACTGGCAATTCTGGATCTCCTGCCAGCCCCTCCCAAATGGGGAAGCCATGTTCTACTATTAGAAGAGACAGAGAGGCAGGAAAGGCACCGACACGCTGGATTTCTCCTGCTCTGCTAATTACCCTGCGCTTCATCAGCTTACCTCTTTATAATTAGCTGTGATTTCTTCTTGTTTTGCTGCTGTCACTGATGACAAAGTCGAGATGGAGGATATTTGGCTGATGTTGTCTTCACAGCCCTGAAGAGACCTGGCGGGAGACTGATGGGACCAGGAAAAGAATGCATGAGAGAGCGCAGTTCTGAGCACCGCCCTTAACACACTACTGGTTGATCTGCTTGTAGTTTTTATGTTACGTTATGTTTATGTTTTATTGCAGGTTGTGGGTTACCTGAGGCGCACTCTGTTCCCTTTCAAATGCGAAGTAGTTCAGTTCCATTAAGGATAAAATCTGCAGAAAAATCAAATATTCGTGAACAGGCAGTTGCAGTTTAACGATGGGGAGACAACATGTTCCCCCAAAAGATACAGCTCATCTATATGCAAATACAGATGAGAAGGCATCCACTTTACAGCAATCCTCTTTTACGTAGTGCACTTCAGAAACAGGACTGTAAACTCTCCTCATTAAAAGCAAAATGACATTATTTTTTAGAGGTGCTGACACCTCTTTTTCAAATGAAGTGCTAGTTAAAAATTCAAATGCGAATTAAGTTTTTTGAAACCTCTGAACAGCTGATAAATAAAGGGGACCATAAAACTGAATGCACATTGCAAAGATGCCTCAGAATTAAAACCGTGCCTTCCATCAAAAGGAAAGAGATTGTGGTTTTAAGGGGTCCTGGCTGTATTCCTTCTCTGCAATGAAGCAACAGTTAAAATAGCAGAACAAATTCCTTTTTTAAAAATTCCAAAGAACAGTGAGCTTAAAAGTACCGTGGAATTCAATGCACATTGCACAGGAGTCTCCCTCATGCGGTTCTGAATGTCCGGGCTGGCTCCGTTCTGCAGCAGCACTTCGATAATCCCCTGGTAGCCCCAGCGGGCGGCTATGTGAAGAGGAGTGTCTCCTTTTTCATTACCAATGTCTAATTTGCAGGAATGCACATCATAATAGACTAAAGCCTTGACACACTAGAAGGGCAAAAGAAAAGCAAAATCCTCTGAAAATTTCACACCATCACTAGAGCAATGGAAATAGAGACATGGAAGTTGTCTTTGAACTGCGTCAGACGAGCTAGGTGATGCCCCCATGTCTTGGCCAACAACTCCCATTGTCCCCAGTCACTGGCCATACTGGCTGGAGCTTATGGGCGTTGCAGCCCAAAACATCTGGAGGGCGGCCTTTGCCCACCCGCATTTCAGCCATGGCTCACCAGCATGTCAGAGTGAGACCTTTTCCAGCCCATCCAGGAAGTGGCGACAGGTTGAACTTGGGACATTTTACACAGAAGGCACAAGCATTATCATTGAAACATCAACAGCCTTTCTCTGCTGGGTGTTCCCCTGATGTGTCAGACATTCCCGCTCAGCTGAGCCGCGCAGGCCTGCTGACAATCAAGGCCTCAGCTGGTGCTGCCACTAAGCCGTCCGAATCCCTTTCTCCATGCGAAGCAGATGACCAAGGAGCTCCACTGGTCAGCAGAGCATGGCCACCCGGCCTGTGGAGGACCCGGCACGGAGGGCAACTCAGCTCCTGCCCACCCAGAGCAGGCTCCCCCGCCTGAGCTCAAGGATAAGGGATTTGCTTCCAAAATTAAACGGAACCACGAGAAAGGAAAAAGAACACATGAAAAGCCACGAAGGTCCATCTAGTCCAGCATTCTGTTCTTGCACTGGCCGACCCAGAAAGAGGATGCGGGCATAACGGCGCCCCAGGGGCTCAGTGCCTGACACCGGGGGCAGCATGGTGTCAACCAGACGAGTAGACAGAAATCATGCTGTGCTCCATGAATGTGTCTGCTCTCTTTCTGAAACCTTCCAAATTCAGCATCTTAGGGCAAGAGTCTCCCTCGTGGGGTAGCTCTGGTATATTCTACTTATGCCGGGTACTTGTCAGATTAGTTACTGAGAGCTACTTACATCCTCGTGGCCGTACGTGCAAGCCAAGTGCAGTGCGGTGTTGCCATTGTTGTCTTGTACTTCGGTGCTTGCCTTATAGTGCAGCAAGAGCAGCTGGAAAGGGAAAAGCAGCACATTTACAAGAAAGTGCGGGGAAAACAGGAGTCTTGCCAGTGTGACTTTGAGTTCCATGCAAAGTGGAATCTCTTATGCACATCCCCCTTGCTTGAGAGCAGCCAAGAAATAATGCTTCTTCTTGGCTTTTTGCTACCACTTTGACCCTGTAAAAGCTGCTTGTCATGAACTATTTAAAACCCATTCAGCGTTATGGCCAGATATTATATCACCCACTAGACAACACAGTACAAAGAAACACAATGTTTGGCATTCTAGGGGAGCGTTGCAGTGCGGAAAAAAGCATCCTCAAGCTAAATTGATGCTCCGCATCAGGCTGATGAAAGCTTTCTTTATTCCTGAATATCACTGTGGCTGGTGGAGCAGTGCTGCAGCCTGGCTTTTTGTGTTTGACATCTGTCACTGTCAGATCGCCTCCTCCAGAAAAACAGGGGAGGACTGTTGCTCCATCAGCCAGAATGCTCTGCACACACCTTGTGATACAGCCATTGTTCTAAAAGGCAAGAGCAGAGTGAAACACAAGTAAACTGATCCCAAACATCAAGATCTGGGGCTTAAATAAATCAGAGGATGGCTAATCCCACAAGGCACCCCCCTGTTCTTCCACACTGGTTAAAATCCCATGGAAAAGTCCATGTTAAAGATGTTAAAATAAGGAGAAAGAGGGATAATCTCTTTTCCCATGGTAGCTCCGAGACCACAGAACTTGTCCCTCAAAGGGCTGAGCACCGGTGTATCCTGAATGATCGTGGGTGGGAATGCCAGGCACGCTTCTTTCAGCAAATACACATGACCTTGCTGTTCCCACACTGCCTGTGAGTTTGCATACAGGCCATGTGCCAAAGACTGGAGCGTTTGTAAAAACCAGGTGGGACCCACAGAAGTGCCTCAAGGCTCTCCCCTTGAGCTCCTCAAAAAGCCATGGTTTGGAGATCTTCCCAAACAACCTCCCCCGACAACCTGGGCCTCGCCAGGGTGCTGGACTCCAGCCCCCATAATCCCTGGCCTGGCTAAGTTGCAGCCCAACGCATCTGGAGGGTGCTGGGTTGGGGAAGGCTGTTCTGGAATGCTGAGGGATGTGGAACGGAGGCGCCCCACAACTGGCGGAGCACAGGGGCTCCCCCGCCCAACCCACACAATAAAGAAGGGCCTTCCATTCTCACAAAAGCTCTTTGGACCCCAGCCAGCACATGTTCGATCAAATCACAGTTTTATTTATACATTCTTTTATACCACCCAATAGCAAAAAAACCCCCATAAACATACAATATAAAATACAGTATAAAAATGTAAATAGTTAAGACAACAGCATACAAAAAGATGAGAAGCAGAGCAAGAACAGCAGCATACAGGATAGCTGTGGCCATTTAATGTAAACCAGTTACAATGGTTCAGTTTCATTTTTTTCCCTTTCTGGATCTTTTCCTACAGCACTTTTTTCTTCAAATTCCTGCCCCCCACAAAGAAACTGTGGTGTTGTGATCCAAATGCAAATTGTGTCATTCACGTAATAAAGGACAAATAAGACACCATCTCAATTTTTCCTTTTTCTGAATGGTGCTTCCCCTACTCTATCGCAACCACATGAAGACACACATTGGAATCATCTACGCTTAGAAGATCCTAAATCTGGACACCTGATTTGGAATCAAGGTCTTTGCGCTCCCAACAAAGGCAGATCTCCTTTTTGTTCCTTGGGAACTGAAGCATCGTTTTGTAGGATTCTGCAATATTGGAATGGGGAAAGGTGAAGCAGTGGGAGTGGTTGCTTGAGGCCACCTAATTAGTGGTGGCAGAAATGAGGTCTGAACTGGGGGTTTCCTGACCAGCAGCTCCATCTCTGCACTGCTAAACTGCATTAGCTCTTGTGCGCTCGAAGGCTCAACAGGAACAACTCTGTAGCCTCAAATCACTGCATTGACAACAGCGTAACTCTTGGAAGGGCACAGGGGAGGAAACAAGAGGGGCCTACATCAGCAACTTGGGCAGCCAGGGAGTCCTCTTACGCCTCACCAAAAAGGAGGAAATGCATCACCAAAATAATGTAGGAGAGAGGACAAGAGAGGTGCATAAAAATGCATACGCCTCCTTATTTATTGGTATCTCTGAGTTCCTTATCAATGTACAAAACAATGCCATCTAAGACTGTAATAAAATACTGTATAGCACTGTGCGCTGAAGACAAAATTACCTTTCTGGGAAAGCTTGCTGAAACAAGTGCATTTTTAGAAGGTGTGGGAAACCGAGAAGGCTCAATGCTTCAGGGAGCAGATGCTATGCCACTAAAGGCCTCACTCCAAGTCATCATGGAGCAGAACTCCAGTATCTTAATCATCACCCGTATGACAATGCAAGGGGAGGGGCCTCTTTTAGCCTAAGGGCCAGATTCAATTTCAAAGAAGTTTTTGGACCTTGCATGCCATTGGATCACATCTGGCAGGACTGGAAGCCTAGCTGAATCAGTAACAATTCTTTACACAGAGGAGGTACCAGTCTAAAAAGTACAGAAGTGTTCTCTTGATCATTCCTATTTGGATGAAGTCTCATGCAAAACCTTGCAGTAACACTTTGATGCTTACGGTGACATTCTGGTATCCCTTCTGGCATGCAAGGTGAAGTGGAGTAGATCCATGGTAATCCATGGCGTTGACCACAGCTCCTTTAGAAACTAACAAGTCAATTAACGAGGCTTGGCCTGTGGGGAAAGGAATGTTCATCATAAATCAAAGTGTCAGCATCTCGCAGCTAGAAAAGGAAGTGTTCTTTTCTGAGTCAAAAGGTGAACTTCACAATTCCTTCCTTGCCCCGCTTGAGAGCTTTCACAGTATTTACGCATGGAGCTGAATGCCCTTCAATTGACAGCCGATTATGCCAGGTCACGACTTGGTAAGGGGCTTTCCAGCAGAAATAAAAGAACAAGACTTACCTCTGAAGGGGACCAAGTAAGAAATGAATGCAAATTAAATGAGGGTGACCCTATATTGGGTGAAGGAAGCTGCCCCCAAATAGGGACACTGCCTGCAAATAGGCCATTGACCTACATACTATGGGCAGATGCTGCAGTACAAGATTTGATGCTGCAGAAAAGATTTAGGTAGATTTGGGGAAGTGGCTTGCGAGGGATAGAATAACAGAGTCAAGAAGTGGGAAGAGACCAAATGTTATCAGGTCCAGTCCCCTGGCAAACCAAAAGGCAATGACAGCCAAATTTATGGAAAGCCACAGAGCTCAGTGGCAAAGGAGTTGCTTTGCAGGCAAACCCCGCAACATCTCCAGTTCAGATGGCAAAACTCGTGCCTAGAGGGCTGCTGCCAGTCAGTGCCGACATTACTGGGCTAGAAGGACCAGTGGTTTGACAAGATAAGGAAGGTTCCTGTGATTAATCAAACGCATGGTGCATGTGAAGCAAATTATTTCCACATTGTATGCCTTGAGTTGAATCAACATTCAAATCCACTCCGATTCCTATAAGGACATATGCCAATACATATGCCAATATCTCCTAAATGTGTTCCAGGAAACCCTGTGGATCCTTGGAAGCTTAGCAGAGGTTCAAAAATGCATTGGAAGCTACCTTAGATCAGATCAGATAAATGGAGAAGTCAATGTTTTGGTGAAATTCTCAACAAAATAAATTGAGAAAGATTCATCAAGAATGGTTTCAGCCTCAGACTTTGAAGGGACAGATTTTGAAAGGGTGCATCCCAGCCATAATCATGAGAAACATGCATGGTTTAGGTGCGGACCACTACTATTTGGTGATCATGCTCAAAACGTATCCCAAGATCCTCTGCAACTGGCCAATGTTTAGGGGAAAATGTGTGTGTTGGCAGCAGGAAGCTGAAAAATGTCTGGAATATTTCAAGAATAAAGGACCACAGTGCTTACCACATATTGCAGCTATATGGAGTGGAGTGAATCCCTGGTCATCTCTAGAAAATGGTGTAACGATGGAAGGATCATTCAACTTCCTTAAAATAAAGAAGTAGTTTTTAGCTACAGCAAGAGAAGTGTGACACATATATTGCATAGTTGCCCTTTACACACGCATGCACACCATCATCATCATCACCATCAAGATCAAGGATTGCTACATATGGGCACCCTTAGCAAGCTGGCTATGAAGTCTATGAAGTCACTATCCAACTCTCACCTCAACATTGAACTCACAACTGTTTTCTCAGCTTCAAGTTCTTTTCATCTGCAATATGGTAATACTATTATTGATCAACTCTATAAAGCTATTGTAAGGTTACTGAAATAATATACATGGTGTTATCTCTGAATCAACCCACTGCAAACAGAGTCAACTTTATCCTGTCTTCGTTCCCAATTAGATTTTAAAAGATTCTGGAGAGCTTTGAAAAGACGGATCCTCACCCAGAAACCAGCTTCTCACATTTATCGCAAAAGCAGAGCGGGTGGCACATTTTTTGCATAGTGTCATTATCGCTGTCCCCTTGGCTCAACAAGCGCTCTACTTCTTCCTGGTTGCCTGACGCAACATGCTGCAAAGGAGTGCAAAAGACAGAGATTTTTCTGAAAATGAAAACCCAGCAGATTATGAAGAATGGCAAGAAGGATTTGGCCCCATTCATTCGGTCACGCACTCATTCACTTATCACCCAACACACGAATGTGTGCTTCCACCGTGAGTCACGGCGGATGTTCTGTAACTTTTCATAATCCTGTCTGTGTCTGAAAATGCAGGATGCCTCCGAAGGTTGCGACTGGTTGAGGCTCTCAAGCATTCTTTGCCACAGGCCCTAACCCAATCGACCGAAGGGGCGATCCTATGCCAGTTGGGACAGAAAAAAGTTCCACGACAAGCAGCATTTCCCAGCCAGCCCAAACCCACACCTGGGAATGACAGGATCTTTCCTTAGGATTACACCTTCAAATACAATGAATCAGCTATTTGCGAATATGAATGGATGTTTCAGAAAAGCTAATGTGTTACCTTCTGCCTATCCTGCCCATGTGCACATAGGAATAAATGAGTAACATAGAAACAGGGTGAGTCAGAAGGGGTCTCCCGGTCATCTAGTCTGACCCCCAGCTCCTGCCAACTACCATGTGCGGGCATGTCATGAGCCCCAGTTCAACTCTAGCCATGCTTTAGAAACGGTCTTTGCATGAAACTTCTTTCAGCAGCACATGGCCTGGGGTGCAAATGCTTCAGGGAGCAGTGCTTTGTGGCCCGGTGTGCTCCTCACTGCAGGTGTAGCTGCTGGGCAGAAATCTGTCTGCTATTTCAATTCAGCAAGTGATGAGTTGACAAAGCTCCATAACCTGACTTCCAGCACAACCATATACATGCTTACTCAGAAGAGGAGTCTCATTGAGTCAACATAACTTTTGCCCAGGTAAATACAGAATTTCAGCCTTAGACTGTTTCAGTATAATTTTAAAAACATGTTTATCAACTTTCAGTATTATATTCTTTTTTGTAAAGTAGAAATATTTACACACACACACAAATCATCCTGATGGTTTCTCTCAAAAATTCTATTTGTTAGCTAATACAATTTCCTATAATTCAAGAATGGGTCATTGAAATTATGTATCTTCAATGCTGTTCTTATCTTACTGCATTTCAAAAAGAAATATTAAGCTTCCTCCTAGACCGAAATGTAGAACACTCTCCAAAACAAAAAACAGACTGTGGTTTTAGCCGTATGCGCATATCAGACAACTTTCAGAAATATTTCTTTATTTAGAAAACACAGGAAGCACAAACCTTTTATTTTCAATCTAAAAATACCATTGAAACCATCCACGTTAATGGAATCCTAATAAAGTGAATCAGCTGCTTTTCTCCACCAGCAGGGAAAAATAAAAACACAGCTCCAACCAACTCTCAGTGCATGAAAGATTAAACACGCACCTACGCAAATGAGCTTTAATAGCATACCTACGTGGACCAAACTCCAGGACAGCCTGTTCCAACTTGATGCCCTCCAGCTATTTTGGTCTCAACTCTCATCATCCCTTAGCAAACATGGCCAATGGTAAGGGCTGATGGGAACTGTAGGGCACAACACCTCCAGGTCAGCAGGCTGAGGAAGACTGACCCATCTCACGTACGAGTTTTCTGGTGCTGCCTTGGAAGCACTCAGCCCACAGGGAAGCTAGCAATCCACTTCTGATTCCTCAATTCACACTGTCCTGGGAGAGTTTCTTCAATTGCAATCTTGTGGCTTCCTTTTTTCAAACAACTGCTATTTCCTCTTTCTAGTAAACTCCAAAGTGTCCTTCTTAAAAGAGGTGTTTATGAAACGGATCCTCAAACAGGCCAACGTTTTCTCCCAGGTATCAACCATAAAAAAGAGGCTCCAATAGAGTATGTCAAAAATTTAGCAGAACCATCTACCCCTTCCAAATCAAATGACAATAGGTGAAACATCCAAGGAAAGTTTCATTGAGAAGGCTACAGATACTTCTTTTATCAACTCTAAAATAGCAGTTAATTTGCAGAAATATTAAGAGCAATTTTATCAGGGCACAAAGATTCTCAGCTTCCTTAGAAAGGAAGAACAATGTTCAGCAAATTTGCCAAAATAGCATAATATTCATGCAATCCAAACCTGAAACAAGCAGTCTATTGGGGTGACGGACATCTGAGACAGTAAATTCATTCTTTGTCTTAAGTGCAGCTTCTCACTAAATCCTTCAGATTCCTATAAGAGGGGGTGGAAAACTACCATCAATCAGAAATACTTAACCAAGCATGCGTTTTACTAACAGCTGTTTTATTTATTGAAAAAGACTAATCTTTCCTTTCCCTTTGGCAATGCTGCCCGTGGAGGTTTCTAAAAATCAACATCAATGACCAGAAAATAAAATCAAAAAAACAAAAAAGAAAAGGATTAATATCAGATGATACCACCAATAAAACAGTAACACAAGAAGAAATGAAGAAAAGAGCAGGGATGATGGTTTCACTACAAGCTTGGGGAAATAAAATGAGTTTAATCTGGTTCCAATGAGTTTAATTTGGTTGCCAATAGATGGCAAAAGAAGAAGGGGACGGCAGAGGATGAGATGCCTGGATGGAGTCACTGAAGCAGTCGGCGTGAGCTTGAGTGGACTCCAGGGGATGGTGGAGGACAGGAAGGCCTGGAGGAATGTTGTCCGTGGGGTCGCGATGGGTTGGACACGACTTCGCGACTAACAACAACAAATCTGGTTCCAAAAAGCCAACATGTTGAGTTTCTTAGGAGTGCATTCCACAACTTGGATGCCACGACAAAGGCAGCTCTGGACACCACTTGCTATGGCTACACAATTGTATGATATAGTCATATTGTCACATGTGTTCAAATTCCCCTGAAATGAACAGCAGGGGCTGCTGACCGCATTCCACCAGACAACTAGATAGTCATACTGCAGAAAACAACTTACTTTAAGGCGCAGTAATACCACCTTACCTTGGGCTTCAGACCTGACTCTTTAAAATGAACACTACCACCTTGAGAGGCTCTGCTTTACATGATGGTCCTTTCAGCCCCTATTCAGTGCACTTCCTAGGCCTGCAGTCACCAGTTCAGAAGAGTGAAAAAGTGGTGCCTCGGCCACAGAATTTGCCGATGCGTCATTTTGGACAGCAGGGATTTTAGTGGGGTGAGGGTGACAGCACAGAGGTCTCTTGCTTTACATGCAGTAGGTCCTAGATTCAGTTCCCAGCTTCTCCAGGTAGAACTAGGATAGGAAAGCATTTTCCTGAAATCTTGCAGAGATGCTGACAATTGGTGTCCTGGTCTGCACATAGTAACTATTGTTGGTAAACCATTTGTTGATCTTAGATGCTAACCCTGCACTATGGGTTAACTATGGGTTAAACTAACCACAAACAACCCAGAATTTACACCCAAGAACACGCCATGGGTTCTCTTCCTGAGTTCTTTGTGGAAAGAACCCCTAGTTGGCACATAAGAACTACCCATGATTCAACTACCCATACTCTGGCTTGTCCTCAGGTGCAAACCGGTCCAGTACTGACAATACTAAGCTGCAACTATGATCCACAGATCACTCAATCTACTCTTGTTCCAACGCGCCAGAGCAGACTGCTGTCATCTGGGGCAGTTAGTTCTGAAGGCCTTCGCAGCTCTGGAATTTTATGAGCAATCCCCATGCCTTCAGTTCTACAAACACTGTCATTCTGGGAGCACAGCTTATCTTGACTTAAAAGCCCCACACTGGTACATCCTCTTGAGTACATGGTTCTGGTCAGCCCATCTCAACGAGTTTCTGGTAGGAAGAGAGATATGAAGGTCTGAAGAAGAAAAAGCCAAAGAAACCCTTTTCCCCCCCAAATGTTTCCAACACCCCTTCCCGTATTTTTCCCAATTTTCTGGGCTTTTTTTTCCAGGCCTTCACATCTCTGCGTAGCATGGATGGAAGCACTTTGAATGAGAAAGATGGAACACTTTAAGAAAGAGGAAATTGCACTCAGGACAGGTATCATGGAAGCTCTGAAGTCTTGCGCACAGTTCCCACTGGAAAATTATTAATGTGGAGTGTCCATCGCCTTGCAGCCAACCCACACATTACCACTAACACAAACTTAAGCAGATTTGAATATGCCCCACGGAGGAATCACAGTCCTTTTCTGGAGAATGTGCCAGGTCAAATTTCATCGGTGATTTGTTGGAACCTGACCAACTATGCGGCCAAAACATTAAAGCTCTGCAAATTTCTCTCACTGGCAAGGTTGTTCAGAGGGTAGGGTAGTTTCCAACACATGATTTCTGGTGCCACATTTGCAGTGGCACAGCTCGTTGGCCTGGATTGTGCCATCTTGATGTGTGCACACCCACAAAATTCCAAATAAAGCGGCTGCAAGAGAGGGATTGTGACTCTGGTAAAGCACCTGCTCCGCATGCAGAATGTTTCAAGTTCTATCCATACCATCTCCAGGTTGGGCTGAAAAATATCCTGCCTGAAACCCAGGAGAGCCACTTCCAGTCAGTGCTGGCCTAGGCCAACCAATGGCCTTAGTAGAAGTGTTTCTGGTGTTCTGGGGGTGTGGGAAACAGGCTGAGCACATAGCATGGGCTTCACCCAACTTTAAAGGCAAAGGCTAATTCTGCCACTCCGGCATTCCTTGCTGCAAACAGGAGGTGCTCATGAGTTTGGGCAAGGGGGTGGTCTAGAGATCGGTGCAGTTTTTCCGTGTTCATGGTGGACCTGTGCCTCTAACCCCCAGTAATGTGGAGGGCCAACCGTATGTGATCCAACTTAAATTCAGCTTAAAGACGAATTTCCTTTTTCTCAGGAACAGAACTCATTTGTAAGCCAGGGCCTGCCTGCACATATGCATTCGCAAATTCACATATTCTTGCAAAGCACTGTCTGGCCACGTGTGAGGGGCCTCCTTACCACCAACCCCCGTCCTCCCCGTCCAGACCAAGCAGCTGTGCTGGCACACACAGGCTTTTCTGCTGCACCATTTATTGACGCGGCAATCAGGTGCATCCAAGTACACTCAGAACACCTCTCTAACCACACACGCGTCGGGCAGGTAGAATCCGACTGGGCTGTGTGTATGTGAAGGAAACGGTCATTCCAGCTACCCGCGAGGGTTTGTACCCCAACTGCCATCAGGCTCAGGCTCAAGGGGTGGGTGGCAGAGGAAAGTGGCCCAGAAGCAGGACAGTGGCATTTAGCTCAAAGGCAGCGTCAGCCTAGTCCAAGTTCGGATAGTAAGCAGCACTGCACGTGGTGCACAGCTATACAGCTATTATACCGTTTAACATCAAGCCCTTTTCTCCAAGGCCCTAGAAAGGCATCAAAGGGCGGAGACCTCTGACCTATTACATCTATTCCGTAGGGACCAGGCACTGTGTGGTACCTCGGCAAAGCACTACAAGAAAGGAAATTAAAACCATTTGTTCAGGCCCAAAGGATCCATGAAGACTTATAGATCACCTCAGTAACGCGCAAGACACTAAATAGGACAGAAGCAGACCTGCATTGGCTCTTATCTGGATTCAGCTCTATTCGTGAAGGCAACCGAGCTGGGTTCCCTTTACTTTAAAACAGTGACTAAGCACAGGATGAGAAAGCCATGGCCTTGTTTACCACTCAGTCCTGAGGTAGGAAGAAAGGGGCTCCTGAGATGTCGGACTGCTACTGCCAGCAGGCCTTGCTAACATAGGCAAGCGAGGCACGATGGGCACTGTAGTCCAAGAACATGTGGAGTGCCACATTCTCCTGTTCATGCTTGTCCACTGCTTTTCCCCTTCCTAAACTCAAACTGTAGGCAAGAGGAGCCCCACAGAGGCCTTTGGGATCCTTGCCCGCTTGGTTTATATGCACTTGGGGCTGAATGGGTTTCAACATGGGTCAAACACCAACATGGCTAATTTAGGCCACAGAAAAATCAGGGATTCAGAGAGATTCCCATATTGTATTTTCCACAAACACATACATTCAGAAGAGGTATCTTACAAGCGAAGGATTGATTCAGTCTGAGTCTTCTATGGAGAGATGCCACAACCATATTAGAAGATTCTCCTTGTAGGTCAGGAGACAGTGGCCATCTCTACACCCATAAGCACAGACTTTTAATAATTCCAAGGTGTTTTTGGACAAATAAAAGCAAAGTTGCCAGCAAGGCAGTCTGATCAAAGTCTCAGTTTTTGAAGACAAAAGCACTTTTTGTTAAACCAGCTTTACTTTATAAAGAATCACACACACTTAGTCATCAATTTCATTGATGCATTTTATTTTACAAAAGGTATCAAGTTAGTGTTGTCCAAGTATTTCTGCCCTAAACCTTTCTCACAAGAACCTGAACAAATGATATTAAAGATTCTGATCTTCAAACTTTCTTTCAGGTAGAAGACTGAAATTTCGATGTGGGCTTCCCACCCACCCCCACCCCTTTCCCTTCCCTTCTGGACACCAACTTTTTTTTTTTAACTTAATCCAGCATTGAGAACTAGAGTAAGCAATACTTGTGGTTCACATCTGCATTTTTTTAAAGGGGGAAGCCAAGTGCCACATATTTGCTTCTAGAGATTTACCACTGAAAAGCAATGTGAAAACATGTTATAAAAGCAATTTAAAAATGCAACGGTCCTTGTGAAGTGTGCCTTGTAGAAGAGCTCCCACCCCCTCCATCAAGCCTTCCAGATCGAGCCATTAAGCATCTGAATTCCATTTCTCTGCAGCTGGAGGTCACTGTGGTGCCACGTTCAGATCCTTCAGCCGCCAGGTCAGATCGGGAGCACCTAAGTTTCGGAAGGGTAGAAACTCCAGAGTGCTTGCTTGTCATTAAATTTGAGGAAGCTAAGCTAATTAGATGAATTCAGCAGGGTCTGAGCATGCTTTAAATATACACACACCCTGCGCCTAGTGTCCCACTCCCTGGAGAGATCAACACCTGTTCAGCTTCAGAAAGGCTACCACATCGAGCAACCCAGCCCACACAAGCCCCCAGCAAGTCTCAGGGGAGAGCAAACTAGACCAGTCAGTCCTGTTGGCTCTCTAGTACCTCCAGTGTCAGAGTCACCATGACTACGTACAGAGGCTGCTGGGGAGCATGGACAGGAGGTGCTGCTGACCTCATGTCCTTCTGCTGGTCTCTCATGGGCAGCTGGTTGGCCACGGGGCGTCCACAGGATGGTGGCCTAGATGGCCCTTGATCTGATCTTGTCTTGTCTCAAGACTCTTGTCTTGAGCATTTTAGTCCTACATCCAGTGGTTTCCATATTAATGGCCCTGCCTTACTTAAAAGACGTGGCTTCTCTGGAAGGAACCTGCACCATCCCTTCATCTGCAGGCTAGATGCCCCCTCTAAGGGGTCAAGCTGCATGTACAAGATCTCTCCATCTGAAGTGGAGCATACATAAACTACAGTTCAGGGACTTTTGACTCCCCGCGTTCCTCCCCTAGCTCTCTCTCCCCACAAGATGAACTCACTATAATTTAAAAACGGGGTCCACACTACGTCAGGGGCAGGAAGAGGCAGGTCTTCAAACACCCACTACTACACAGAGCTCTGTTACTTTCAGCCCGTCATGCAGATGCTTTACTATACCACATCAGTTTTTTTACCATCTTAACAGGAGAAGCTGGTCAGGATGCATAAATGGGATAAAGATGGAGGTAAAATAAAAGCATGTGTATATAAGTAATTCATGTGGTCAAAATGAACTTACGAGTGCTGCATTTGTTTCCATGGAGTTCATTTCCATTACTTTCCTTCTGGTTGAATTTTATATCAATTTTCAAGTAGTTTAACAACACTTGAACTTTAAAAATCCAGTATCTTTCCTGTGGTTTCAACCACAGAATGCTGTAGCTAGTGCTGAGCCAGGGCAAAACACTCGGACTATTTGATCAGCATTTGCTACCTCTGCTTGCTACCTCTGAGCTTAGCTGCAATCCTTAAAGTCACTGGTGGAAATGGACTTTCTTACCAACAATATATTACCTGATCCATACATATCAAACCATGCTTGTAACATGTATGAACAAAGAACTATGGATTAACTATGAGCAGTTAAGCAGGAACAACCCACAAAGAGAACCCATGGTTTGATGTTTGGTTGTGTACTGCAGATTGTTTAAACCATGTTTTATGTAAACCATGATTTGTTACATACAGATTTGGAACCATAGGTTGGTCACAGATAGTTTCCCCAAGGTACAGAACTACAGGGCAAGAGGGGTTTAAAAAAAGCCAGGCTCTTCATATGTCAGAGAGGAAGAGATAACCCAGCAAGGAACTGAGAAAACAAACCATGGCTTGTTCAATAATCTGCCAAACAAACCATGATCTAAAACAGACCAATGGTTGGTGTTACATGAGAACCAGGCCACTGTTGTGAGCTATGCCAATTAGAATGCCAAGTATTTTGGGGGATGGCTTGGTCCTCAATGGGTAATTAAGACTCATTAACAAAAGAACCTACTCAGACACAAACATGGTCATACGCACAGGTGCCTTCATCTTTGGAACCTCACTGGGGACATGGCATGAGGCTTGCATGTCAACATTTTCCACTACACCACTGGCTGGAATGCCATCTATGGATGGACAGGTCCGCAGTCGATGAACCATGCAGTTCTAGAGCCCTAACACTCCCTAACCCCACCAAAATGGCTGTTTCAAGACCAATACTGCCTGCCATCCAGCTGAGAACATGACCCTCCACAAGTATCTTCTATTTCTTTGAATTATTCAATTAACTCCAGAAGGCTGAAACGCAGGAGCGATTTTTCCTTTAAAAGGGAACCACCTGTCCATATCCGACTGTTACAGCCTTAGGGTATCATCAGTTCTAAATACGGCAATAAACCTGTATGAGACACTTGCAAAGCATGCAAGAACATAGATGTGCACTTATGTAAGGGCATTTCCTATAGGCTGTGCTCTTCTGCAATCACATATGCTGCTTTTTCAAGATACAGTAAGACAGAAATGTAAGAAATTAAGTTTAAAGACTGTGTCCTTTTCGCGGAGCAGCAGCCTAAACTTTTATTAGACACCTTGACGCACCCAGGCCAGCAGCACCGAAGGAGATGCGCGTCTCTGTGCTAGCTCTCCAGAAAGTGCTCCTTGTACCGCTTTGCCAAATTGCAGCATGACTTGCAACTGGCAAGCTATCACAGAGGCTTTCTGCTGGGTGTGAGCACTCTTATTTAAAGCAACTCACCGTTGGCCTGTCGGAGAGGTTTCCTTGCCGGATGTACTCTACTGCAGCCTCAACCGAAGTCAAGCAGTACCCTAATTCATCTTTCGCTGAGCTGAAAAACCTGAAGTTTTTGATATAACTCAGGTTTGCCATCCTAGACAGAGAATAGGGCAGTGTAAGTCTTTCAAACAGAACGTGAGAAGCAGAGATGGTTGGAAGAGAAGTAGAAATAATTCAAAAAGGTCTCTTAGTAGTATGTCTAAACTGTCCCATTTTAAACACCAAAACTTTATCAAACACAAGCTTAAATTCTTCCAGTTGTTGGTCTGTACATCTGGCTACTACAAAATAATTTCAACCCAACAGAGTTCTGGGCTTGTTACATGCAGGGGAAGAGGAAGGGGTGGTTCATTCCATTTCAGAATACCCATCGTTGATCCCAAGGCTTCTGGATGCTCTGAAACAAACAGCCACCAAGACAAAGTGCTAGAAATAGCATTAGTTCTCTGCAGCTCGATCCTACATATTTCCAAGAGCTGGGAAAGCTTAGCCCTCCAAGACCAAGCAACTTCTGCCTCAGACCCACCAACAGCCAAAATGACCAATCATCAAAAATTGAACAGTCATTAAACTGTCAGAAATGTTTAATTCCAAATGCTGGGAGAAGGGGAAGTTGAAGTCAGAAATAGCTTGTCATAATTGGCAATTTAGCTTTATTTTCTGGCCAGTATGTCACCTAGGAGCATTCTTGCCATCGCTCCTGGCAGGAATGATGCGCTCCTATTCAAGCTCGACCGAAAAGGGGCCTAACCTCCCAGCATCTCCCAGTCCTAAGAGCAAGAAGCCCCTATAGCGGCCCACCGAGCTGCACGTCACCCGCGTCAAATAGCCTCTTGTTTACAAAAAGGCACAACATGCACAGACTCAAGACAGATGGATTAAAGATCAGCACTTTGTTACAACTGACGTCCAAAAGCATAAGCACATTTGTTAAATGCATGTAATCCCTCGGAATGGCACTTTGCTAATGCAACAGTTCTGCTGCATTTACATTTTTAGTTTCCTTTGCGTTGTACCAGAGGAAGCAAAGGGCAAGCTCCATTTCATAACAGATGTTCACCCTACACATTTTCCAGATTTGCAGGCACTAAACATTACTCAAGGGAAAGGGATTTGTATATTATACCATTATGGGCACGGTTAGTCTGGAGTTGAAATGTGACAGTTCTAGTGGGAAAGCCTCAGAACTCAAGGATCCACTTAATGGCCTGTTCAGGATAAAAGCACGGCGAGGCTTTTCATGCCAAGGACCACCGAGTATGCAAGATGGTTCTTGCCATCTCAGTTAACCCCGCAGTGACCCACTGGCCTGACACAGGCTCATCCTGCCCCGTGCCAGGTGGAAATGCCTTCCTAGGCCACGCTGCTGAAAGCGGGACCAAATCCAAGTTTGTCAGCACGTTCAGACCAAACCCAACCTCACTCACGCAAGTTGCATGTTTGCCGCAGAGATACATAAGCTACATACCAGTTTGGGATCTCTGTTTTCACCAGGAGAAAGAGCAAGACCGAAAGGAGGTCGTCTGCACACATGGTCTCCAAGTTAACTGAAGGAGGAAGAGGGGATGTGTCACATCTTCAAGCTCAGAAACAGTGTCTTGAGCATAACCCTATGCGAGTTCATCATTGCCACCACAGGACATTTATATGCCCCTTTTTCCTCTTGCACAAAACCCAGGAAGTTTCCCTCCACTCCATTTTATCCTTACAAAAACAAGCAACCCTGTGAGGTATGTCAGGAAGAGATTCTGTGACCCAGTGAACTTCATGGCTGATTGGGGAATAGAACCCAGCTCTGCCAGCTCTCCAGTCCAAAACTCTGATCACCACACTACACCCACTTGTTATTTCTATTTAGGCAGAAATATATCCTGAATCTCTCCCTAACGTGCTCCATCCGGTTCAGCAGCTAATGTAAGCGGGTTTAATATACTGAATGCATGTATCTTACTGTGAGGAAGAAACGATGCAACCAGAAGCCTTTAAAGAGGAGCCTTGGGTGCATCGTCTAGGCACATGTACAGTTTTCCAGAGTAGTACTAGCTGAGGATGATGGGCACTGTACCCTACAAATATGCTAAACTACCACGCTGGTGAAGACTGGATGAGCATAAAACAAAGGAAAACTGAACCCTAATTAGTACCAAGTGAACTATGCCCTACATTCCATTCTTCACAAGCCGGGGGAATCTCAGGAAAAACACTGCATGCTCCTAAGCAAAAGAACTTCAAAGCACTGCCTTTCAAAAATAAAATCTAGTGTCTTCCAATGGAAAACAAAGCAAAAGCAGCTGAACGTTCCAGTGTGCGCCGATTTAAAAGCACGTGGAGGGCGCTTTCAGGAGTCCAGAGAAGCAATACAATGAAATGACGGCGACATCGCCAAGGTTACAGACCTCTCTGACTTGGCGACTGCATGATGATTTGCACCACTCTGCGCAGGCAGAGGAGCTTCTGTTGCGGAGAGGTGCACTTATTCAGCTGGGCCAGTTCTCGTTTTGCACGCGGTATGTTGAAGCTGCAAGCAGTTTGCCAACAGAAAAGTGAAATCTGAGACGCGCTGCCCAAAGGCATGCACCACTTTCCACCCAGAAAAACTGCATGACCCTGTTCCCCCACCCTCAATATAACCTGAGGTCACCAACTGACCAAAGGTAACTAGCACAGCCTGTTCTAGCAGCTTCCACAGCTGTTTTTCTGGAGGTTTCAGCAAGTGATGCTTTTCACAGCATGAAATACGTGCTGTTGCAATCTCCAAGACAATCCGCTGTTGATGGCACGGCCAAAGGGTCGACTTGAAAATCAGCAACCCCACCATAAGCATGTTTCTGAATCAACAGCATAGGTAAGCTCATACATCAAGAGCTCTTCCATATGTTGCTCCAAATGAAGCTCTGCCCTCAAGAGGTGGCAAGTCCCCAAACTCCAAGAGGTTCTGCACTACAGTCTCCAGAAGCCCCAGCCAGTGGTCAGATACTGGAAGACGTTGCCCAAAACATCTGCATGGCACCAAGATGAGGGAAGACTCTAGTGTTATTGTCAACCCTTCCAAGGTATGCACTGATTGTAGAGCACTCCTTTTTCCTCTCCCACCACATCTCCAGTGAATTGGCCACAATCCACAAACATGCATATTTGCTCTTGGAAAGCAGGTACGCCAGCTTATGGCATACCGCAAAATCCAAGATTTCTTTTTGCAACAGCTGCTTTTCCTTTACCCTCTCATCTCACTCACACACTCAGAAAAGGACATGCTGGAAGAAGATTGGTACTTCTTGATGCTACACACCTGAATTCGGCTTTGATGCCAAGGTCCTTCTGCTGCAGCTCCTGCAAACTTCGTGTAATTTTGTTGAAAGCTGCATCCTGGTCAGTGAGCACAAAGATAGTCGTTTTTAGATAGTGGCAAGAAGTTGCTCTTCTAGTTGCATCTGGAGGTATTTTATACTCTGCACAAACATCCAAGAACACAGAATATTCTTCCCCAAAGGCCATGCTACCCAGGAATTGTGGGAGCCACTGGTGAACACATCCGGAGAGCAACAGGCTGGGAAAGACTGAGGTAGAACACAGGAATCTAACTTAATAGTATGTTAGACCATGTTTTCACTTAGGCCAGTATCGTTTAGCATCAATGCAGAAAACTCCCATCAATTGCTACCTGAGCCTTCTAACTGGAGACACCAGCCAAGGATTGAACCTGGGACATTCCACTTGCAAAACAGGTGCTCAACTACTAAGCTATGGGTCCTCCTAGGAAAGAAAAGTTGTCTAATTTGTGTTTGCACTAGCTAGGGAGAATAAAACCTCCTTGAAGGGTTTTGGTGGATTTCCTCCAAACTATGAGCAAGCAGTAAACAGAGAGACTCCTCTGGGAACAGAGGAAGCTGCCTTATACTGAGGCAGGCCATTGGCCCATTTAACCTGGTACTGAAGACACTGGCTGGCAGCAACGGCTCTGCAGGGCTGCAGGCAGGAGTTTTTCCTCTCTGGGAATGCCAGGGATGAGAAAGGAGCCCTTCTGCCACTGAGCTCCGGCCCTTCTCCTTTGACAGTCAAGTATGCCCTTTCCCATGCACCATGAGACACATGTTTCTTATTTTCTATTTGTGGGAGAGTTTAAAAACATCTCAAGCCAGGAGCCATGCATCGTGCCGGCGACCGTAAGAGACTCCTACCTCAGTTGCCTCGATAGTCCCCACATACTTAAAGATCACATCGTAGAGAGCATGGTGGATATACATCTGCAGAGAAACAGACACAGCATTGGTGACAGCGATCCACGTGTCGCTTGACTGTCCCCGCTAACATCCCGGTACTCACATCTACAGCCTGCTTCATCAGATTCATCTGAGGTTCCTGTTTCGCAAGCATTCTCTATCAGAGAAAATGGGCAGCATTAATAGGAGGGGGAAGACGCTGAAGACGAGGTGGCAACTGAATGTATGTAAGCATAACTACAAAGTACTCACAAGGTGGGAGTCCCTTAATAATTGCTGGATGCATTTGGTGTAGAGCGCATTCACGGAATCCTAAAAGACATCACAGAACACTTCACTTGTTTCTGCATTCATTCGGCAAGCACACACAGATACCAGAAGATATCTTGAAGAGCTGTGTGCCATAGCAGTGCAGTCCCTGAGAAGGTGTCGGTTTGGGCAAACTAGGTCAGGAATGACCAGTAGATTTCCAGGTGATTCACTGCAGATCTATAAGGGCTTCCAGCTCGTAATTAACAATAGTAGCAAATAACTCTCCCCACCACCACCCCCATCTTAAATTAGAATGACAAAATGAAGACAGACTGGAGCTATTTTTGTGTGGAAGGAGTATGAGCTCTGTTCAGTTCTGATACTCAGAGCAAATTCCTGGGCCAGGAAACATTTAATTCTAGGTTGTCTTCTGTACCAGGCTCCCAGTTGGTGGCTCTCTAGGGTCTAGTAAAAAACAAACAGATTCCTCCACTCTGAAGTCTACCCATGCCTGCTGTACATTTTCATTCTAGATTTGTCCCGAAACCACTCTTGTTATGAGCTAATCTAGCAATGATAATGGGCGATCAGAGCTGCAAGTCACTTAAGAACACTTACACTTCTATTAATTGAACTTTAGTATTTTTCTGTTTATTCATTAAATATCCTGCCTCCTTCCCGCAAGGACCCATGGGGCCTTACGTAATCCTCCTCTTCTCCATAACAGCTCCGTAAGGTAGGTGAATCTGGCTGCCAGTGGATGTCCCAAAGTCACCCTGTGAGTTTCATGGCTGAATGGGAATAAGTACCCAGATCTCCGGAGCCCAGGCCAGCCCTCAGCGCTAGGCCAAACTGGCTCTCAGTGTGATATATAATATACTATATTTATATAAGTTTGGATATATTATTGAATCAAGCAGCACTTTTTAAAAATCTTAGATAATCTTAATTTAATAATAGGAATATTAAGAGAGGCATCCTTCCTATATGCAAGAAGGGAGAATGTCTGTTTAGGCTGCACTCGTCATCTGCAGTAGATCACTTACATATTTAAGCAATATATAAAAGTCAAATGGGTTGGAAATTCGGATACTAACTATGTAGTGTCGCAGGATTTTCCTGTCGTGATCCTTTAAAGTCCTGTGGAAAGATGCAATAGCTTTATCAAACTTTTCAGTGTGCTTTCCCAAGAACTCTCTCGCATCTTCAATGTTTTTCAGGGAGTAAGAATTCGATGGTGTTGAGGGTTGTTCTGAAATGGAGGACAGTCGTCAGTATAAAGAAAGATTTCCAATTATTTCTCAAATTTGCAGAAATTCAAAGCCAGGCACAAGAAGATACAAGAAAAAGCCAGGATCACCTGCTGCTAGCATTTAAAGCTTCCCCTGAATTCTGAAAAGCTAGCCATTTTATTCTGTTCTAGCAAATGGTACTTGCTATGAAATTGTTCTGAGCAAGCATTTAGGATGGTTTAGCTTTTCATTCCCACTAGTTTGAGAACTTTCTATCATTGCTTTCTAGGCTGAATAAGCTGCTGCTTATGATATATATGAAAGTCTTGAAAGGGGGAGTGGGTTTAAACAATTGGCCAAATCTGTACTTTTTTGCTGAGAAAAAAAAACATGCCTACTCACCTTTGCTCTCATTTTTTTCTAGAGGATGAGCTATACAAAGGATGCTAAAGCTCTCTTCTTTTTCATTGTAGAAAGTTTCCTCAAAGAGAACAGGTACTGAAAAACGATGATTAAAGCCAGCCCCAAGTATGACCATGTTTCCTTGTACGAAGACTTCCTAATGGAAGGGAAGAGAAAGAAAGAAGAACTCTTCCAAAAAATAAAATCAGAGTACACTACAAACAGTTTAAGCCCTGGCTATCCATGTAGCTTTTAAGAAAGATTTGTCAAAAGCAAACTAAATGGAATCCAAAGATTTATACTATTTGCCCTTTGATACGGCACTATAGAATGGATCTTAGAAAATTTGATCAAAGGCAAGAACGTACATCAGTTTTTAGATAAGGACCCCTTATTTCAAACCTCTGAAACAGGACTATTGAATTTGTCCACACCTCGAAGTTCATGAGACCAGAGACAGGCTGCACTGAAGCCTTCACCATTGTTAGGACGAGACTGTACTAGATTTCCGTCCTTATAACGTACCTTTCCATTCAAAGTTTGGAAGTTTTCTTCCACTGGCCTGAGAACATAACAGTCAAACTGGCAAGCGGAGATGAAACTACTCGAAAGACTTCCTTTGCATGGCACTAGAACCTAGAGAAGTGGAACAGAGTATCAGGTGTTACGCATAACCAATGGGCAAGCCGCACACACCAGTTGCGAGGCGCTTGGCCAGACAGAACTCTTGTGCCCGTCCTGCTTGAAGGACCCTGTGGCAACTGGTTCAGCATCACGTCAAGAGAGTGCTGGGCTGGATGGCCCATGGGTCTGATCCAGCATGCCTTTCCTTACATTCTTACGCGATCCTACAAGCACTGCCACTGTGCAAGGTCACATCCAGTCCTGAAATCAGACTATTATGCAAGATAAATCAGGACTCGGTTATCCTACGGCAGAAGCCCTTGGGTAGCCACCAGCGGGAAGCAGGCAACTAGCCAAGGAACAGGGAGAGAGAGGGAACAAATGCTCTGTGTTGTGGCTTCCATTAACATCATTTAAAAAATACTACTACTACTTTCTCTCAAGTCCTTAACACTTTGATTTCGTGTTCCACTCCACAAGTTCAGCGTACTGAACAACAGATCCCAATTAATGATTATTCCCTGACTGGAGTGCTTCTACTGGACTGATTTGGGAATCTTTTGAATCCTGGCATCTGGAAGAAGGTACAGGAGGAGGGAGGGAGGGAGGGAGGGAGAGAGAGATCACTTCTCAGATAGCCCTGTGAAATAGGGTCATAATTCAGTTATTAGTGAGTACTATCACTGCCAACCGCACAACATCTGAACATCCAGCGCTTTCACCATGGATGCGCAGCATGGAGGGACCAGATGGCATAGAACACTAAGCTATTCTCAGGAAAGAGGTCTTTGGCAGTCTTCCCTCGGCTATAAAATTAGCCCCAAGAGCCTGACCTCTAGGCTCATTTCTCAACACTCTACAGACTGGACTGTCCCCACCAGGTACCCTCCAGGTGTTTTGAATTTCAGTTCCTATCAACCCCAGCCCATACAGCCAAGGGTCAAGAATACCGGGAGCGATCGTCAACGTTATCTGGAGGACAGCTTGGCATACTGGAGCATCATTTACTGAAGGAACCACGTTTTACTTACAACTCCATGAAATTCTGCAACTTTCCTGCAGAGATCAGGCCTCAGTTTCTGCATTGCTAAATAGAAGGGGTTCTTCAGGAGGTCTTCATCATACATAGCCATAGGGGCCTCTCAAGTATCCACTGCAGAGGGTTTCTGAAAGCAGAGATACCCCACCCCCGGATAATCAGGTTGCCCGTTTCATAACATTTTTAGTCTGCAAGAAAAGCACCATCTGACTTCTTGTCATGGTCACAAGATGTACTGATGCATGCAGAACATGTTATTCGGAACAGAGTCTTTCACTGAAGAGGTGTGTCCTAGAATTTTGTGCATTCGCCCTTCACTTTTAGCTGAAAGATGTTTCAGGCTGCACAGCTATCTCACAATAATGTGCTTTGTAATGTTCCCAGAGTGAAAATAAAAGCCAAGCATCCACAAATCTGCTCACTCTCAGTCTATCCAAGAGGATTCCAAGCAGAGATTCCCTCTGGAGAGAGAGAGACTCAGAATATTAGCTTTGTTCACTCATCACTACTTACAATCATGTTAGCCTTTATCACCAGCATAACCTAGCATACATGATCATCTTCATCTTATCCTCACACAACAACCCTTTGAGGTAGACTAGTCTTATCCTCACATTAACAACCGTGGGAGCTGCACAGCAAAGCTAGGATTAAATGCCAGAGTCCCAGTCCAAATTCCAACCACCACACGGGCTCTGAATCAACAGTTAAGATGCACACATACAAAACGTTTCTCAAACATGTTCAGATTCGAAACAGCGCTTGTGCGTGGCATCAAGTGAACTGCTCCGAAAGTGGGACAATTCCACAATTCCCACAGCACATACTGTGCACAAAGAGTAAACGCCACTGAATTCAATGGGGTTTACTTCCAAGTAAACATGCCTAGCATTGCACTAGAAGGCTCCATACACTGCTTACCAGGTAAGAGATTCTTCTTTCCTTCCTCAACACAATGAAGCAGACTTTGGAAGAGGCACAGCAGTAGTATAAGCACACAAAACTAGCCTGGGATACTATTAGTTCCCTCCACAGGAACACTGAAAAGCTGATCAAATCAGAAGTTGTCCCCTATGACAATGTTTCAGATTGGCATGTAGGATGAATCAGCCCAGCACCCAACACATGACCACCTGGTGAAACGAGGCCCGAAAAGGTTGGGCCAGTGTAACAATGGGAGCTGTTTTGCGTCTCTGACAAAGCGGCCCTTCTGTGTTTGCTGTTGTGTGTCATCAAGTCATTCCCAGCTTATGGCAACCTTATGAATGCACTCCAAAATAACCTGTTCTTCACAGCCCTTGCAAACTAGCTGTTGCGGCTTCCTTTACAGAATCAATCCAGCTCATATTCGGCCATGCTCCACCTTGGCTTCCCCTAGCACTGCCTCCTCCAGCCAGTCCCGTCTTCTCACGATGTACCCAAAGTACCACAGCCTCAGTTTTATCTCGTTTGTCTCCAGGGCAAGTTCTGGCTTCATCCTAAGCCCACTTGTTCGTTGTTCTGTCAGTCCATGGGAGTTGCAAAGCTCTCCACCAGCCCCAGGTTTAGAAGGCAGCAATTTCCTTCCTCCTGGTGAAAGAGGCCCTAAGCGAATGAGCCACCGTAAGAGAAGTTTTGCTTCTCCAGGGATGTTGTCCTTGGGAGGTCCCTCGCCAAGAACCTACCCTAAAACATGGTTTGCCCAACTTGGCGCCCTCCGGATGTGGACTGTAATTTCCAGCCAGCCTGACCAATACCATGTGCTTTATAGTCTGATTTTCTTTAGCATGCAGAATCTTAGCTTATTTTAACAGGGCATATCCACAATCTCCTCTCTCCCCATTTCGTACCGTCTTTTTCTTCAAGGCTGGGAGAAGCATGTGACAAGTATCTGACATCTTAAGTCTGATTATACTAAGGTCAGTTAGGCTTTTTTCAGGCTTGTGCTCAGACTTACACACTTTAGAAAAGTAAAGAGGCCATGGTGACCCACACAAGCTGCTTCATTTCCATAATCACCTGCAGGTTGCTAAGTCATGCAAACATGGAAGGCAGATGGCAACCAATGGCCTGTTCTGGGGTGGTCTGGAAGCTGTCCCTGCTGCTCACCTGGTTGGGTTTGGACAGCACAGCAAGCCATACCTGGTGAGGGTTAATATGGAAATTAAGGCTTCCAACCCACAATTTATCATCCAGCAAGCCATGATTCCAGGGTGGTACGGCAGCTGCCCGCCTTCACTGGGTTTGGATGGCACAGCAAGCTGTGTCCAGACCCAGTAATTATGGAAATAAGGCCACACACCACCAGCAAGTGCAGTGTGGGAAAAAGAAGCCACTGCAAAGTCAATATGCTGCCCAGTCTCTACCTCAAGTCTTTCTCTCCCAAACTGGTTTACTTCAGTGTTTCTCTTCCTGTCCAGCTTCTAACCTTGCTGTTTCTCTCCCAGTCTCACTGCTTCTCTTCCCAACCCTTTCCATGACCAGGAAGAGACCGCTTCTGGAACCTGCTCCATCTTGAATGGCCCACAGACCATTCCCCCTTGATCTCTCTTACTCTCGGCTTCCCTCTTCTAGCCTTGCTTTATCTACTCCCTAGCCCCTTTCCTGCCTATTTCTCCCACTTCCACATCCCTAGCCTTCTTTTGTTCCCTTCCAAGCCCCAGCCTTGCTGTGTTCCCCCCTCAGCACTTTGCTGTTTCTCGTCGCCTCTAGTCCAGCTCTTCCCCCCACCACCTCTTTGCCTTGCTTCTCTCCATTCTAGTGCCCAGCCTTGCTCATTCCATCCCCTCTGCATCTTTGCCCTGCGTTTTCTCTCCTGCTCCCTCTCAGCCACTAACCTAGCTGTCTTTCTCCCTGCTGTCAGTTTGCCTTGCTGTTTCTCCCGATTCCGAGCCTTCCTCTTTCTCTGGCTAAGTTCTTCTCCTGCTCAATCCCTACTTCCGCTTGCTTGCTTTTCACCCCTTTAGCTCACTGTGTCTTTCCCCTCCCAGCCCCTTCTCTCATATTTCACAGGTGAGGGCTCTGCCAGGAGGAGGAAGCTGGAGCAGCAGGAGTTGAACAGAATACCCTAAACCTGAGGTTTACGCAGGAAAAGTCTTTTCTCTCCTGTTGTGGCTGGGGCCATTTCTCCTTCCTTTGAAGCAAAGGAAAGGTATGCAGGTGCCTGGATGTGAACAGGATAAACAATCTTATGTAGCCTATTTAGAAGTAATTCCCACTGAGTTCCATATAAGCATGCATGAGTCTGCAACCTGATTGTCATCTTGGTGTTCTTCTGTAGTGCAAAATAGGCAGATTGGCTTTGGAGTTAAAAGCTTTCTTCTGCTATTTTTACTAGCCAGGTAACTACAGCAGCCGTTACCCAACTAGCCACATCCTCCATAAAAGTAATTTTGCGGTGGCGCTCACAGCAGTTTCTTGAATTCTCAAATGGGCCCACAGCCCCAAAAAGGTTGGGCAACCCTGGCCTAAACATGCCTAAACCCTGCATGTCACAAAGCAATGAGACCCACCTGAAGAAGCACTGAAACCCATCAGTGGGCACCTGACCCACAGTGTGAGAAACACAGAGCTAGGCAAAGATGGGGCAACAACACGTGGCATTTAACACAATTTTAGGAATGCTGCTAGTTTAATCAACAGGCATCAACAAGGTAAATAAATGGAGATGGTCCCAACTCAAATCCAAACCAGACCACAGTGATCTGAAGTCCTTTCAGTTTGACAGCTGGCAGCTCCAACTGGCCAGGAGAAGATGTTCAAGTGACGGCATGCCCGCAAGTTCCAGCACCAGAGTTATGCAGCACATGCACAGAGCTAGTCCTGAACTGCTTCAAGGCAACCAAAGAAACAAGGCAAACAAAACTGACAGCAGCTCCCAGCACTATCTGATAGCATCCTTCCTCTCCCCTCCACCTCACTGTTAATTTCCCTTTTCTGATTTCTACCCTGCTTTTTATATTTTTAAAGAACTCAGAGTGGCTTACATCATTCTCCTCTGCTTGCTCTCCACCGGATCTGCACAACAACGACCCTGTGAGGTAGGTTGGGCTATGAGTCTGTGACTGGCCCAACACCACTCATTCAGCTCCATGGCTGAGCAGGGACTAGAACCCAGACCGTCTGAGTGCCAGTCGCACGCTCTTAGCACACTGGCTCTCATCTTTATGTTTCAGGTGCAAGTCCTACACCCACGTCGTCTTCTGTAGAGTGTTATTGAAGCCCAGGGGTCTGGAGGCAATGGTTCGGAGCTCCACGGCTAGATATGCCCCGGGGGGGGGGCATTTGTTGTACAACAGGGAACTTGGCCAACTTGTCTGACCAGGCAGAGCTACAATACTGCCCCTCAGCCCAGTCCCGGACACATTCTTCCGCCGTCTCCTCTCCCTGCTCCACTACTTCCCATCCAGTATATTTTCTTGCATTTTCTCTCTCACATGTGCCTTCCTTATGTCTTCCATGCAGCTCAGCAATATGCACAGGGTTATTTCCTTCCTATACCTTTGCACCCCCTCCCTGTAGCAAACTAGACTGAAAGGTGGTGGCTGACGCACAACTATCTTTTGTGTGCTCGGCCTAGAAGCAAACAACACCCGCCCCCCCCCCCCGAGCCACACATCTCAGCCCCCATTACGTAGGTTGCACAGTTGCAAAATTCAGCAGTGGGGGAAGCAGGAATGGCAGGTAAAGATCACTTCTACATACCAGAAATTAGCAGCCTACACTGCCTGTCCTGGCATACGCGCTTTCTTTCTACAAGCAAGCTTTGCAATGTGGGAGAGCATGTTCTAGTTGGTGTTCCACGAGGTTGATTATGCAGGAGGGATTTTTAATGTTTATATTTATTGTAATTTATTGTTGTAAGCCGCCCCGAGGCTTCGGCGACTGGGGCGGCATAAAAATGTTTTAATAAATAAATTAATACCACAAGGCTTTCATGAACGTGTGTATCAGCTGGAACTACGTGGTCACTCCATACAGTGTTATCCTCAAATAAAAGCCTCATTTGTCACATCTGATCACAATTGAGTTTCCTGGTGTGATTAGCACCACCCCTTTGTAAATAGGTTTAATGGCGTATGTAGAGAGGATGCTTAGAGACTCCCCAGCTACCTAGTTCAAATTTGGAGTGGGAAGGGGATGAAGAGGAAGTAGCAAAGATGGTTCTGAACTGCCAAGGGCACCATACCCCCTTTTTCAGACAGAATGTGACATTATAGAACTGGAAGAGCTAGAGATTGAAGGAGAATTCTCAGACCCCTCCAAGAGGCATCATATCAGGCCAAGAAAGCAGAGCAATTAAGGGTTGTCCCGGCTCCCCTCTAGCTCCATGAGCCACCCTGACAGTGGAGTCCAACCCTTTCCCAAAGAGGGAAGGAGGCAAAGATTCCAGTTTGGATTAAACTCTTCACATGGGCAGACACTACTCCCACATATTAATGGGACTGCTACTTTGATTTATGCTGTTTGCTGACCTGTAGAGTTCAATAAAGGGCTGTGTTTTAAGGTTTTATTCAAGTCTGCTGGGGAGTGACAGTCCCTCTCCAGACAGTTTAATACAACAACCAAACATGTTTTATTTCAAGGTCACTTAAGCACAGATAAGCCAATTTCTGCCACAGTTACATTATCAGGCTAAAGCATGCTCTATTTTTGCCCTTGGTAACCACAGCATGTGTTCAAGGTTTAAGGGCTCAATCCTACGCTGCTTAGATGAAAAGAGTCCTAAAATAGCATGCCCCAATCCCACACTGATTGGGATATGCTGGAAGTTGTCAATTTTTTTTCTGCCCTGTGTAAGATTGCACCCTACCACAATTAACTATTTCAGAGGAATGGGTCCATTCTTTTACCACTCTTAATTCAAACTATAAAGCACATAAATTTTATAAATTGTGGGCCTCAGACTGTAAGACAGACATAAATATAAATGTCCTAGAGCAGGGGTCGGCAACCTTTAACACTCAAAGAGCCATTTGGACCCGTTTCCCACACAAAAGAAAACACAGGGAGCCATAAACCCCTTTTGATATCTAAAATGAAGATAACACTGCATATATCGTTTTTTACCTTAATGCTACGTATATCTTCATTATGATTTAGCTACAGCTCTTGTTCAGTCACTAAAAACTGTTATTTTTAATCTTACATTATAAACTAGTAGGACTCCTTTCATATGCTTTGAATAGGAGAACAGCTTCCTGCAGAGTCAAAGTCAGTGCTAAAGGGCTGCATGCATTAAACAGCAAACCCCATAAGTTCGTCAGCAGTAAAAGGAAATGAATCTACCCAAGTTTCATTAAACATTCTGTTTTCTTCAGAAACTTTTCTTTTCTTCAATTTATCCCAGCGCTGTGCCGGCCACGCCGCTTGCCAGCATGGGCCGCGGATCTGCGGCAGCTGTGACGCAAACGACGGAGCCACAGCAGAGGCATTCGAGAGCCACATACGACTCCGGAGCCACGGGTTGCCGACCCCTGGCCTAGAGGAATAAAGCGCTCTTTGCCTCATGCTGCAGAGCCCATGAAGAAGCCACCAAGAGAACCTCTCTCAAAAGTTGCTCCTTAACTGGGCTGCCATGACCCAGAGGCCTCCTCCATTGTTCTCCCTTGCCTCACTTTATTCAGCAGAGTGACCCAGGGGCTGAAGAAAATTGTCAGATAAATACACACAAGAGACAAGGTCAACTGTCAATAATTAACTATTGTTTATGTGATTATGAATAACTTCTCCATTGTGTTTGATTGAGACAGCCAAACAATGATGAACTGCAAATGGCCACGTAGTTGCAAGAGGTTTCTGCATCTGTTTTGATTTTGCTGTGTTTTAGAATGGTGTTTCTGTAAAATTATATTTTGCTGTTGCAAGCCACCTTGGGAGGGTTCCTGCAAAAAGGCAAACGAATGATCTTTTTAAATAATGATCTTCCATGTTCAGATGCAGCACATATCCAGAACAAATGCAGGATGTTTTATTCTCTGCAACAGCAAGAATAATTCTTCCCTATTCCCAAGCTAGACAGGGAATCTCATATCCATTTCAAGTCACCGTAGCATCAGAAAAGCGCCTACCACGCCATTCACTCCATCTTAAGAAGTTTTTTCAGGACCTTTAGCTGATCTGTATATTCTTTGAAAATTATGGTTAAACTACAGCCAAAGCTACAAAGACAACTAACCTGAAGCAGATGCTCAAAGCAGGTGTGGAACCATCCAATCTGAGGACCAACCACAGGATTTAGAGGTGGTACCTGGTGGCCCTTTGCTATGAGTGCGCACAGCAGCAGGTTGCAGTGTGGAGCCTGGGGTCCCAGCCAGCCCTTTTGTATTCCATCCCCCATGCCACGCCAGAGCACCCTTCTGTTCTGCAGCCACTAAGATGTGGGGTGTTTTAACGAACTGCTCCCTTACTTTCCTCTGAATAGCATTTGTGTGTGTGTGCAGAAGCCTGCTCATCCCTCTCTTCTGGGTGTGGCATGCAGAACCCGGGACCCTACTGTCAGCTCCCACAAGCACTAGCCCACATGGCCACTGGCCAGGGATGCTGGGAGCCACGGACCAGCAGCACCTAGGATCCTACAGGTTTCCCATCCCTGATATCTTGACTATGAGGGAGTTCTCTTGGCTGCTTATAAGCCATTGCACAAGACATAATACAGATTAAGGAGAGAACCACAGCACTTTGCAAGCAGCCGCCTAACAGGAGAAACATTCTAGGCTAAACACCGAACAGTTACCAAGGTAGAAAAACATCTTTCCAGTACAAATACACAGGTGTATTCTAGACTAATGTCAGAAGCCAGATGTTTCTAGACAACCCATAGCAGGCCAGCTTTCCAGCAACATTCAGAGGTATGTTTTCTAAACATTTTTTCCCAATATGATGCCCTCTACATTTGAGGCTGTGACTCCCATCATACCTGGCTAGCATGGTCCATGGGAATGGTAGTCCAAAACTTCTTGGGGAAAAACTGCTCCAACGGCTTGCTGATATCACCCACAATTGAATTTAAATTACCCTTCATAATAGGACATCCAGTGTGGTGAGGTGATTAGAATGTCAGGTCAAGACTGTGAACATCCAGGTTCCAATCCTTGCTAAGTTATGAAGCTCAACTAAACCAGCTCTCCTTTCCCAAGCTAACTAGCCTCACAGGTTGTTGCAACAATAAATATTTGGGCTGGAGGGGAGGAAGCATCCTGCATACTGCCTTGAGCTTCCCGAAAGGCTAGGAAATAAGAACAAGTATAGAATACAAAACTGCAAAGCACTGACATTCCAAAGCCTTTGCCACAAAAAGGTAAAGACCCGTACAGAAATGAATTGGTTTAAAACGCCAGCTGGTTTGCTACCTTGACCTAACTTCAGAAGCAGAGCTCATGCAATCTCTCCTCCTCAAGGAAATCAGTTGACAAAGTGTGCATACAACACAACAGGCACATGATTAGGTATCACTGACAGTGTGAGCAGCACCCTGTGCATTGAGTATATGCTTTTAACTTAACAGCTATGTTTTGCAATGGTGTTTTCATAGCTGCAAACTCCCATCCCCAGATTTATATGAGTGCAATACTTTTATTAAGCCAAACAAAAAGTTGTTACAGATATGCAAGTTTTGAACTCTTTAGATCCTTCCATGAGGCAGATTGTTCCAAAAAATGGCATGGAATGTTATGTGTTGCTGAGTTGTCTCTGACTTATGGCAACCCTGTAAATGAAAGCCCCCCCCCCCCAAATATCCTATCCATGACAGCCTAGCTCAGCTCTCATATATCCAAGGCTGTGGCTTCCTTTATGAAGTCCTATAAGTGTGTGTGGAACAGACATAAATAAAACATGCTGAAAGTGAACTCACAGCACGTCATATATAGAGTACCAAGAAGAAATAGGATAGGAAGGATCTACAGGCATTCAAATTGGTCCTGCAGGTCATGTGATTGTTACCCGTTGGACCTCCAGCTGCCTCAGGAGAGATGTGAACCAGTAAGCAAAAGATGTTGGACCCCCCCCCCCATTTTTAATTATAAAATCAATTTACTGTTCAAGTATGTTCCGTTCAGGGAGAAACATGCTGGTCCCCTTTACCAATGGATCGCAAAGTAACATTAGGCAGCCTTTAAATGAACCAAACTGGAGTTAGTTTTTCAGATTATTTTTTTGGAGGACGAGATCTTTTGACCTCTGGTTATAGGAAACCATAAACACCACCATGCATGTTTTAAAGACATACATTTTTCCAGTATATGCAATATCGTAGCTTTCAACCCCCAATCTCAAGTTTATTCTGTCAAAAATAAGCGACAATTTCCTTCCCTTTTTTCAAAAGAGAAGCAATCGAAAAGGAAACCCCCTACCATTTCGAACACAAAAAGGCTTCAGACTGGAAGGAGGAACTGCAGTGCGTTGCAATTCTATGCACACTTACTTGGATGGAAGCCCGGCTGAAGCCAGCGGTGTTTACTTTTAAGGAGACACACGGATGCTCATTCCTGAGGACGCACCCTATGATAACCTCCCACGAGCCACAGGTCTTACCCTAGTGAGGGTGAATATTACCTGACCAGGATGCATATTTAGCATACTTCGACTGCATTTTCTCCATTAAGGACACAACCCAAGTAAAGTTCGAGACAGACAGGAGTCCTACAAGAGACTGGCTGGGGAACGTTACGAGTTCCTGGACTTCTCTATTTAGCTGAACATACAAAGGACTGTATCCTAAGTGAGCTTTTACCAACATGTGCAGTCATCTTCCAGCTACTGGCTAAGACAAGTGGCCCGCTTAACTTTTCTGCACCAGCCCACAAGTTAACTCCCTTCGCAAAACAACACACGGCTCAAAGAGCAGGGAGCGTCGGAGACCCTTAACGCTTTAAGGCATAGGACGGTGGGGAGGAACAGACCCACCCGGGCTCGAAAGCAGCAGTCCGCGGGAGAAAAAGCAGCCCAGGCTATGCCACTGCTAAGCGCGACTTCCCTGCTGCCTTCCCTCCACAGCTACTAAGAGAGGAGTAACGCCACCCCAAGAGCGCTCAGCACCCCGAGAAAGGCCTGGGGAATGCCCAAGTGCCCGGCGCCTTCGCTCTCCCGCACGGCGTCACCCCTTTCCCGGGACCGGCCGCGGCGGCTGCAGAGCCTTTCCCCGCCTCTCACTCACTCACGAAGTTAGCCGGGCTCTCGTTCCTCGGCGAGGTCCCCTTGGTACCCCCCGCTCCTCGTCATCCTCCACCCCGGCCCCCCTCCGCAGCCTCCGCCTGCGCTTTCCACCAAGCCCGACCTCCTAATTCCTACCCAGAGCCAGCGAGGCGGGTCCTACCCAGCGGGCGAGCCAATGAGCCGGAGCGCTCCTGCAACCGCTCAAGCCACGTCGGCGCAAGCGGCCGCCGAAGAAGGAGGAGCCCGCCGAGGAGGAGGTGCCGCCGCGCCAGGCGGGGAGAGCGAGCGGATCCGCGGCGGCGAGCTGCTGTGTGAGGCTACTTCCTGCCGGAGCTCCATGTGACCGCGCCTCGGGCTCCCGCTGCGCGCTATTTATCGCTGGCCGCCCGGGCGCTGCTCGGGAGAGGGAGGCGCGCGCGCCCGGCTGCAGCCGCGGCGGCGTCGCGCGTTTAAAGGGGGCGAGCGGGGCTGCCTCCCGCGCCCGAGGACGAGTCGAGCGGATCGAGAGGCGATCGGCGTGGGACTTCGTGCGCCTCGCCCGCCCTTCCTTTCCGAAGACTGCACACCGGTTCCCGGGGATGTTTGCGAGCCGCCAGCGAGGGGCGATGGTGTGTCTCGCTCGCCAGGGCGCGCTCCAAAGCTCCGGGCTTCTCGTCGCCGCCAGAGCGCCGCAGGCTTAAGGCTCTGGCCATGTGCCCGAAGCGGCTGGGGAACCGCCGGGGCTGAGCTTCAGGGGCTCGAGCGTGGACGGAGGGCGCGCGCGGTCGCCAGCAGCGGCCGCGGCCCGGCTCTCTTCTCCAGCGGCGCGCCATGGTGAAGGAGGAGTGCAAAGTGCTGCTGGACGCGCTCAGCAAAGTGACCGCTTGTTACCGGCACATGGTGCTGACTATCGGGGGCACCTCGGACTCGCAGAATCTGCGCGAGGAGCTGAAGATGACCCGGCAGAAAGCGCAGGAGCTGGCGGTGGCCAATCGTAACAAACTCACCACAGCCTTGAGGGACAAGACGGTGAGCAAGGAGGACCGGGCGGAGTTCGAGAGGCTGTGGGTCATCTTCTCCACCTGCCTGGAAATCCTGGAGATCGATATGCGCAGGGCCCTGGAGCTGGGCCAGGAGTTCCCCCTCAACGTGCCCAAGAAGCCGCTCATCCAGACAGGCATGTGCGGCGGTACCTCCGGGGTGGCCGCCAGGGCCATGAGTGTCCAGAACATGAAATACGAGGCGGATAGCAACATAGATGTGGTGGATTTGAAAGACTTGGAGAATGAGATCAACCAGGTGGGGGAGATGATGTACGAGATGGAGATGAAAGTCAGTGTGCCGCAGTGGACGGTGGAGGCCAAGCAGGACCCCGGGGCAGAGCTGAAATCCACCATCAGCGTGGGCGCCTCCTCTATAGGCATGATCTCCGTGGAGGAGAACAAGTCCTTCTGTGATATTAGCAAAGTGCTGGCAGGCATCATTTTCACTGCTGTGCTTCTGATCGCCATCATCCTGGCGGTGTGTGTAGCAAAACTCTCCTAAGGTTGGGAATCAGACCCCTAAGATTTTTTTTTCTTTTTCTGAATTGGGAGGGGGCAAAGCATTTGCTTCCCGAGGAAAATAAAATGCTAGAATGGCCCTGTGTCCCGGCCAGACCTTAAACTCGGAGGCTGTGCTATATTCCACCTTTAAGTAACTATCCATCCAAGATGCACCTCTGCTTGCATTTCGGAAAGTCATAGAGGCTTCTTGCTGGACCTTTATGGGTAATAATATATAGGTATGACAACTACCAACCACAGTATGGATTTGACTATTAGAGATTGGCTGCTCTCAGGAACCGGAAACAAGTCTTGTGTGTGAATGGGCTCAGAGTGGTCCATGTTTACAAGTTGGTTACAAATTGCACATAAGATTTGGAGGTGAGAATAAACTAGACAACAAACTGGAGAAATTCAGGAATTAAATCAAAGGATATGTTTTCTCCCTTCAAAATACGGCTTTTTTTAACCGCGGAAGCAAAGTTGAGAATTTGTGTTTTTGGAATCAAATAGTATATCAAACTGAGCTATTGGGGGTGGGGAGAGCTAACTGCACTTCTTGGCCCTGCATACAGTATGCAAAGCAATTCATGCTGGTCAAGTTTAAATGCTTTATAACGTACCACACTTATCTACACACACACTTATCTACTGCTTTGAAAACATTTGAATCCTGCTGCACTGAACTCTGTGGGATTTAATTCCAAGTTAATATGCACAAGATCATACTGCACAACTTGACAGTATTTTGCATGGAAGTTGAACAATGGGATTCATGACTCAGTCAAGCTAGAGTGCAACATGAGCATTTAAGGTTTTATTTACAAAATAAGTCATGCTAAATTACATAGGGCTTGCTCCCTGGTAAGTGTGTTGAAGTCTTAAAATTTAAGGCTCCTGTGCTTAATTAGGTTTACTGACTGCAGCCTTGGACTAAAACTTGATATGGTTTGGTAGAAGCAACTTCTGGTTATTTCAGTAGAACTTGTTTTCATCAAACATGTGCCAGGATTGGGATGTCAATGTGACTTAATTCTTTTTAGTTTTATGTGGCAGCATGTTAAAAATAATATTGAACATATGAAGCCACCCCATAGCAAACTAGAACACTGGTCCAGCTAATTCAGTGTAGTCTATGTGGATTTACACAGACCCTCAAGGGTTTCAAATAGCTCTACCTGGAGATGCCAAGGACTGAAGCCTTTAGTTCTGTGGTACACATGAAAGACCTGATCTCACACCGACAGTCTAAGGTTTACACATGTGCACCTATTACTGTTAATGGGATAGGTGCCTGCAGGAATCAAGGAGATTAGAATCAATCGTGTAATCTTGTCATGCCCAAGAAATGGCACTAATGTGAACGTGGATGGCATCATTTGGGCCTGTACCTCATACAAGGTTTTTAAAAGTAAATGGTATTTAATGGAATATAAATCTAGGATCTGAGCTCTAGAATCTGAGCTAAATAGAACAATTTAGCTTTACATAGGAACAGAAATTTATCAGTATCCATTACAAGTATCACTAAGAAGTGTTCTTTGTGGAATTTATAATATTTAGAACATATAAATCCACTGTCTCAAGGATTCACACGGCACATCAAAATTGCCTTTCTTCCTCTGTAGGAAAAAAGGCCCCGCTAAAAATAGCTTGTAATCTAAAGTATTGTAGTTTATTCACCCTGACCTTGTTCAGATAACATGACAACCCGTTGTGGGTTAATTAACACTGCATGCCTGCTGCACTGAGGGTTGTTGTGTCACTTGAACCTGATCAGCCAGAATTGAGGACTAAACAGCCCTTGCCTAATCCACAACCTATTGTAGAGTCATGCAGTGGTTGTTTAACCCTCATGCAGCCCGGACCAGTCTAGCGTCACGTAACAGAAAGTGTTCTAGTTATGGGGTTCGTATTCATAATGGTGGTTGGCACATTTCACAACTCCTTTAGCTATAATTAACCCAAACAGCCCAACAGCTTGTCAAGAACAATTTATTCAACATGCAATTTTCTATTTCACTCATTCAAAACTCCAAACTTTCTTGGCATTTGGATATTGACCTGTTTTGTAACAGTTTTTTCAAACATTATGTATTTTGATAGGTTAATATTTATTGTGAGCTGCTTTAAACACAGTTAAGGGTGTCGTATAAATAAAGGCAGCTGACTAAGAAAGAAAAAGAGGGGCATTGAACGTGCTTAACCTCTTTTGGTAGCAATTTTTCTAAATTTTAAACCACAAAATTAAGCAATTGAAGTGCAAGCCTAGACATGTTTACTCAAAAGTAAGTGCCCCATTTCCTTTGAGCCTTAATTCTGAGGAAACATGCTGATCCCTGCACTGCATATATGCATAAAACCATTTTTGTACAATAGTTGAAGACTGAGTTAATTTGAGAGATGAGATTTACAGGTGAGGCTTGTCTCTGTGCAAACTGTTTATGTGCACAAGTCCTTGAAAGCAGTCATTAACCCCCTGAGTGTAACCAAAGACCTTTCCTGCCACTGTTCAGTCGGTCCATCAACTTCCAGGATGCCGGCAGCCGACTGTACTGTCTGGGGCAATGCAGAGAATGGTAGGAAATTTTTCTGTCTAAATATGCATGCGGGATTCCAATTTAAGCCACTGTTCACAAGTCTGCAAAATGTAATTAATAAGTGTAACCTTAATATTATAACATTTGAAAGTAGGTCCTATTAATTTCCAAGTAACTTCCATATTTTAAATCAGAATGCTAGTCTAATACACTCACAACTGGATACGTACCGTCCATGCCTGTGAATGTCTACTTAGGTCCCACTGAGACCAGCGGATGCTTACAATACTAAGAACACCTGGGAGAAAATCAAAGAAAATAAGACTTCTGATTGTACATGCCATAGGAACAGGCTGCAGGGCTGTAGTGCAGCACGACCCATGGAACACAGTGGACTTAATTTCTGAGTCAACATGTGTAAGAATGGATATACAAGTGGAAATAAGGGATCTGCTTTCATATGCATGTATTCAGATAAAATTGGAATGTGAAGTAGCCTGCAAATCAGTCCCAAAGGTTTTGAATGCATTGTCTTTGAGGGCTACATCGTTTCCATATTAGTTTCCTTAGAATTGTTTGTTTAGGCTTATTTACTTGTGAACTTAACCCTGTAAGTTAAAAAAAATGAAAACTAATAGAACACGTTTCAGGTTAAATATATTCTCAGGTGGCCTTGTGTCCTACATTTTCAATGAAAAATATTTCCGTGCGAATCTGTTCAGAATAAGAGCCTGGCCTATTTTTAGATTGGACTGTTAATCTTCCTAAATCCAACTGAGTTGCCTAAATGGGCTCAGGCCCTTCGTGTTGCAGGCGTGAGGGAAATAGGCTAACAGGACATGTCTCTCAGTTTTGTGGAGGTTGCAACCAGGTAAAAATGCAAAGTCTGCTAACTCAGAAATAAATAGTCCTGTGTTTAGGATTATATACCTAATTATCCTAAAGATATCAGAGGTATTTAATTGTTCACATCTGCTGTTTAATTCAAAAATAGTCCTGAGGAATGGGCTTGGATTTTATTTGGGACCACTGGGATAATGCCAGAGCTATATACTTCTCTTGGTGCTAAAGTACCGAACTCCATAAATGTAGAAAAACCCAAATTGCTGCTATTGATCCATCCACTGTTCACTTGACTTATAGAATCATAGAATAGTAGAGTTGGAAGGAGCCAGAAGGTCATGGGGTCCAACCCCCTGCTCAGGGCAGGACAGCAAGTTAAAGTGTCCCTCTCAGATGGCTCTATTCAGAGGCTCCCATCTTTGGAATTGTAAGGGCTAGATGTTTCACTTTAGTGTAAATAATAGATCTTTTGTGGAAAAACGTTGCACTGAATTAAAACTCTCTCCAGTGGTCTGCAGATAACATTGGTTAAATGCTGAAGCAGTGGAGGGGGAGAATACCAATGTAGGAGAGTAAGTCTCCATATGTGGATTGCTGCTAATAGTATTTTGGGACACAATCCTGTGCATGTTTAAAGGGGGGGGGGTCACAACCCTGCTACTTCCTGCCATACTTGGTGGGAAATGCTGGGAGTCACACGACTTTGTTTCTGTCTAAGCATGCATGGGATTGAAGCCTAAATCAGGAACTAATTTTGTATTCTTCACACATTTTGAACTAAAATTCAAGGGCACAACATGAGTGTTTTTTCTGAAATAACTTATGTTTCCTTTATGGAGAGCTAGTGGCTTTATAGCTCCAGCATGGATGCACTGGTATTTCTTGTTTGTTTTTGTAGAACTGTCAGGTTTATGAGGTGTAAATCTATCCATTTAGCAGGCATACAGGAGTTATTTTGCAAATAAAGCTAGGTGTTACATTCATGACTGCATAAGATATTGCTTGCATAGGGAATTACTTATTCTCCTGTGATGATTTTGTAGTAACGTTTACTTGGAAATACATTCTGTTTACATTAGATGGGCCTATTTTCAAGTATGTTGAATTGGGAGTATTTTATGTGTAAATCAGGAGTAGTCTTTGTACTATTTGCTCTCTCTCAGATTTAGACTTACATCTCATTAACATGCGTTTCTCAAGATCATCTCTACTATCATCTGAGCTTATGTTAATGTGCATGCAGTGTAGAGACAGAACCAGGTCTGACACAGGATTGTCGCCATTTAATTAGCGAATGACCCCAGTGTTAATCTCAAATTTATGCCCAAGACAGTTGTATGTGCAATGTGACTCAGGCCCAGCTGCCTACTGCAGTCTACTAAGCTGAGCAGATGCAGAGGAGATCAGTAATCCACTATCTTTACATAGTCGTGCAGAAGTCATTTTGACAAGTTCAGCCTGCTATGCAATAGCCAATAACACAAAACAATACTTGCTGAAATTCCTCTTCTTTTATGCATCTATGAAAAAGATAGAAGACTTGTTCTCCTTTGCTTCTGCTCTCACTGTGGTTGTAAGAGCAGAAGGTAGCCATTCTAACCAGCTTCTTCTGGGGAATAAATTGCTGGATTGCAATGGTAGCGCAATCCAAAACAGAAACAGTTTTCATGAAAGCCATAAACATTTGTCACTGACCATAATGGAAGCGCAGGACATCTGCAGGCCCTTCTATAAGGTATTTAAAGCCTAAGGGACCAACTTTGATTGTTGAACTATGTCTTTTAAAGTGCATATATTTATCTAGGAGTACTGCAGCCACTAGAAATAGGATCTATTGAATACTTTACCAGTTATTTTGTTCTGAAGTTTGGCTTCTGTTTAAACACACACACACACACACACACACACACTTTTACACTTACATGTAAGGCCTGATGATTCTCTTATGTTTACAGCCTTAGTAATTTTTATTATTTTAAGAATGTGTATTTTCACTGAAAAAGGAATGGAAAGTTGTTGGGTTTATTTTTTATATAAAATACATTTTTTAAGTCACTGTATATTATGACTCTGATTATGATCCAAGAATTATAAATATCAGGAGTCTGGAACAAAATAATAAAACACTTTTGATTTATAATATTCAAATGTTTGTTGGGTCCATATTACAGAATTGTTTTAGTAAGTATGTGGAAGTGTTAAATTATTTTAATGAGCTGGCATCATTCCATCTGCACAAGAGTGTTGCTTTTATGCTCAGAATAAAGCCTGTTACTATTATTTATTTAAAATAAAGTCTGTTCTGTTAACTTGCCTGCCTGTTTCCAGCAGTTATTTTTTAAATAAAATGCCAGATGCATGAGCATAAGCTCATCAGACAAACTGAATTATACTGCATACTGTATCGCTTAGATGATCCAAATAAGGACTGACTGTTAAAGCAAAACTCTATAGGTTTAGATTTGTCTTAAAATCATCTATGCCATATATATTGGCATATAATGCAACTCAGGTGTAAGACGAGGTCAATATTTTGGGCTCTTACATACATTGGCTGTTACATACATGTATGCAGGGCTGAAATACAAAATGCTGAATGAGGGTTCCATTAAGTAGTACCATGTTAAAATATAATCTCATACACGTAACATCCTGTTGCATTCAATGGAGCTTATTCCAAGTATGGGGGTATAGAATTTCAGCCTTAATTTTTATATATTGCTTTAGGGCATAATCCTATGAATGTTTAGACAGGGGAAAGATCCTACAGTTTGCGGCATTGCCAAACCAGAACATTTGCTTGGTTGTAACTTCAAATTACTTTGAATTCAGTTTGCAGAACAGTGGTATCCCAGCTAGTTTTCATATATGCATGATGGCTAAACCATATTAAATGGAGAGTTCTATTTTTTTAAACAGTACAAACTTTTAACGTGTTGAGAACTGGGTTCTAGTCCCAGCTTGGCCATGGAACGCACTGGGTGACTTTGGGCAAGTCTGAGGCTCTCAGCCCAACCTACCTCACAGGGTTGTTGTAGGAAGAAAATGGAGCTATGTAAGCCACCTTTGATGGCAAAAGAAGAAGGGGACGGCAGAGGATGAGGTGGCTGGATGGAGTCACTCAAGCAGTCACTGAAGGTGTGAACTAAGGTGGACTCCGAAGGATGGTGGAGGACAGGAAGGTCTGGAGGAACATTCCTCCAGGATGGGTCAGACGTGACTTTGCTAAACAACAACATCAATAAAGCCACCCTGGGGTCCTCACAAAAGGAAAAAAGTCAAATACAAATGCAAGGTAATACTATTAAATTACTCTAGCATCTTGAATCTTAGAACACAAGTGCCAAAACATACACTAGATTAATCAGGTTTTGTTCACATAAAAATTAACAATTTAGCTAATACCCTGGAAGAGAGAAACAAGATTCAAGGTGATCTTGATAGGTTGGAGCACTAGACTGAAGATAAGGGGGTGGCATAAAAATGCTATAAAAATAAAAAATAAGAGAATGAAATTCAGTTGGGACAAATGCCAGGTTCTGATTCTATGATTCTAAATCAAACGCAGGAGAAAGTACCAGATAATGAAAAATAAAGAGTTTTGTATTGCACTGAAATTCAACATAACAACACCGGAAAAGCCAATTGCGTGAGAGGATTGTTGCTATATAAAAACAAAATCCACGAGGTCTTAAAGCTCCCAGCCTTCTGGCTAAAAATTAAGAGTGCAGAATAATAATTTGTATATAAATAAATGTTTGTGAAGCTCCTCATCAACATATTTACTCTTTGCAGATTTTCATTATATAAAAAGTCATTCAGGAAGTCCACTGGATTATGTTCCTCTAAATGCTTTCTCCCAATACGATTATGTTAGTCTTTTAATGCAGGCTGAGGTCTCGGTGGAATACTTGAACTACACGTGAGCAGTCAGCTGCACTGGTAAGCATACAGTACAACTAGGATTACTGGAGAATGCTGCTTGCAGATCTTGAGTGTTTTTGTGCATATGGCAAGTATCTATTATCATACCTGCTGTTGTTACTGTCATTACATTGCACTTGCATTCCGCCGTTTTTCTTCCTGCAAGGAACCCAAGGCAGCTACCATAGTTCTCCTCTGCTCAGTTTTTACCCTCACAACAACCCTGTGTGGTAAGTTAAGCTGGGAGTTCATGACAATAGTATGATGGGAAATGTAAGCATTATGGTACAAAAAGTGACAACTTTCCTGTAACGATTTTAGCAGAAGGTTAAGACAGACCCATCCGTGTTTTTCTTGGCTTTGCAAAATCCATGTCCACTGCACTTCAGCTCTGGAAAGAACGCAACTGTGCCTGAATACTTCAGCATTTAAAACTAGCTGTTAAATCAGAACCTGTTATGCAACCAAATATATGCATTTATTTAGAACTGTCAGGGGAAACACGGAAGGGTAGCCAGTTGTGCACCAAAACAGGAAAATGCATAATCAGTACAAAAAAAGGGGGGGGGGAGGAGAAACCAATTTGCATAATATTTGCACATACTAGTATATACATAGAGATGATTTCGAAATAAGCATGATTTAAACAGAAATCCAGTTTGTCGTAGCAGCGGTATGCCCAGTGACCTATATGCCTGTTTAGTATCCTTTCCAAGCACTGTTAAAGGGCAGCCTCAAAGCCCCTGCTCTCCTGTAGGGTCTTTGACTGGGCAGCTTCAAACAGACAACCGTCCCTGAAAGAATGTAAAATAAAGGAGTGTCTTTGCTAAAGTAGAGTATCTGGCCACTGTAAAATAACATTTAATGTACAAGTGCAGATGATTTTAAAGTTCTTGACAGAAATGTGGAACAATGGCTAGAATCTAGAAAAATTGCGGCTTCAGATTACGGAGCAGACCGCTGACTCTGCACATTCTATACAAAGAATATATATATATATAATAGCCGTAAATGTTCATTTAAATTGCACCATGTTAAAGAAGAGGACAACCATGGCTTATGCACTCCTCCATACCACCTAACTCTGCTATAGCACTGTTCTGGAAGACAACACAAATACAATAAACATGCCTACAGTGTTTAAATTATGGAAGATATAACTCATACTCGGTGATGATTCCTCACTTTGTATGGGGAATGGTTCCTCTCCTTTAAATTCACTGAAGAAAGCCTTACTTCAGACATTAAAGCATGTACAAGTCTGTAAACCTTTGATATATAATGAACTGGTTATCAGAAAAATTATATCATGTTAAGAATTGCATTTGTTGGTCTTCTCCCCTCTTCCCTCCCCATTTTGTTTTCCTTTGAGACTAAATTTTTCATTTTTAATCTATGGTCCTGAAACATTTTGATTCATGAATCAAAAAATAACAATGCTAAATCAAGAAAAGATGTTAAAGAATCCCCAATTTAGGACAATAATTTTTAAACGGTGCCATTTTAAATTTGTTTACTTGAATGTAGTTTCTACTGAATTCAATGGGACCATAAGGAGTAAGTCCCATAATTTCTTGCCTGTGTGAAGCAGTGTAGCCAAGAGATTACAGAATGTATTAAGATGAATTTCATTATCAACAGTTTGTATTGCTTTACACCTGAAATAATGAAATACTGAATCTAAGAAGAACAAATAGATTGAACAGATGTCCAGTTCTGCATGTGTATGATTACAGCTATGCTGGTTCTTTGCCTGTTTTTCTTTTTTAATGTGATCACCCAGCTGGTTGCCTTTCACTATTCCATTCGGCTGAGCTAGCATTAAAATGCACTCACAGTCAAGCTGTTTGCTAGCCTCAACAGCAGTTTGCAGCATCTTCCAAATTGATTCCCTAACACTGAAAACCTGTTTTAAAATTCAAACTCCATACAAACTAGCATGGTGCAACTGTGCAATGCTAAGAAGAGAGAGTGTTAATTCAATGACTCTTCTCCCCTATTTGTCTGTAATAATTCTCCTGTTTTATACAAATTGTATGGAGGAGAGGGAGACAGCGGAGTGTGGGAATACACTCTGCTTCTCTGGTTACCCATCAAAAGACTTGTTAAATGGTAACAAGGAGAAGCTAATGAATGCATCTCCTAGGAAGGCCACTTATTTCTGTGTAATAAACTAGAGTTTAGGGAAGCAATGAATAGTCTGTTGGATTTTGCTTCAGAAAAGCCAATGTAGTGCTATCTCTACATTTTTTTTTTTTAACTAACAGTTTTCTTCTGCTGCAGTATTAAACAAGGCAATAAGACCCAGAATACTTTATACATTTATCACACCTAGGCTTATTTTTAAATGCTTGTGAGGGACCTGACTGAAGGCAGGAACCCAGGAGGCAGAGAAGAGCAGCAGTCTTGCTTTCCCCCCATTTCTCAATCGCCCCCTCCATGCCCCACTTCCACTGCTGCCATGACTTTAAAAACAAATGAAAAGACAAGCTCAGAACAACCACACGGCAAATATGGTTTATAGTCTGGGTCTTAGATACACAGTGCAGCAATTCTGTGCAGGGTCAGGCATGTTGCAGCCCTCTTGAATTTAGGATTACACAGATTAGTGTCAGCTGTTACTAAGTTCCTGCTATGGGCTTGCTTTAACATCTTACATCTTCTGTGAAAATTAGAGACATGAATGATAATTTCTAAAACAGTTTTAACGGGGGAGGAAAGCACATGGGTAAACAAGCTGGGGTCCAGTCCTCTAGGCACAGCATCTTCTCTACACTGGTCCCATAAATCTGCTTTTGGACAGTCTGGACTTTGCAGAGCCCCAAGATTACCTGGAACTGAGTCTATAAATCCCAGTGAATCCTTTCTGCTTTACTACACCATACCTGTCTGTACTAGGCACCCAAATGCCGCTAGAGAAACAGAGGAAGCAGCCTCAGTGGGGTACAAAACCAAGCCAGTCCCTCAATAATTTCCATCTTTCTGAGCTGGTGCCCTTGTTGGACACAAAGAGTCCAGATCTGGCACACTGAGCCCAATCAAGCACGACAATGGTGAGAGACGGGAAAAGTAGTTTTATTGTCAAGACTAAGTTTGATCACAGCAAAATGGCAATCAACCAAGAACACGTGACGGAGCTCCCTTTTATACCTTGGCTGACCAGGTAGCGAAGACAGTTGCCCATTCATTTGATTGGAATATTTGAATTCAAGTGTCTCCACATATAGCTAGGAGGCTGGGTTACCTTAGGGCTGGGGTGAGGGCTTTTTAGGCTGGGGGGCTCTGGAGAGGGATTCCTTCCCTGGCCACTTGGAAGGCTCCAGTTACACAGCTAGGACTTGAACTAATCAGCCAGCCCCTGCTTAATGCTGGCCAGCCAGGTATGTCCTACACCCTGGTGGCAATGATGCTGGCTGGACTGCTTGCTGATGGCCTGGCAGTTTCACCTGGCAGTCTCCCTGCACACGTTTAAAGACAAAAAAGAAAGAAAAAGGCCACAAGCCACACTGCTAGGAAAGGCCCCACACAGAAGAAGGTTAAGAGGTAGCCAGTCCAGATCACATGCTCCAGTCGGTATCAGTATGTCTGTGCTACTCTGTTCACATGGAGAATTTTAGTGCTTGGAAGCAGGTGGAAAGCTGAACAATCAGCGGTATGTCAGAGGACAGAATTGTGTGGTCCGCCCTATGCCATCTAAACTAGCTTATTGCTACAGCAGACTCCCAACTATCCGGCCTAATGTGGCAGAAGGGCAGGCCGGATAACAAAAAAGCCGGAAAGGCCTGAGTTCTATAAATGCTCACTTCCTACTCCACCCACCCATACCATTAAAAACACCAAAACCCACTCTTACTCATATTTTCTGGCCTCTTAGTACAGGCCAGTACTTTATAAATGTTTGTTATGTACTGTACTGTACGTTTTAAAATTTTATTACAGAAAAGGAAGTCTGAGAGTAAAAATATTGCACACATTTTAAGATAAATGTTATAATGTCTAACTTAATTGCAGGAAACATAAAATCATGTACACTGTACAGTATGAATACATACACTTTTAAAATAAACAAAATATTAACATAAAACATAGGCTTAATTCTTACGAAAATTATTTAAACTTATTTTACTGTTAATTGATAGTTATTTTTTAACTAGGCCGGATAGTACAGAGGCCAGATAGTCGCGAGCCGGATAGTGGAGAATCTACTGTATTAGGTGCAGGGCTTGCAATCCCATCAGCGGTGTTCAAGGAAGATTCAACTGCTTGGGGACATGGAAAGGAGGGGCTGTCATTGTGACTTTTTGCTGTAGGCAGCAAAATACCTGGAGGCAGCCCCGCAGAACTATCATTCCGTCATCACTGTGACATTGTCATATGCTATCCCTATAACATTCAGCCCCCTCATTCCATACTGTAACAGCCTGCACTGCTTTAAGTTCTGAAGCTGATTAAATAAACTTGGTATATAATATTTTTGAAGTGAGTTTGTCCACTCTTCATTTTGCAGGAAAAATGCTATCATATCCATTACCTTGTCCATCAAGGCTTAATAGCATCACAGGGCATGGAACCAACCAAATGACCCTTCTGTGCATTTCAGAAAGAGAATGCAAAGATGTGCAGATAATGTTTTGCACAATCAACAAGCCTCCATTTGTGAGGCCCAGAACTGGACATAGTATTCAGGATGGAGCCCTAACTAGTGCTGAACAGAGATGATTTGGAAGTGATACCTCTATTAATGCAGCCCAGTGTAGCAATGTGATGTAGCCACATCACATTGTTGACTCATTCAGCTTGTGTTCTACAATTCCAAGACCCTTCTTGCGTGTAGTATTGTTGAGCCTTGTATCCTCAATCTTTTAACTGTGCATTTGGTACATTTTCCTGGATGCGGAATTTAGCATTTGTCCCTGTTGGATTTAATTGTTGCTTTCAGCCCAGCACTCCAACCTATCAAAATCACTACAAATTTTGTTTCTTTCTTCTAGGGTATTAGCTATCCTGCCCAACCTTGTGGCATTTGCAGACATGCGATATGTTAGGCTTTAAGTGTGTGAGTGCTCCAAGATCACCCAGTGAGCTTTAGTTTTGAACCCAGGTCCATTACCAATAATTTTATATAATACACCAAGTCATTGTGGTCTTGTGATTAGAGTGTTGTACTTGGGAAGCCTGGGTTCTAGTGCTTGCTCTGCCAGGAAGCTTACTAGGTGACTTTGGACAAGTCCCTGACTCAGCCTCACCTACCTCACAGGGTTGTTGTGAGAATGAAACAGAGAGGAAGAGGATCATGGGCGCCACCTTGGATTCCCCGCAAGAAAATAGGTGTGATGCAAATGTAATAAATAATACTGATGATACAATGATGATGATGTAGTGATGAAATGCATAGTATTTGATGCAGTGATAAATATAATAGTGGCGATACACGTTTCTTTACTTTCCTCTCTTTCCCCATAGAGTTCAAGGACGGCATATAGGTTCCTCCACCGGACTGCCGCAACAGCGCTGTGAGTGTAGCCCTGCCCCTCTTCTGAGCAAGGCGCCGTGCACTGCCGACGGCGGAAATGTGCGCGGGATGGGGACGCTCCACTTTCCAAACCGGCCCTTCCCTCGCGGAGCCGAGCGCCTGCTCCCCAGCCATCCGGGGCCGCTGGGGGGCGGGCACGGCCTGCCGGGAAGGTGACCGCCGCGCCTCCCGCCTTGGCCCGCGCCGGGCGAGGGCACGGGCATGAGCTCGCGGCTGCGGCACTGGCGGGAGGCCGCCACGGTGCTGCTCGCGGCCGGCGGCGACGGCGGCTGCTGCCCCCGGCCGGGAGGCGCCTGCGACTACGAGCTGCTGCTGCTGAAGCGGAGCCCGCTGGGCGGCTTCCTGCCCGGCGCGCACGTCTTCCCGGGCGGCGTGGTGGACGCGGCCGACTTCGCGGCCGACTGGCTGCGGCTGCTGCCGGACGCGCCGCGCTGCGGGCTCAGCCCCGTGAAGGCGGGCGGGCCGCGGGCGCCCATCTTCGCCGCTGAGCGCCCCGAGCTCGCCTCGGCTCTGCCGGCCGACGTGGCCTTGCGCATTTGCGCCATCCGGGAGACCTTCGAGGAGGCCGGCCTGCTTCTGCTGGTTCCCGGCGACGGTGAACCTGCCGCGGCGCGCGGCCCGGCGCGCTTGCTGCCCGCCGAGCGCCTGCCGCCGGCCTCCGAGCTGGCCGAGTGGCGGAGGAGGGTGCAGCGGCGGCCCGACAGCTTCCTGCAGCTGTGCCGCCAGCTGCGCTGCGTGCCCAACATCTGGGCGCTGCACGAGTGGAGCAACTGGCTGACCCCGGTGGCCCGAGCCGGGCGGGCGGGCCGGCGCTACGACACGGCCTTCTACCTGTGCTGCCTCGGGCAGGGCCCGCCGCAGGCCTCGCACGACGGTGCCGAGGTGACGGCGTCCCAGGTGAGGAGGTGGGTGTGAGGGGGAAGGGGAGAGGATCCGGCCCGGGCAGGGGCGATGCTAGGTGCCGAAAGGATCGGGGCTCAGGTCCGAGGGACCAAAACAAAACCTTTGCCGTTGCTAATGGTGTGTCTTTAAAGGACTCCGTGGGCTAAAGACAGGCGCTTGTAACAAGAAGCAAATGGATAGAGGAAAGGAGGGCGTTTGATTTCATAAAAAAATAAAAACACTCTTCAGGTAGAAAGGAGCAGTTAAGAGGAGAAGCAAAAAGTCCTCCGATCCAGGGACATCCGATGCAACAGAGATCATTAAGGGCCTGTACTTTTATTTCTGCAAGTGCCCATAGACAGCATGGTGGTGGGGCAGTTGGCTCAAAATGAAAATATTTGGGGTACCAGCCCTGTTAGTCCAGCTAACGCTGCCTCTGCAGCAGGACCACCCTGTTCCCTAAGAACTGCTGTGGACCATTGATCTTTTATGAGGAAGTGGCAAAATGACTCCCACGAATTGTCTTCACTCCAGTGTAGGTAGGTGGTAGCTTCACTTGCATCTACACGTTGGCAAGCAGAGTATTTGTTAATATCCTGCTTTTCTTTCAAGGGGCTCACAAGGCCATTTTGTTCACAGTATTCTGCCCCCACCGTTGTGAGCTAAATTAGGCAAAGGAGGGATTTGAATCTAGATCAGCCTTCCCCAACCTTGTGCCTTCCAGACAGTTAGAAGCATAGCAGCATAAAAAAGCAAGTCAGAAGGAGTCTCTTGGGCCATATCGTCTGACACCCAGCTCTAGCAGGCTCTGCTAATGTAATCCCCAACATGTGGTTGTCCAGTCTTTCCTTGAACACCTTGAAAAGGTTTTTGCCTGGCACCAAAGGAAAGAAGTGTTGGCGCCAGGCAAACCTCTCTGGGGAGCATATTCCACAGTCTGGGTGCCACTGCAGAGAAGGCCCTTCTTTGAGTAGTCACCCTCCTGATCTCTTTCAAGGACGGCTCCCAGAGGAGGGCCTCTGCCTCAGATCTCAAGGGGCAGGAGGACACATAGGGAAGAAGGTGCGCAGTCAGGTATCCAGGACCTAAGCCATTTAGGGCTTTATAGGTCATCACCAGCACCCTAAATTGGGCCTGGACTTCTATTGGTAGGCAATGTAAACGATAGAGGACCAGCATTATATATGAATACCTACTGGTCCCTGTTAATACTTCAACCAACTGAAGTATCTAGACCATCTTCAAGGGCAGCACCACGTACAGCACATTACAATAATCCAGTCGAAAAGTTACCATGACGTGGGTCATGGATGCAAGGCAGCGTTCATCCAGGTAAGGGTGCAGTTGGTAGACCAGCTGAAGCTGGAGAAAGGCACTCATCGTCACCGCTGTCACCTGAGATTCCAGGGACAGCTCTGGATCGAGGAGCACACCCAAACTGCGAACCCTGTCCTTTAGGGGGAGTGCAACCCCATCCAGAACAGGGCAGATGTCATTCACCTGTAGGACTGAACTGCCTACCAGAAGGACCTCCATCTTATCTGAATTGAGCCTCAATTTATTGGCCCTCATCCAACCCATTACCCTGGCCAGGCACCAGTTAAGGGGAGCCACTGCCTCATCTGGACCAGATGTAAAATAGAGGTAGAGCTGGGTGTCATCAGCATACTGATGACCTCTCCCCGTGGTTTCATGTAGTTGTTAAAAAGCATGGGGGATAAAATGGAACCCTGCGGAACTCCATGGCAAAGTTGCCATGGCACAGAGTCATAATCCCCCAGCACTACCCTCTGGAATCGACAAGTCAGTTAGGAGGGGAACCACAGCAGAGCAGTGCCCCCAACTTCCAACCCGGCCAGCCTATCCAGAAGGATACCATGGTCGATGGTATTGAAAGCCACTGAGAGGTCCAGGAGAGCCAACAGGGATGTACTCCCCCTCCAGCTTTTTACCGAAATGACACAAAAGGCCATTATAGAGTTGTAACGGTCAGGGCCAATTCTTTGAATTGGGCCCAGAAACAGATTGAAAGTCTGTAACTGATACCTGTTCTGAGCTAACTGCAACTTCCATCTCATCAAAACTTCTGCTTCCTCTGAAGATGTAGTCAACACCTTCTATACAAGTTTAAAATTTAATCTAGAATTATATTTTAATGCACAGATTACCCAAAATCAGATAATTCATTATATTCCTTTCATTGGGAAATCACAAACTATAGACTGATTGATTTTTCATTGTTTTTTAGTGGTTAACACCAGCAGAAGTTGTCGAACGCTTTAAGTCTCAAGACATCTGGATAGCACCACCTCAGTTTTATGAGTTATGTAGACTCTGCAATTTCTCATCACTTCATGAACTTCATAGGTTTGGCTCTGAACGAGCTTTAGAAGGATGTGAACGCTGGATGTCTATTGTTTTGGTTGCTTCAGATGGCCACATGCAACTTTTACCAGGTAGATCAAAATTGGGTTTGGAGGATTACTTAACTAGTAGTTTATTTACAGTGTTACAAAGCATTGCCACCTTCCATACGCCAGTGTATGTAATTTTGATAATGTTTTATCTATGATTTATATTTCCCAATTAATCATGTTTATTCTTAATTGCCTAGTATAAACTACTTTTATATTTATTAATTACATTTATATTCCACCTTTTTTCTAAGAAGCCCAGAAATTAGTGACTGGCCTGAACTAACTCAGTAGCCAAGCAGGGAATAGAACCCAGAGTCCCACTTCAAAACTCTAAGCACTACACCATATTGGCTTTCTGTAGCCCCTATCCATTTGTGAATTAAATTATACTTCCGTCAAATACTTGCTGGATAAATCGGCAGTTGTTTCTTTTTGAAAGGCATTACAAATATTTTAGTGGCAATCTTAGGTATTTTATCTCAGAAGTTCTATTGTGTTTAGAAAGAGGAAGTGTGTATAGCCTTACAGTATAGGGTTTGCTATTCTGAAACCACTCAGCTTCTTTCACTGGGTGGCATCATTGTACTCGATAGACCATTTCTCATTAAAGACATAGTGCTCATCTGCAATTTTTCATTTCTTTGAAAGAGCATCTTCTTTTGCAGACTTCTTACATAATTTTAGCAGAGCAGCAGTTGCAGAGTTTCAATATTATCCTTGAATAAATAAAAATATAAGAAGTATAGTTTTAGGGGTCTGATTCTTCCCTTTCCCATTAAATCCACCCCACTCTGGCTGCTGTTAGCTGGAGATTTTCATTTTGACTATGGCACAGAAGAGAAGAGATCCCTGCCTCTACAGTTCTCAGGAATACTGGGCCATATGCACAGGCTAGGAAGAATTTTTTTAATGGATTATGAATCTGACCTACCAGATGGCAGAGTTGCAGTCCTAAGTACATTGAATACTGTGAGATTGATTTCTTAATAAACACACTGCCTTGAGGTTTAAATCTACACGTAGCAATACTTTAAACATTGGGGGTCCTCCAAAAACGGGCAGGTAGAGAGAAAGCGTGGATGGAAGGGCAACCTCCTACCTGGAGCAGAGGCTATACCAATAAGTTGGCTCCAGTTATATGCAGGGTGCACATACTGTACAAGTCACTGCCTGCCAGCCAAACCTCAATCATGAGAAGCAAAATGACAGCCAAGGGCAAAGGAACTTGGCTGGAGGAAGATGTGGGAAGGGGAATGCCATACGCTTCCTTGCTAAGTGCATACTTCCCTCTCAACCCAAAGGGCCACTCAGTGGCTCCTGCAGTCACAGATGCCTGAGAAGACTCCTAGCTGGAGTGGCTGGGGCAGGAGAGGCAAAGGCAAGCAAGGCAAAAAAGAGCGGCCAGCTCTTGCTGAGGAAAGAAGGATGCTTTTGGAAAGAAGGAAGCAGCAACCTCACCAGTAAACTTGGAAGCCACTTGGAGGAGCCTTATGGATGGAGCCTCTAGAAATGTTCAGTGTCCAAAACAATTTGTCTCCTTTTTGCACAAGTACCAGGGCTTTTACTTACATTTCCCTGTCTTTAAAAAGAACAGGCCAGAAATGTCCTGTACAGATGTTTTATCTTCCTTACACATATATACAGCCTTCAACATGGTGATGCATGGAGGGGCGGGGGGAGTGAACAAGCTGGATGGTACAGGTACCTGAACTCTGCTGGCTAGCAAAGCAGCCAGAATAGCCAAAATGCTGGTATGGAGGAATAAAGGCTAAGAGGGGGGCTGACAGAAGGAGCCATGGAGACCAGAAGAAACAAGGTTGCCATTGTGTTTTTTGTAAGAGAGGGACAGGAAAAAAGCGGCAGATGGTGCCCTGAAGTAGGAAGAAGGGTTGGTCTGAGGGAAAATGCTTTGAGAGTGATAGTAAACAAGTGGGTTGGAGGGTTGCACAGAAAGAGCTTGGGGGCCACAAGTAGGGAACCCCTGCTTTAAAACATGTATTCTTGTATGCCAGAAGGAACCTCTATGAAAAATGCTTTCACAAAACTATTTTTGAATCTCCATAAGCTCTCAACCACAATTTTGTTTCAAAATTGCTAGAAATTTCTATTACATTTAACTGAAGAACAGTACTTTTTGTTTAAGGTGATGAACTATATCCAGAAGATCCTGACTTTACAGGAGAAAGAAAACCAATGTTGACAACAGATAAAAAGATTGATGAGCTAATGAAAGGAGCCAGCAGTCTTCACCGGATAGTGACACAAGACCTTCATAAAGTTACTGTTCATGTGAATATTCAACCCAAATATAAACACATCAATCCATTAATGATGGACTCTAAAATGGGAAATAATGCAGATTGCAATAGCAGATTATAATATTCTTTTTGATACTGACATTTCTAAAATAGTTTATATATTTTTATATAAACCAGCCTGTATTATAGTTCCTACAGTTCTGGAAAGTTCAAACCCTGGTAAAGAACATGTATTTCAAGAGCAGCAAGGATTAATATGTTCCTGTGCCATTTTGTCTGCATACCCCAAATGATGCAAATGATGTAAGCTTCAGTCTGTGTATCTCTGTAATCTCTCTTAAAATTTTGTGCAAATGTGCCAAAAGTGGAATGGACATCTGTCTGCTAAGAACTTGACCTTAATCTACACATCTATGGATTTAGGTCACCTAAGAGCCAGTGGGACAGTATTTGGCCATGGTCAGCCTAGGTCATTTGTCCATATTGGGAGGAGCTGAAGTCCTTGAATATCAATATATTTCAATACCATGAATGATCCCATGTTTAAAATGACAATCTAGAAACCGGTAGCATGTTTATTCAGAAGCATATCCTCACTGTATTCAGGACAATAACAATTGAGTGAAATTATATGCCTACAGTTACCATCAGTTCATTAACACTACTTATGATAATACTCAGAAGTTCTGTTTTTTCAAGACACTTTTCTTGTTAGTGTAACTTAATTACAGCTGAATAAATTCCATTGTGTGCTTGGATTTCATATATGATGGCAGCTAATATGCATTTAAAGGTACAATCCTATGCATGTTCAGGCTGAAGAAAGTTCTATACTTTGCTGAGAATTGTATAGCTTCTTTCTTTCTAAACATGCATAGCATTGTGCCCTAAGTTAGCTTTGTTGACAGAATCTATTTCTTACTTCAGTTTCTACTTCAGTTCTTACTAATAAAGATTTATTTCCATCAACATTGCTTGAATTGGTTGCTTTCATCACTGGTAAAATATATTGAGTGAAATTAAGAATAGTTTCCTAGTAATGGTTTATGGCAATGCCTTGTTGGGGTTTTATTTTTAAAACATCAATATGTTAAAGGAGTAATCTAACCCTTTTTATATTTTTGAGTGGCTTATGAATTGTGTGTGGCTTTTAAGTAGTTCAAGAAAATGAGAAAAATGGAGAGAGTAATCCTAAACTATCTGAATGAGTATTCCAGGGACTGTAGATTAGTTCAGAACCCACCTACCCTATGCTAGAAATAGTGTTTTAACCTCAGAAGGGGGAGTAAGAGATTTGCCCCCAGAAAGAACTATGGCAGCTGTCTCTCTGGGGTTCAAACACTGACCTCAGAGGGGGGAAGAGGGGCACAGGTGGGAAAGGAAAGATCAATAGAGGCCAGGATAGAATTTATACTGAGCTTCAGCCTCCTTCCCTCCTCCTCTGAAGTGCCTTCACAACCTATCTAGCAAAAAATTAGAGGGCAGAGAAATATAGATTGCTTCTGCTGCTCCTTCCACCCAGCTGGCTTTAGCCTAACAGGGCACAGGACTCTCAGAAGCCCCTGAGTTTGGGGGTTTCTGAGAAGCAAGAGCACAATCCTTTTAATCACCTTCTAAAATAATTCTTCTGTTGTGCAAGTGAGATTGGACTTTACACCATCAGGCTGACAAATGGGCAAAGATACTGGGGAAAGGTGAGATGTTAGGGAAGGAAATAGTGTAAACAATGTGAAATCCACCCTCTAAAATAGATTTCCCTAGTTCTACATCTTGAGGATTGCAAGAAGAAAAGCATAATGTAGCTGTGTGATAAGCAGAAAAATACAGTATTGGGAACAGTTTGGCAAATTGCCTTGTTAAAGGTTCTAAAAAGTACAAAGAAGATTATCGAGCTGAGATTCCAAGGCCATGTTGGGGTCCAAAACCCCTTTTCAGAGGAAAATTATTTGCTAACTATAACACCTATTCACTAGGTACAACTGCCCAAGAATTAATCAGTCTACTCTGACACCTAAAAGTATCTCTTAGGTTACTATTGTATACTTAGATATTTGCTGTAAAATGATCAGCTATTGTCAAGACCAATAAATTGTAACAATATGGAGGGCAATTATTCTACCATTCAGGAAAACATGGCCATTGTCATGCTAACCAGTATCCCTACTAGTTATTCTCAAAACAGGATATATAATGGGTATATATAAAATTAAGCAAGTCGCTTCCTGATTTAGACAACACAAGACTCCTCAAAAACAGATTGCTGAGTGTTACTATTCTGCTGTGCAGGCTTGATTTCTTAACATAAATTATATCCACTAGTATGGCAAAAGTCTAATTTTTATTCATTACATATGGATTTCCCTCAGAATTAATGATTTTCAACCCAAAGTCTAAAATGTTTTTAAATAAAATCAGTGGGAACTAGCAAGCTGTGTATTGGTGAGCATTGTCTTTCCTTGTTTATCCATATACTTCCACCACCTCCCCATGTCATATTTAGATTATTTCTTACTCTGTAATGCACCATTCACACAGAGTGCAATCCTATCCAGGTTTAGACAATGTGGCTGGCTATCAAATGCAAGAACTTGTAGAACTCTCTTTCTAAACATACATAGCATTGCATCCTAGGTCTAAAACTAGGTGCTTGCTAGCAGGGTATATCCCTTGCTGAATTTGTCATTGTCTCTGTTTATCTATGTATGGAAACAGTTCTACTGAATTAATGTGGTGCTTGTTTAGTCACAAAGTCATGCCAGACCCATCACAACCCCATGGAAAATACCCCTCCAGGCTCTCCTGTCCTCCACCATCCCTTGGAGTCCACCCAAGCCCACACCCACTGCCCCAGTGACTCCATCCAGCCACCTCATCCTCTGCTGTCCCCTTCTCCTTTTGACGTCGATCGTGTGTGTTTACTCTCATTCTATATAACTGTGCCTAGGACTGCAGCTTCAGGATTGGGTGGGTGGGTGGCAGGGGATAAGTTACCTGTATAAACAACTGAAAATTCATCACTTGAATTCAGCTTGTCACATTAAAAAGCACACCAGGGAAGTCCTATCAGGACTTAAGCACCCTTAAGTTGCCCACAAGCAAAAGGGGATGGGATCTGTCCTGTTGATCAGTATAATTCAGTGATTAAATGAGGATTAAAACTAAACAGAAACATCTTGATTCCAAAAGGATAGCTGTTTATTTTGCTGCTGAGTAGGCTTCCCATAGGTTGGAACAGCCCTTAGTTCGATAGAGCTTTCTATCATATTTATGCAGCTGTCAGAGTTGGCACATCATGGCTGCCCAGTACAAGTACATCCTATCCATGTGCATAGGCATGATCCCCACCAAGCTACAACCCAAGGCAGAGGTTTGTCTATCATCATGGGAAAGGAGACAGACCTGCAACTATGAGACTGCAAGATTATGTGCTGGCTGGGGAACTCTGTCACTAGTGGCAGAAGATACTACTACAAGAGACATCTAATTTAACTGTAATTGATTAATGGGTTTAAAAGAACAATTCTGAGATTCATTTCCCCCTAAAATCCCTTAAGTATGCCTGCCAAGTTTCAGGTGCCTAGCGTTCACAACCTTGGCACTATGAAGCTGATGGACAGACGTGCCTTCCCAGAGTCAACTGTAGCCCTAACATGGTTCAGTATAACAAGGCCTTGTAGTAAAGCAGCATTAACCATTTTCATTCCAGAGCAGAGCAAAAACCCTGAGCAGCATTACAGGGTGCAAATCTATGGGTTGTGCCCTTGTGGGACAGCAGCATCCCTATTTGGAGGCTTCTGAGTATCCGATGCATTGCCAGGCTGCGAGCAGCCAGGCAGGAGGAGTGGTGGAGGAAATCTTTGCCTCCCTGTCCTCCAATTTCCTTTATTTTGGCTAGAGGGGCATTTTTGTTGGCCCAGCAATCATAGTTTGGGTTTGGAGGAAGGAGGCTGGAAGAGTCTCAGGACAATCCTCCCCATTATATCCTCCCCATTCTTCGTGCTTTCCCAATCTCAGAGAGCAACTGACATGGTTCTTTTTATGCCAACTGGAAAAGGACATGGGAGAGGTGGACGCTGAAGGAATTCCTTACTACCCCATGGCTCCCTAAACAAGGTCTGGGCCAATAGGATTTACAGGGAGCCAGCCTTGCCATTCTGGGGCCCTCAAGATGACTTGGTCTTCAGCTCCCACCATCTCCCATCCAGAGGTTATGGGAGTTGTAGTCCAAGACATCTGGAACACCTCCAAATTGGACAAGGCTGGAACATACCAATACAATACTTACCCATTATAATTCGTCTAAATATTGAAATCAATAGGTTAAATAAATCATAACTAACTGCACTGGTCGGCTCCAGCCCTGACAGATCAGATGCCTTAGACTACCACTCCCATAAGCCCATGAAATCAACAGGTTTATTCTCTAGTCCCTTCAGATGCCTTGGATTACCACTCCCATCGTCCCATCAAATCAATGAGTTTACACTGTGGACCAGATGCTTGGGCTGCAGTGGGTTTACCCTCAAATCGTTCTAGACGCCTTGGACTACAACGCCCATCCTCCCATAAAATAAACGGCGTACAAGTTAGATTCCGAGCTAGGTCGCATTCAGACGACTCCACGCTCCCGTCACGTAAGAAGGCTTAAACGGTTCGACTGCGCAGGCGCGGACCGTTCCCTCCCACACATACGCGGGAGTCCTGGCGGCCGTTGGCTGCGGTTGGTACTGGAGCGGAACGGGCGGCGGCGCGGCGCTGAGCATGCGCAGGGAGGCCTCAGCAGGTGGCGCGGGAGGCGAGGCTGCGGGAGCGGCCGTTGGGGCGGCGCGCCCGCTGTGACTCGCGGCGAGAGGGGGCGCCGGGGGCACCTTGTCGGGCGCGCGCGCGCGCCTTCCTCGCAGGTGCAGAGACTCAGCCACTGGACGCAGGAAACGCCACCTTTCCAACGCCAGGACAGTGCATCGTTTCACCCCATTTCACCCCGTTTCGTTGGTATCTTAATTTTCCCCCATCCTTTTATCTTGCATAGGCAGAAACAAAGGAGAGCACCGACGGGCTCCTGCAACAGGCGCGTTTGGGGTCGGGGAAAGGGCTTCATCACGTAGGGTAGGGAGAAAAGCTGCCGCTGTTGGAGCAGCTCTTGGCACTGGACACGCGGGGAAGACGCGCTGCCAGCAGGGCGGCCTGTTCCTCCCGTCTGGGCCAGCGCTTCCTTTTTGCACGTGGTGTCCTTCCCGTCCCAGTGAGCAGCTGGCTACCCAGTGCATACCATGGTGGCTGCTTGGAGATGTTAACATTGGTTTCCATGTGCTTTTTATTTAGTGTTACCATTCCAGTGATAGTGCCTGCTCAAACTGGCAGTGGCTGTCCAGCAGGGTAGTTTCTCATAAGTAATTTCTCATTGCCAGGGATTAAACCTGAGACCCTTATGTGCAATGCATGTGCTTTGCCACTGAGCTGTGGTGCTCCCCCTAAGTATCCCCTTTTTCACGGTATCTGAAAATTACCTTTAGCTCCTTTCTTAAAAGATCTAATGTAATGCCATGGGGGCCACCCACAAACGATCAGGATGTGGCCTGCTCATATAGCCCTGCTTCACCATGCTCTGCTCTCAGAGCGGCGTCTGATTTTTTTTCAGAAGGGGGAACTTTAGAACCGAATAAATACTTCTCTTGGTTGTGAAGAACAACACCAAAATGACAGGCTAGTCAAAAGAAGCTTTGGATTTGTACATGAAAGGAAGAGGAAAATGCACAGGACTGAAACACAGGCCTGTCCATTCTCATGATGGCTTGGAATTGTACCTGAATACCTAAGTCTGTATTAGGGCAGTGGCTTTCAACCACTGGGCTGTGGACCAGCATCAGTCTCTTGGGGGGCTGCATCCTGCTCACTGCAGACCAGCACAGGGGTGACTGTGCTCCACTCCCTCTTCCTTGGTTGGCATTATGTTTGTGGGGGTTCACTGGTGCTACCGGGGGGGGGGGGGGGGGGGGGGGGGCAGGGAGGGGAGACATGGCTGGGAGCCATGCTGTGCTGATTTTGGTGTTGTGTTCTTTCGTTGGGAGTTTTTGTTGCTCGATTTCTGGTTGTTTTGGAAAATTTTCATTTTTTTGGGAACTGATACACCGAATACTGTGTTATGGATATGGTGCTTTTTGTTTCTGCCTCAGCAGTCCCTGAGGTTGATTTCATGTTTTCTCTGGTCCCCAGCTGTGGTTGAAACAACTTTGTCCAGAAGCAAGCAGATGCTTCTCTTTCAAAGCTGTAATTCTATTCTCCCCAACTTGGTAGTATATCCTGATGAGCTTTTCATGTCTTTTAACATAACATGCAGTGTAAGCAGTAAACAGATGAAAGGGGTAGTTATAAAAGCTGTGCCAGTTATACATTTTTCTCTGAGATGTTCTTTAGGGACACTTTTCTAACATACAGGCAACATCCTAGTTTAACTGTTTATAAAGAATCTAGCTCTATTCCCACATTTGGCCATTTTTACGTCCTTTCATTGTTTTAGGATGGAAAAAGGTAACTCATATTTATTTGTTTATTAGATTTGTATCCTGCTTATTTCTTACAATGAACTCAAAGAAGCTTACAACATTCTTTTCCTCCTGCTCTCAATCTTATCCCCACAACAACAACCCTGTAAACTAGATGGCTTCATGGTGGAGCAGGAATTAGAACCCTGATTGCCCGAGTTCCAATTTCATGCTCTTAACCACTACATGAAACTGGCTCTCACATCTGTTGCATCTACTACCTGGCCCCCAAAGTATCATTTTCTCAAGCTGGAAGCAGCAGTTGGTTTAGGAAGCAGCTTGCATCAGTCTGGGAATGATTGCTTTTGCTCCTCTTGCAAACCAAATTTATAATGTAGTTTTATCTATGTTTACTCACAAGTAACTCCCACTTTGCTCAATGGTGCTCACTTCCTGTAAAATATAAGCCTCTCCTTCCTTCAGGTACTTTGCTTAATTGCTGATAATAAATTTACTTCTTCATTTTTTCATTCATTCTGACCTGAAGATCCCATTATTATTTCAAGAAAATAAATTGTAAGTGATGAACACTCGATAAGGACTGGAAAATTTCTATGGCTGAGTTCTCTTGTAAATTTGTTCAGTTACACTGAAAACCTATTCCTTAAATATATAAAGACTCCTGAATTGTGCCCTGGTTGTTTCAAGTTTAGAAATTTATAAGGGACTGTTTTTGTGAAAGCAGCTTATAGACTTTTTGATTTGTTGTCTTTTCAGAGGTAATACTTGTGAAAGTTGTCATTCTCTTTGGAATAAATGAAAAAGTCATTGAAGGGAAAAGATGATTCAAGTCTTTATCTTGAAGGTATTGTGAAGCTCTTGTGCATTTACAGGACACATTTTAAGCATGTACTCTTAACTTTTAAGGGCCGTGCAATCTTTTAATATGATTTAAACTGTGGTTTGCTTATTGATTAGATTGAAAATCCAGACTGCTTCTGGGTCTGCATAAAAGGAGGTGGAAAGTTTGTGGACAATGAGATGGATTATCAAAAACTTCAGTCTGAAATGAATCAGTTCTATAACAAATCTTTCAGATGCATGGATGAAATCAAGCCATCTGCATTAGAGGAGGGTCAGGTAATTTTGTATGTTCAATCTGTTGTTATTGTAGATATGGAGCTAGGAGGGGGAAACCAAGGGTAAGTGTTGTGATACGATATTTTTTTTTCAAGCAGATTAAAATATACCACATAGTGGATTAGGGTTATTGATTTTCAATATTCAGTATCAAATGCTTTTGCAAGACCTGTTCACCTCTGCATTTTGGTCTAAATTTAAAATTCCTCCAAAGTGCTAGGTATTTGGAAAATGTAAAAATACCAATAAGTCTTTTCAAGAGCTGGATTTAACTGCCTTTCCTCTGCAGTCTTATATAGGCATTATTATGCTGTGGCATTAGAAAATTGACTATGCCCTTATAATAATATAAAAATTGAAACTATGGAGCGTGTCCTTTTTGTATGCATTTTTACAGGGATAAATGCATGAGATCCCTTAACCCTGTAATGAGGGTTTTCCTGGTTAGGATTTCTGATTGGTATTTAAATTTAATTCTGTGTTGGACTAGCAAGTCCAACACAGAATTAGTGGCCAAGTTCTTTATATCAGCACATAGGGATGCACAAGATGATTCTTGCTTTTGGTAATATTTATTTTTAAGTCATGTTCATGTAATTTATTTACCGGTTTTAATCCTTTTTGAAATGTTTTATGAGTTTTATCATGTCTGTAACTGCTCAGTAAAGATGATTGGTTTAGGGCCTATGGCCCCTGTGGAAAATACACACACGCACCATGTTACTTCTTAGGTTTAACAGAAAGCGAGTGGAAAATCATAATAAATACTCATCTTCGGGCAATATTTTCAATAAATCAGTGTTGGCACAGCATGCAATATGAAGTTCCTGTATGGATTTTTTTCTCTTTAAGCTTTTCTTGCATTTCACTAGTTACCTGTTTATCATGACTCAAAATAGATTGTGGAAAATTAAAAATTTAAAAGTCATATGTTTCCTTTTCAGGCTTGTACTGTTTATTGCCAGGAACTGAAATCCTGGTGCAGAGCTGTTGTTAAATCCATCATATCATGCACAGACTATTATGTTGCCGACTGTTTCCTTGTGGACTATGCCAAGAGTCTTCCCGTGAAAACAGATAGGTATGTAACTGCACCAAGTGAAAAAGAGTGGACAAAGATTGTGTGCAACCTGACTACTGAAGGCATTATCAGTAAAGCTACACTTGTGTCCTCCCACGTGTCCACTTACTCAGCAGCCAGATTCATACACAACCACCCCCTAAGGTTCCCTGGTGTTGTGTGAGTGAGCCAGCATCCTGGTCACTGTTACTTATGTGCTCATGTTTGGCTCATTCTGCCAGCGGTAGCAGCTGAACAAGCCAAGAGTGCCTGAATCTGGCATTCAGACTTGCCTCACTCGTCAAGCCAGAGGTGAGGCTTATAAAACCCTGGGCTTTTATTGTGTGCAAAGTGAGTGGTGTGATCGGCTGGTGGAGCAATATAAGTGCAGTTAGAAAGTCTGGGATTCAGACTTCAGCTCAGCCTGATGGGCAAGTCACTGTTTTAAAGTGCTTTCATATTTAAGAAATGGGAATGATAATAGGAATGGTCTTTAGCATAGGGCTGTTAAGGGCAAGCATGTGAGATCATGTTCATATTTAGGATTTACATTTTTCCTATGAAATACTAACTGCAAAAGTCTTTGGAACTTACTAATTCTGTGTTCTGAAACCTGTGTTTGTTTTCAGGATTTGTGTTGCCTTAGAATCATTTATGAGATTGCCTTACAGAGCAAAGAAGTTTAGGTTATACTGTACAAAGCCGGTAACACTGCGTGTGGACTATTGCAGTGACAGTGCAGAGATAGTGTAAGTATGATTGTAAGAGATTATTCCACAGTATATTTGTTTCTGTAAAACAAATCTTAAAATGTGTACTTAGATATTTTCCCCCTAGCCAAATGGAGGATCTTTTTTGGTATAATAGTGTCCAGTCTGTGGTGTTGTGTATTTGCCAAACATCATAACAATTGCATAAATGTCAGTGAGTAGGCTGGCTTATCTTTCCTGTACATCTTATACTCTATAAGACATTCTGAAGTTAAGAAATACTTCATGAATCTATAGTAAAAGAGGATGTGCATCTGTGAAATCTAGACACCAGAAACATAACAGCATGTACCTTGGGATACAGTGGTACCTCAGTTCATGAACGCCTCAGTTCACGACCAAATCGGTTCACAAACAAAAATTTCAGAAAAATTTTGCCTCCATTCACGAATTCTGCATCGGGTGACGACCACGATCGTGGCCATATTCGCGCACGATCCTGATCCCGCCCATCTTCCCCGCTCGTGGTTGCAGATAGACCTGTGGTCACTTGCTATGAAGCTTTTTCGTGTGCTTTTAGCACATACAGTACTGTAAAGTATTATTCAATAATAATATTGAATAACGGTTCCAAAGAAAGCGCAGAGCAAGCACGGTGGTAAAAAGAACATGCAGAGCAGTAATGAAGGTGAGAAGAACGTGCAGATTTTTCGCCAAAATTGACCCTGCAGCTAAGAGACAAAGAAGAGAGGAAACCCCTGAAGGAGATCTCCCCGATGTCCTTATGGAGGGGGGCTCTCCCTCCAAACAGTAACCTCCCCGGCACCTAGGTTAGTGTTCTCTACTGTACTGTACTTTGTTACTTCGTTGTTCTTTGTTACTTTGTGTCAAATTTGTGATTTTAAAAAATATTTACAGAACAGATTAACCTTATTTACATTGAACCTTATGGGGGAATTTGACTTGGTCTGTGACCAAAATTGGTTTGTGACCACATTCATTGGGGTCAGAACAGATTAACATTATTTACATTGAACCTTATGGGGGAATTTGACTTGGTTTGCGACCAGTTCGAGTCGCAACCAGAATCGTGGAACGAATTAAGTTCGTGAACCGAGGTACCACTCTATTGTGTTTTACAAATCGATTAATACGACCGTGTGTTTGAAACCCATAAGACCATCTTTGGCCACGAGGGGAGGTGTCCCTATCAAGCAGGTAGATACAGTTGAAGTTGCGGGACATTAGTAGGATGAGGGGCCATGTGTGTCTGCCTGCTGCCCCTTGTTGTGGGGTTGCATCCTCAGTGGAGGAAGTGGACGGACTCCTCCTCCAAAGGGCAATCAGTGGACACAGTGGCAGGGCCCATGTCTGGCTGCCAGTGGGTGTGCCTTCACTTCGGCACAGTAGACATCCTGCGTCCAGCTCTGGCAACTGCCTAAGTTTGAGGCCTCACTATATAAAACTTAGGAAGAGCATTGATAGTGTTGAATATTGGGGTGCTGCTCCAGTGAAGTAATCATGTGGGGCATTTTTTGTTTTGTTTTTGTTTCTGTAGACCTGCTAACTGTTGGGATATTTCAGCTATTCAGTACTTCCAAAACCTCCTGAATGGTAAGAAAATGCAGAGTAGTATACGCTGCAGTCTGCGGTATACGGACAAGTGTAAGAAAAAAATCAATCTGGGAGTTTAGATTAAACTTGGATAACGGTCAGAAGTAAAGCATATTAGTGAAGTTAAAGTTTTAATTTTAGCATTAATTGGAGTACAAGATAAGATATAGTAATTCATTAAATTTATATCTTCCATTTTTTCTTTTATGAGGAACCTAAAGTAAATTTGAGATTTTGTTTAGATTTAAAAAAATTACTGCCAAGTTTAAAGTTCACTGGTGGTGAATATTGCCATCGGTGAATGGCAGATCTGTTTGGATGTGACAGTGAATCTGCACAGTTAAAACCCCTTAGCTGCCATTTTTCCTCTGTAGAGAATGGGCCTGTGTCTTGCTCATTACAGACTGTTGACATAGGTTCATGTTAGAAGTAGGTAGAGGAGTCAGGGGGTGCTAAAGACTTTGAAGGTTCGTGGTTACCTAGTGAAGCTTCTCAGGTAGAGTGTGAGAATTGGCTTGCTTTGGAAGGAGCAGAAGCGTTTTCAGAAGGGGAGAGGGGAACATATACAGGCAATGGGAGAAACAAGCTGCTCAGTCAGAGGGTCTCCTTCATGTCCACCATTTTGTGCACAAGCAGCAAGAGCTGTGAAGTCAGTAGCTTTACTGAAAGTGAAAGGAAGGGACAAAGGGGAAGTTTCCAGTTTGGATTCTTTACATGGGCAAATGCTTTCCCCACAACTGTAGAAGGCTGTATAGAGTTCATACTGCTCTGCAATATGTTAAATTTAAATAAAATAATTGCAGTTCAAAGGATTGTCTTGAGTTTGATAACCAGAAGGAAAGAGGGAAGGGACCAGCTTATGGCATCTTCCCTCAGAGTGGGCAGCTCAGAGCCAGGTAGCTGATTATGACGGGGAGAGCTAGAATCTGAAATTTGTTTGTAATCCAATCAATTGTAATTGCCCAGACACTGAATTTTCCAGTGATACCTAGTTGGCATAGATAGGTAAAAGGTTCAATGCTATTCAGTGAAGAGAGATACTGTCTCTGTTGATGCATGTGATAGTTATATGCAGCCTATATGCAGAGTAGGCAGAAAACAGACTGTCCTGTGAGTATTCTTGCAATATACTTGTGTGCTTTCATATCCATGACAATTAGCAGTCTATATATGTGCAAGATGAAATGTATCTATTTCTAACATAACTAGAGAAACAACTGATCTAGTGTACTGGGTTGCACTTCTAATGATTTTAGGAAGGGACTAAGGTATACATGTTTGTAGTGTGCATAAGCTAATGGAAACATTTACACCCATTGATTCCCGAGACCCAGTGTAGGAATTCAGCTTACAGTTTCCATACTTATTTCATTTATTTGCCTTAATTAAGAAAGAACCAATGAAACATCATTCAAGTGTAAACAAGATAGCTAATGTGCTACTTTTGTTTCTGTTACTTATAGCAACAACTCAAGTGGAAGCCAAGTTATGTGCCATTGAAAATGATTTGTTTGATGTTTACCTTTATGTCACAATAAAGGGTGAAAAGGTAAACCAGTTGATATTTACAAACATGCTTGCAGTATTTTAAAGCAGATGTGCAATTTGCTGAGGTGAATGGCGACATCTTTTTCTCTCAGTGAGGAATAAAGCAGTGCTACTGCATTGTTTGTGGTACTTCAAGTCTACAGATGGTCATGAGCAGAAGAATATATTTCAGGGAATGTTTCTTGTGGGCCAACTTATACATGATTCAGGGTACTTGATATTTGGCTTGCATATCTGCCCCATTTGCTTCTAAAATAGAGGGTTTTTTTCCTGTAACAAAAGTACATAGGTAAGCTAAGTCTTCACCTGTCTTACCTATCCATGATCCAATACTTCGAACAGTGCTATCAGTAGTTCAGCTTACTTTTGATGTAGGGATTGGACTAGAAACCTGGCGTCTAACTACCTGCAGCAACAAGAGAGGGGGAGGTCAGTTCCTCTTGTACACATGCTCAATTTGTGATTTCAAAAAGCAGGGGAGAAGAGGAAAAAGAATTGTTGAAGTAGAAATAGATAAGAACATGCAGAGATCTTTTATTGAAACAGACAGACGGAGGCTCAGTCAAGCAGAGACTAAAATCCTGTAATTTTTGCATGGTCTAGACCAGAAAGTTTGTGATAGAGTTGATGCCCTCATAAAGAGAAATTAATAGAGAACAATATAGTTTCTGACTGACCATATGGATATCCTAGGAAATAATGCATATTCTGTATAGAATGTGTTGCTTTCTATTTAAAAGCAGATTACTTCCTGCTCTTAGGCATGGAGTGGACTTTGAAGGGAATTGCTGTACCAAAGTGGCAACTGTCTGTGTAAACGAAATGATTTGAAATGTTGGTATGCTGTTACAGCATGAAGTGAAAAGTTTTATCATCATCTCCTAAATGTTGGAGAGAATGGAATGAAAATGGTACCTATTTTCAAATGTGGCACTTTTCCCTCTTGGTTATCCCATTCTGGAGTGATGTCTTCAAAGATGCCAAAATACTTAGTCCAAAAAAATGACTTTTTACCTTATTTAGTTCTGTAATGTATTTTGGAAGGAAAAAATAAAAACATTGCCAATAAAGAACTTTAGTTTATAATAAGGAAAACTTTAGTTTGGGTAACTGCCGGAATGATAATATCTTCATAGGAAAGGAGAACGATTGGCATCCCTTACTGTACGGAGAAATAAGCTCTGGTCTGTTGCTTTGATAAAAATGGTGACAAAACAGATCAAACAGTATTGATCTGACCCAGATGTTGATCACTTATGTGAAATCTAGGACAAATTTATTAACCTTGCTGAAAGTGATAAAGATTTCACTTCCATTGATCCATGGAATATGATGGAGAGACTTGTTAGGATAAGACTTTGAAAAAGATGTTAGAAAACATTTTCCTCAAACTTTCTCTATATATCTGCTATGTCCCCTAATCATTTTGGATTGCTGTTGATTGCCTGTGTCCAATGTATCTTCTGAATAATTATTGTGTCGTATTTCGTGTGGTTGGATTTTACATTCTTTTGTAATTTAAGTAAAATTAATGAAATATTTAAAAGAGAAAATTATAGGGTTGCATTTTTATGCACCATTATTTCATCACCTAATGTTGAAAATGCACTTGGACATACCATTGTCTTAAGAAAAAGCCTTTGAAATAGTTTGAGGTTACACCTAAGGGTTTATTAGAAAATCCACATGGGAACCATTTTAGAATAGTTTAGCTGATAGAGTTGCTGCTTGTAGTAGCTGCTAACAGAGTGTCTCCCATTTAGTGGAATGGAGTGGAATGGTGTGGTGCGCTTTCATGCCACTGCCAGGAGGAGAGATTCTTCATGATCATGGCAGGCCGTTTTAAATGTTCCATCTGCTTCATGAGGTTAGGTAGTTTCTGCATTATCTTGGTAATACTTAGCCCTGCTATTAGTAATGATGCATATTTTCATTGCCCTCCTTTATACTGAATCTTAACATGCGAGAAACCTGCTTCATCACAGGTGTGTGTGAACGATGACCTTGTTGCAAAGAACTTTGCTTATTATGAGATGAACAATAAAATGTGTAGTACTGCGGAGGACCAAAAGAAAACAACAGCGAATCTTGAGCCTCCTTCAAAGGAGATTAATCCTGCACTTGTTTTTTGGCCAATGTTGCTACAACCCAAAGAAGCCAGTTCTTTTGAAACATGTAAGTATGGCAAATGTATTTCTGAAGGGCAGGGACAAACTGGTGGCAAACAGCAGCACATGGGAGGGGTGCGTCTTCACCTGCTGCTTTTCCCCCAGACTGTCCACATACTGGCCTTATCATTTACGGCTGGCAGGCAACCCAAGGGAGGGCCTGGGGAGGCACCAGGCAATGCTCTGCAACCTCTAGGAGCTCCCTCATCTACTTTCCGTTCTTGACAAAGCCTACCAAGAGTAGATGTTTTCGGGTCCTGGTTTGTAAGCAAGCATCAGTAATGGTGTGGGTCCTTGGAAATTAAGGGAACCTGCTAAACTGGGAAAAGAAAAGGGTGCCAGAAGAGAGGAGAGGCAGAGTACAAGCCCAGTGATCCCTGGAAGCCGTTACCATAGGCCAAGCTATGTACTGTATATGAATATGAACCTATGCTTATACCAATATACAGCAGATTATGCTTATAAAGGCATCCCTGTATATTCCTATTACGTTTATAGACAGTATAAGATGTGAGCTAGATGTATTAATGCCTTATATTGAAATTGCCGTGCATTTGGTGGTTGATGGAACATACCAAGTTAATTAAGTAGATTCAGTAGAAATTGGTTTTGGGAAAGCAGGTGAGAGAAGAATGAACAAATTAGAAATACTGTTTTTTTAAGTCTTCTGGTATTAAGGACCTTGCCACACCGGACTTGTTCCATACTCTTGATGAAGCTTGGGATATATTTTTGAACAACAGCTCTCCTACCATGCTCAGCAAACTGCTTTGAGCTTATTCTCAGTTTGCAAAGTAGTTTAAAATGCACACAGTTTGAAACAAAAATGTCAGGTACACATATGAACACCTAAAAGAATTTTCTGGTTCCTTTCTTACATGGTTCATGAATTATTTTCAATTACTGAATTGCAATTGGCCACAGAAATTAATGTGGAACCTTTAACATACTTGTATCCAGTTCTGGAACACATTCTTCATGAGGGTATGGTATTTTCAGGTCTCTGACTTGTGTTAAGTTGATTAGGAGATGTATTACCTAACATTTTAGAGGAAAACGTCTACGTTCATTTATGTGCTTTCTAGCTGCTGCTTCTAAAGACTTTAAGAAAATGGAATGCAAGGACTTCAGGGAAGCAGTTTCATGGAATGGAGTGAGTGAGTCTGTAAGTATACTTTTCATACAATATTAACATTGTACATTTATAAAACCCTTAAGATATCCAGAACCTGTACTATACTCAGGTTGACAGAAGTATGCTTAAAGTGGCAGAAAAAAATTATTTAGTTGTATTATTATGCTCTTCATTGCCACTGAGGGTATCATTTAAATTTTCTGTCCTGGGCACCAGGCTGCCACTGAGCAGATATTTTGGTGTGTGTGGACAACTTACCTCATTTCTGGCTATAACAGAAATGAATTCTTGGACTACATGAGCCCCTGCTCATAGCTCTCATTTTCAAAAAGTTTTTTAAACAAAAAAGTCCACAGCTACACAAAACACCAAAAGCGATCCATTTTAGCGTACAAAAAGGCAAACATAATCATTTTTGCATTCTGTAGTACTATGGAGCAATTTGCCATTGAATTTCAGCAGCAAATAACAGATGTTTTGTTTTGTTTTGTTTTGTGTGGCATTTCAGAGTGCATGAATAGATTCTGCTGCATGAGAGATGTATATTGGCTGCTATGTTGCTCTTAAAAGCGACAAGATGTGAGACAGTCGATCCCCACATGACAGGGCTCGCTTTTTATTGAATCACCTCTTTTCTAATTAATGTTTTCTTCTTTAGTACATAATATTGATTATTGCAGAATTGACAATTCACCTGTTGGTAGTTAAAGCAATCAAGACTATATTATTTTGTTCTTGAAAATTAAAATGAAGTTTCCGTACAATCATTCATGTTTTTCTTAAGACAGCTTTAAATGTACTTCACAGCTTTCCTAGTTGAGCTGCATAGCCTTGGAAGTTATAGGCGGTGCCATAACAGAAGACCAAGTGGCAACTAATTACAATCTCGGGGGGGGGGGGGGGTTGTTGGTGGGGAGGTAAAACAGTGTCACTATTCTCTTTTGCTATCTATCTATCTATCGATCTAGCGATCTATCGCATTTGTATGCCACCCCATAGCCAGAGGCTCTCTGGGCAGCTCACAGCACAATCATAAAAATACAGATAAAAATGGCAATAATAACAAAAACCACAAAAGAGAACAGAACATAATAGAATAAATAATAAGAAATAATAGAATAAGTAATAGAATAATTCTTGAGTTATGTTTCTAACCAGCACAAAGTTCTTTACTTTCCATTTTGGTACTGTGGGGAAATGGTTTTAGCCAGAAGTATAGAAGTGCAACACTATATATCATGAGGAAGAAAATTGAGGGATATCTTTGTTTGCTCATTTAGGATGTAATGGTGCCTATTCCAACTTTGAAACAAGGTGTAACAGTTTCAGTACAGGTAGATGGGCAAACAGAGAGGTATGTGTTCACTTTTTAACCTTTTTTTTCCTTACAAAGACAAAATACTGGGCCAGTTTCATTATGCTAGAAATTGTTGATTGGCTCAATAGACCAAAATCAATATTTCAATTTAACTTGACTCATCTGTTACTCCCACCCCCAGAAATCTACTGAAGCAATTGATTTAATTTAATTGTAAATTCAGTGATGTTCTTATTCAAGTTTACTTTGTTTTTGTCAAGAAGGAACGACTACATTCCTGCATTATCATATGCATTATAAAGCTGGTTGAGTTGGTTCACTTTTGATATATCTTTGCTTTATACTTGAGATGTTTTCCATTTTCACGCAGTGGCTGAAATTTAAACAGGCCACTGTATGAAATTGCTATGAATCCCCTTGCCCTACAGGTGTTTTCCAGTCCTGGCCCCATCATTGCTTTACGGACTGCTTTTCAGGGGCTCAAGGGCTGCGGCACTAAGGAGCCTGCCAGAATTCCCTGGCCCATACTCACAGTATTCTGTAGGTGGCCATTTAGATCACAACCACTATATTTATGAACATGGCTAAGGTTTTCTCATTCCATTGCCTTTTTTTCTAGTACCTTAGGTAAGACAACTACTAAAATACAGGAAGTGGAGAAAGATCTTTGTGAGAAAAACAGTGACTTGAAGTAAGTTTTATCTGTGTCTTGAAGATACGCAAATGCTATGTGAATCTCTTAGGCAACAAAAAGCAACCCGTTTTCCTTCCATGCTTAAAATTTCAAAGCTGACCAATACTTCAACTCTGGATAATTCAAGTAATCACAAGTAATAGATGTTTTAAAATGATTGCATTTCAAGTTGACATTCAAAATAGTTCATGTAAATTTCAAGAAATGTTAATGCATTGCATTCCAATTCATGCTGAACCTGTGTCTGACTCAATACTGGGGGGCAATTTTTTCTAGCCTTAGTAGATTATCCCAATTTGTGGTTGCCAAAAACTTCAGCCCTCCATTAGTAGCAAAGTTTTGGGTTCTTCTCAACAACAGGTTCTGTGCAGGTGTAGAGGCTGTATATGTGAATGCACAGATGACCAATAAATCAGTTACGGGTAAGCAACTTTATATTGTCGAAGGAGCGTGTAGATATATGTTGGGATCTTAATAAAGGAGTTAGGGTTGTAGTGAATGGGTAGTGCCAAACATACCTAGTATCTGATTATGGTTTTTGCTAGATAATCCATCAGAGTGTTTGATAAGAAACTTTATTTTGAACTGAGAAAAATAAACAAATATTTGCATGTGAATCAAATATTAAACCACTAGACAAAGCCCAGGTTTAAATCCCTGTTCAGGCATAGTTCATAGTCACCATCTCTTATCCTAACACACCTTGCACTATTGTTCTGAGGATAAACAATGAGAACAAAAATTGTAAAGTATTAATAAAGTCTGGTGACAAACTTCATATATTTTCAGGCTTCTGCAGTTCCTAAATCCTGATCCTTTGAAAGTTGCTGATGCACAAGAAGAGATGAAGGTATTGCAAGAAATTAACTACTTCATGTTTGTTCACAAAAACTTTACTTTCTTGTTCCTTTGACTGTTTTAAAGTCTTAACTAAAACAGTGTCAGTGTGGTGTAGTGGTTAGAGCATGGGTCTGGGACTCAGGTGATCTGGGTTCTAGTCCCTGCTCAGGCATGTAACCAGTTGGGTGATTTTGGGTCAGTCACAGATTCTCAGTCCATCCTTCTTTGTGGGGTTGTTGTGGGGATAAGAATGAGAGCAGCAGGAGGAGAAGTAGATACTGCCTTGAGTTTGTTGTTAGAAAAAAGGTGGAGTAGAAATGTAATAAACTAGAGGAGTTAAAATGTTCAGCAATATTTGTTTTGTCTGAATAGCTTCAGAAATTACAGCTCCCATTTACAGTTTCCTCAGTGATCATAAAAAGTTATTTTCTGGTGAAAAGGACAGCCTTTCATAGTAAATTGGATTTGCACTAGAATTGGATAACTCAGCTATGAATCATCATTTCCCCTATAATCTCAACTTCCAGAGTTCTAAGCTGTAGCATTGGGATTCCATGATTTTTTTCTTAGCATGATCTTAAATCTGCATAGAATTGCTTTGTGCATATTTCTTAAAGGAAAATAAAATGTAGAAAATATTTTCATTGGATAGGAAGTGTGTATTGTCTGTTACATTATTCTCTTACATTTACTTAACAGGCACATTCACTGAATATTAGTGCACACCTCCCTGTTGTTCTGAGTAATAAAATTGAACCATGCTCATCTCTTGAAACAGCACCGTTGTTTCTAGCTCTGAAAAAGGTAATACTCACTGTGCCACGTGTAGAAGGGAGGCGAATATCCTGGATCAAATTTGTTCAATATTGTCAGCTTGTGTGTAGCTAATGCACATTGAAAATGGGGCAGCACATGCAGAAAATCCACCAATCTTTTGGTGACAGGCAGATCTTATGTGAAACCCCAGTCTCCTGTTTCTGATGCCAGCTGCAGTCATGTGCATTTATTTTTGTGGAGTTCATACGTGTGTTAACTTGATAGAAGTTTGCAGTTAATCCAGTAACAGTCATTTGTAACACCTACTAGCACTTTGTCCTAATGATTGTGATATTACTTTGGCCTCTTAATCCATGTCACTGGTTTCTTATGTACAGAACATTGAATAATCCACATTGTCTGAACCTGTATGTTCATGTAAACCTGTATATATAGCAGAATTCTGTACATGAATGGTGATTTCCATTGAGTTTCCACCAAAGCCACTGTACTTGCTGAAAAAGAAGCATTAAGTAAATGCTGAAATATCTAATCCAATAATGTTTGTCCCTTTTCTGGTAGGAGCTGCTGAGGAATCATTTCCTAGGTCCTAGTCACGTGCAGTCTTATTCCTGGCCAGCGATAGCCCGTGGGTGTGATTCCGTTATCATCTGTCCTGAAAATGACCCACTTTTGTATCTTCTACCAATTATTACATTTTTGCAGTCAAGAAGTTGCTACATATCTTTGCCTGTTCGAAATGGCGTAAGTAGAATATTCACTTCATGCTCAAACACCTCAATTTCTATGATTTTTCTTCGTTTTTATCTTGGTTCAGTATTTACAGATTGTGCAATGTGGCATTGATCGGAAATTTTTCAAGGATAGCACTAGTAGTGGCTGTAGCCAAATGAGGCGAGCAAGGACCTTGGCTTCCACCTAAGAGGTCCCTTAATAACAGCTTGCAGTTCTGTGTAATTAATAACTGATGGCAGTATGGCTGCCTCTGACACAAAGGGACACAGTAGTCAATTGCCAGCCAGTTGATTGCAGATACTCAACAGTAGACTATTTCATAGTACCAGCTCTTCTGAAGCTAGCTGCAGTAATACAACATTATTACATACCAAGGAAGGGGGAGAACCCGAATCAATCCATAGAAATGTATCTTTCCTTTTGTAGAAAGGCTTAATCTCTGAACTTTGGGTCATGGGGCTTTTGCTTTTGGAACTGAACATTATTTTCCTATCCTCCCTATGAAAGCCCCCTGCACCTCACAGAATCTGTTCTAGATGCTCTCCAAACTTCCATCAGTAAGTATGGGGAGGCAGAATCCATTCTGTTGACACTTGGACACCATTGGATACAACGTGAAATATATACAAGCGGGTCACTGGGGAAATGGGGGATGGTGACCCAGGAGCAAAACGTTAAGGTGTGGAATAGAAGTTTCATAGATAACAAGGATGCTCAAATTCTGAATCATTTTGTTTTTGTTTTTTGTGCATACTTTAAACATCTTAAATGATTTGTGTTGATCTGCTTTCTGTCTCTCCTTTTTAAAAAGATTGATAAAAAGATCATTTCAGTTTGATATATGTTCTGTGTTTGTTTTAGCCAATAGCATTAATTGTATGTCCTGGACAGAAGAAAGCAGAACTAGTGTTTGAACTTCTGGAAACTTACATCCGATGTTCCAGGCCTCTTTACCCAATGTTGCTCTTGTTGGGAATGAATAAGGAAGAAATCAAGAGTGTAAGAATTCCAAGAGGATGTAAGTTTCCAGAAGTTCAAACACTAGTTCTGCTTTCTGTCTCTCCTTTTTAAAAAGATTGATAAAAAGATCATTTCAGTTTGATATATGTTCTGTGTTTGTTTTAGCCAATAGCATTAATTGTATGTCCTGGACAGAAGAAAGCAGAACTAGTGTTTGAACTTCTGGAAACTTACATCCGATGTTCCAGGCCTCTTTACCCAATGTTGCTCTTGTTGGGAATGAATAAGGAAGAAATCAAGAGTGTAAGAATTCCAAGAGGATGTAAGGATAACTTGATAATTAAAATACGAATGAATGAACCTGTCTGGACCATAGGATCGTAACAAAACGCAGATATATAAAATCATACAGTAATGTTTGCTCATTTAAACTTTCTTCCACTAGAATGACCATATAATTTGATAGTTTCACAGTATTATCTAGTCCAGCATTCCAGTCACAGTCACCAACCAGATTCCTGTGGGGATTCATGTTTTTCAAACAATGTTTAGGTCTTGGACTTCCTTTAAGAGTAGAATCCCCTTATGGAAAACTGACCAGCAGGACATGAGCACAATTTTAGTACCCTCCTTTTATTCCTTAACAACTGCTATTGAGAGGTATACTGTCTCTGATACTAGTGCTAATATACAACCATGATAGTAGCCATTGGCAGCCTTAAAAAGTAAAAGTAAAGGTTCCCCTTGACGTTAAGTCCAGTCATGCCTGACTCTAGGGGGCGGTGCTCATCTCCGTTTCCTGGCCGAGGGAGCCAGCGTTTGTCCGCAGACAGTCTCCGTGCTCATGGGGCCGGCATGACTAAACACCAAAGTCCATGGAACGCTGTTACCGGCCCACCAAAGTGGTACCTTTTTATCTACTTGCATTTGCATGCTTTCGAACTGCAAGGTTGGCAGGAGCCGGGACGGAGCAACGGGAACTCACCCTGTTGTGCAGACTTGAACAGGTGACCTTTTGATCAACCAGCTCAGCAGTTTAAACCACTGCTCCACCTGCATCCCTCATTGACAGCCTTATCCTCCATGAATTTGTCTTCCATTTCTTTCAGTACTATCTACATTAATGGACAAATTGTCCAGGCTTTTACTTTGGGTTCTTTTCCAGGTCTACATTGAGATGCCAAGGATTGAAGCTGTAACCTATGCTGTACCTCTAAACTATGGCCCTTGGGACCTTGTCTAGGTGACAGGGTAGAGAAGTGTTCATAATCAAGGAATTGGGTTCATTCCATTTGGATTTTCTTTGAGTTTTCTATTTCTAGTAAGCATGGGTGCATTTGGATAGATTAATAGCATTTACTACTGGTTCACGTAGGTGAAGTTTAAATGAAAAATATGGTAAACTTTTAATTTTATAGGTGAAATCATGGTAACAACCCCACAAAGTCTTCTGCGACTACTTGAATGCCACAGCTTACTGTTTCTAAGGCTCTGCCATCTTGTGTTTGATGAAGTTGATGTACTCTTCTCTGAGGCCAGTGAACAGGTAACTGTGCACTTTGATCTTACAATTTAAAAAGTACTTAAATGTTAAATGTAGTTTCTTTTGTCCCAAGATACCATTCCTCCAAAAATCAACCATATTTGATGCCACTCATTTCAAATATATGACTGGCAGGAAGAGAAAAAAGAGCTGGTATGAAGCCAAGAAATGCTTGTGCTACTACACAAACTCAAGGCTCTCGATTGGAATACTCACAGTTACTGTCTTCTGTCTTTCTTCCAGCACTTTACTGATAGAGTTACTATTTTGACAGCAAAAGATTACAAATTAACTCCTCTTTCTATAGATATTTAATATTTTAGAATATTACAAAAAAAATCTGAATGTTGGAGAAAAGGAATCTGCACCTCAGCAGATTGTTGCTGTTGGAAGCCAGTGGACCAAAAATGCAGAATACTTAACTAAAGAGTTCATGAATGATCCATATATTGTAATCACGGCTATGGAAGAAGGTGCTATATATGGGAAAGTACAACAGGTAAAAGATTGGGTTTTTTAATAGCTCTTAAATATTTTATAGTGTGTTTTTGATCTGTAGCTGTATTAAACTTGTAGCTGTTAAGACACTAGAATCATTTTGCATGGGTATAATGTAGGTATTTCTGGTTAGAAATTCATAACATTTCCTTGGACTCAAGATATAATATGTATAGTTGCTTTTGGATTGAGTTCCTCCAAACTTTAATTAAACTTCCGTGAGAGCAGTTGTAAGCATCAATATTTATGAAATACAACTTAAATTTTTTAAGAATTGTCTTGGAAGCTAGGATTGTTATATAGATAATAGCACTGATTAGTCCTATTAGTCAAAATTTGCTTGGAAAGTTTCTGTTAGGTTAGTTACAGGTAAAAAATAGAATCTTTTTATAAGGAGCATTTTAATAGGAGATGCTCATTTTTCTGAATACCTCTGAAACTCATAACTGTTCTCTTCCAGAGCAGTTGGCCTAGCAAGTATAACCTGAAGTGTTTTGGAATTCTATCATTTAAAATGATTTTTAAATACAGTAGTTTCCTAATATAATTTAAAGCAAAAGCAGAAATGAACTAGTAGTTTTCTATTTAAATTATGAAAGATTTAATCCAGTGTTTGGAAATTTTTAATTGCATATAACTTTAGGTGGTACAACTCTGCCTTGAGCATAATAAAATGTCTACATTACTTCAGACACTGGATTTTACTCCTACTGATACTCAGAAGACTCTGATTTTCACCAGTTCTGTGGAAGAAACAGAGATTGTTTACAAGGTATTCTCCTACCCTCACTCAAGATTCAGACTTTCTGAAAAGTTTTGCTGTCACACATGTGCTAGATTCCTCTAAATTATCATTGGCTGAGAAATCCAGATTCTTCAGAAATTACATATGCTTGCTTTCTAGCAACCTGCACTTCCCAGGACAGTTAATAGATAGCTGCGTAGGGAGTATGAGGGCATTCTAGAAGGTAATACTTTTATCTCTTTCTTGATCTTGTGCTGGAAGCTTAATCATCAGCCTATCCAAGCAGTAAATGGGTGATCTATTGGGTGGTGTGTTAGTCAGACTGATCCGTTTTGTACCAAGGGCCATAGAAATGAGATGCCAACATCCTAGTGGAAGGGATAAACAAATATAAATACCATGGTGCTTTTAGGACGTTCTGAGCCAGACTATAGGACCTGGGACAAAAGAGATTGAACAGGCGAAGGAAGGGAACGCTTCTCACGTACCTCAGCTTGCTGCTTCCCCTATATATTCCTTTTTACTGTCCCCATCACTTCTAAAGTGCCTGCCTGATCCTGCTGCCACACCCCAATCTCCTGGATAATCCTTATCCCCACTGCTCTTCCCTGCAACCGTTGCCTCCTGTGGCAGCTCTCCTTTCAAGGCATCATTATGGCAAGGGCAGGGATGCATCCCAAAAAGACCAAGGGAGAAGCAGTCTGATTCGGCCCTTTGAAAAGCTTCTTCCGTTTTTGCTCAGGCCTCAGTTATTGTGATACAGGACCTACTCAAATCAGAATGGCTTCCACTGAAGGAGAAAGGAACAGTACCCATATGGTGAAGGTTTCCTTAGTTCCTACAGAATATTCTGTTCCACCAAGGTTTATTTCTGATACTGGTTACAGCCTTACTGAGCATTCAGCCTAAAATAATTTAAGTCTAGAAGATTTATTTTTTTCTTGTCACTACCTCTGCTTTCCCAGTATTATATTCCTGAGGCTTTTTGACCAACAGCTTAATTTTGTCTGTGTTTCTTCTGTACTATATTCTGAAATTAGGGGTGGGAATGGAAATAACAGGAAATACAAAAGACTACAGGGACTTACAGGGCCTTGCCTGTGGAGCAAGTATGGGAAGTGTTTTTTTATCAAGATACCCTCAATCCACGAGCATGTGAAATATCCGCTATAATACCTGTTATCTTTTCTCTTCCTAGTTCACTTCAGCTAGCTATTGTTTCAAAGCCAGAAGGTACATGGCTGCATCCAAAGATCCCTGTAGTTGAGTGGAAGGCACGGCACCTCTGCCTCAGCTACTGCATCCTGCAAAATGCCTTTAGAGGTTCAGGGGATCTTCCAAAGTGGCACGCAGTGCAGTCTTTTTTAAAGAAAGGTGGGAGAGTTAACCACTCCCAGACACACAGCACATGATTGAATGTATAGTCTGCTCATCTGTTCAGAGTTTATCCACAGCTGTCATACCTTCAGCATAAGTTTAAAGGATCAGACAGGCTACTGGAATGGCACCATGGAGATGGGGCAGCACCAGCTAGTAACCTGAGCACTGCAGCACGTTTTACGGATTTTTGCTACCTTTGATAGATGCCAGTTGTTTGTGGACTGATTTTGCTATCCATTCTAAATGAAGCCATTTGTTTCTCTTACATAAGGAAAGGTCATGTATTGGTTTCTGATAATGTACATATTTCGGACTTTTCAATTAAAAGGTTTATTTATTTATTTGGAATTTTTGTGTGCTGTCCCATTCGCCTAAGCCTTGGGACGGCTTCCAACATATAAATAAATATCTATACAAATACATATAAAATCTGGAAACATCCTGGCAATAATTTAAAACCAATAAATAAAATCAGCACTTATTAAAATATCATTTAAATAAAAAGGTCTTGGCCTGGCGCCGAAAAACAAATAACGACGGCACCAGGCGGACCTCTCTGGGGAGTGCATTCCATAAGTGGGGCCCCACCGCAGAGAAAGCCCTCCTCTGGGTACTCACCCTCCTAATATCCTTCACGGAGGGTTCCCAGGGAAGGGCCTCTGCTGCCAATCTCAAGGGGCGGGAGGGCAAATACGGACGCAGGCGTTCCTTCAAGTATCCAGGTCCCAAGCCGTTAAGGGCTTTATAGGTGATAACCAGCACCTTGAATTGAGCCTGGACTTCGATGGGGAGCCAGTGAAGCTGATAGAGAACTGGGGTTATATGAGAACAACGCCGAGTCCCCGTCAGCAATCTGGCAGCTCTATTTATTAAACTGAACCCTTTTAGAACTTGGAAAATACAAAGCATCTCATGAGCAGACTTTTAATCCAGAATGTGGTACTATTCTAGTGCAATTGGGCTTTTGAAGAACAACTAGTCTATTAGAGCATTCTTCAGCAATTGTAATTCTTCTGTAGTCATGCTGTTTGAAATTCTTCTTATTTTTGTAATCAGGCAGTAATGAGCAGCTCAATATTTTGTCTGAAAATGAGTCCAGAAATTGGATTTCATTCTGATTATGTTATAGAGCAATGGAACAAATGTTCTGGCACATATATTGTATTGGGTAAGTATTTTCTTTTCTTGAGTGGGTGTAGTTTAGATTCCTTGTCAAAATCCTAGTGATCCTCAATCTCCCTGATGACAATTTAATTGTCTAATTTACAGAGCATTGTCTATTTTCAGACTAAGACCAATAGAGTGTCAAGCAGATTATTTAAAAAAATATGTCCTTGTCTCTCATTAAAAACCAGAGTAACAATCAGTTAACAGAAAAAGAGAAAGGAAATGTGTAACAGAATACTTAGTTGATTAACCTTGCTGTTGCTATCCTAATTTTTGGGCTTCTAATGACTGATTTCTGTATTCCTGATTTACTGCTCAGAAAGTCCTGGCTGAGACTGTTGGATGTTGTTTTGTCAGTCAATCAATCAAATGTGATTATGTGAAGGATGCAGTTTGCCATATTGGCACTTTCCTCGCAAGGAAGCTTAGCAGTGTTGTCCTTTTCAGTGAGAGAATAATTTGTAGGAACACTCCCGTAATTTAAAAACCAGAAGATGAGAAAGATGCTACATTTGTCAGAACTGAGGTAGCAGAATGTTACCCATTGGTATTAACTGAAATTGTGTTTTATTTTCAGTGGTTTTAACACTCAAAGGACATGTTGGTTGATTTTGCTTGATAAATTTTCTGATTTTCTTTCCAGTTGTAACTGATGACTCCTTACCAGCCTTAGGAATTACAGATGCAACAGGTGTAATTCATTTCAGTTTCCCCTCCTCTCCAAGAATCTTTGGGGCACGATTGTACAGCATGTCTGCCAATTTTCAAAACCCAGTAGAAAAGGTCTGCACAAATCCTAGCAAACTTTTTATTGTGAGATAACATCCTGAATATTTCAGACAGAAAAGCCTTTATTCCTGTGTTCCCAAGAGCTATTGAAACCTAAGTATTTGATCATTTACTTACCATAATTCTAAGCTACTTTGGTGCAGCTGAAAGAGGCCTGGCATAATGTGTTCCAATAGACCAACCCTGTTAACAGCTGCATTGCCTTATTTCGTATCAGTTGATGTTTCCAGACTGTTTCCAAAGGCAGTCCCACATAGAGCACATTACAGTACCTCTGGATCACCTTTCCCAGAGGTTTCATTTAGGTGCGAAGTAGCATAGCAGGTATTGGAATTACTGGAATTATCCCAATAAAATATTTGAATTATTCAGGTGCTGTGCTTCATTTCATGCGACTCTGTTTTTACTGTAAGGCTATCCTGAGACTTTAGTAGTTGGACAGTATATAAAAACTGGAAGGAAGGAAGGAAGGAAGGGAAGGAATAGTTCTAGAAACATTGATTAAAACAATAAATGCAGATTTTCTATTTCCTTCTCCTAAAGGTCTCATCCCTGGAAAAAGAACAAGCAAAGACAAGATCCATCTTACTGTTGACAGAAAAGAGTGCGTGCCATGCTGTTGGAGTACTACGTTATTTAAAACGCACAGGAGCCAACATTCCACCTGAATTATGTGATTTTACATCTGGAGTGTTGGAGGCCAAAGAAGATTGTAAAAGGGGGAGGCCTCTTTGTCACTACCTTAAAGCCTATGGAATTTGCAAGTAAGAAAATTCAAGATTTCTAGTAATTTTAGCGGCTGTTTACCTTGTTTTAATGCTGCCCCAGTGGCAACCAAAGACAAATCTGTGCAGTACACTTCTGGACAGCACCTTGTTTGTGGTAATTTTTTCTGTCTACTCCCTGCAGCCACCCTCGAATATGGCAGCAGGCCTGATTCACTCAAGAATAATAAAATAGGAGGTCAGAAGGGACGTGCAAGGGTTGAACAGGCTGGAAAAATGACAACTTCTGAAGCACCCTAATCCAGGTTGAAAGAAAAAGAGACGGGAAGGGAAGTAACAGGACAGAAAAAAAAGTTTGCTTAGGCATACAGAAGAAAGAGTCTGCTTGAGAACTTGTACAGAGAGGTTTTTCTTTCCAATACTGTGCTGTAAAGCCAGTGGGAATAAGTGAAGAAGGGGCTCATTGGGCCTTTAATCATCGCAGACAGATTGTACCCAAATGAGGAGTTTAGTGAGAGTCCAAATAATATTTTTTCTCTGAAGAAATAGAATTAGTTATTTTTTAAAAGGGAAGATTTAATTTTGGGTTTTGCAGGTGTTTCTTTAGGATGTTCCTTAATATATAATGTTTGGGAAATTTTGTTTTTAAATCATCCTACTTCTGTGTGAGTAATGTAACTATAACAAAAAATAACTGTTCTGTGCAATGGCTACAGTATCATTTCCCACGGTATCTACTTTCCATGATCAAGTGTTGAGGTTAAATTGGTGCTTAATATAGATTTTGATGTCTCCCAGGTGGTCCGTGTTACTGTTAAATTGCCAGTTGTTAAACATGAGCTCCTTTCCTTGCAATTATTTTGTTGAAGCCAGCCTGAAGCCATACTAATTTTTTTTTAGGCTTGAGTAGTAGAAGTCAGTAGATTGACTAACTAGGAGCAGTCAACTTCATTACTGCAGGTTTGTTAAGCATTTGACATGAAACTGGTGCAGAGTGCTTAGAAACTTAAGGAAGTTTAGAGAGCTTGCTGCCAGAGTGCTGCTGAGGCCTGGCTGCAGGGAGCATGCAGCTCTCTCTGCTGAAGCAGCTTCACTGGCTACTAGTCTGCTTCCAAGCACGATTCAAAGCACTGCATGACTCAGAGAGCTACCCCAGCCTGTGTTTATATATAAGACATTGTGCTGAGGATGCCTCTTGGCTGGAGCCGTGGTGGATCACTGCAGGATGGTCTGGATGCAGGCAACACAGGGACTCTGGACTATTCAACCCTAGCGGGATGGATTTGGAAGGAACAGAAACATTAGAACTGCCTTACAGGAGTTGGATCACTGGTTCATCTAACGCGGCATTTGCTGCACTGATTGGCAATCTCTCTCCAGGGCTTCCATTGGAAGCCTCTACCACAGATCTCCAACCTGTTCCCCAGGGAGCCATGCAGAAATTCAGAGGGCAGCCTCCTGTGTGGATATGTGCTCTGTAGGATATTCGAATTAATTCAGTTAATCATGGCATACTGATGCACAGCTTGGTAAATGCTGTTGCTTTGACTCCTGTGTTTCTTTTTTGCTTTCCATGGTGGTTGTATGGATGGTTGTCACCCAACTGATCCCACACTTAGTTCTTTCCAGCCAAACATTGTTGGAAATGTTTCTTTCCAGCTTGTTCTTTCCAGCTAAACATTGTTGCTTTCCTCAACAGCACACTACTTTAAAATGCTTCGTTCTCATTGTTTAATTCAGTCACTTTATGAACATACAGGAATAAAGAGCGCTGTCCAGATCGACATCGAGTTAGTTTACAAACAGATTTGCCTAGAAAGCTGACTGATGAAACACTGCCAACAGCTGGAACTGTAACAGTGAGTTAGTAATGCTAATGTAAATGTGTTGTACTACATTCTGACTAAAGAGCCATCAGCATAGCATGAAGGAATTAGAGTTTCAAAAAGGCTACTAGTGCCGCCTTTCTGTAGCTACTGTACCTGCCTTTCAAACAGTGTATCTTCTGGTACAAGTGAAACTATGGCTGCTGAAATCGAGATCGATACAGAAGTTTCACTATGATAAAAAGAGTTTGTTCATCGGACCATGAAAATAGACACCTGTAATACGGCTAGGGGATCCTACATGTGCATATCCTAGGGTTATTGTACTTTAATAAATTGATGTATGACCATTTGTCTGAAGCCTGCAGTACCATATTCAGACTTCCCTAGCCAGCTGTTGTGAGTTACGACTCACAGTATAAACAGCCCACATGTTCGCAAGCAATAGAACTAAAGTCTTTTATTGCTACTTATCTACAAGATTTACAACACTACAGATAAGCTCTACTGCAATGGTCTTTACAAGGCAGTTGCTAACTCCCTAGTAACTTCCTCAGGGAGCCAGCCCACCACGTGGGACTAGCTTTCTTGGCCCCACCTTTCCCCCCTGAGGAACGTTACTAGGGAGTTAGCAACTGCCTTGTAAAGACCATTGCAGTAGAGCTTATCTGTAGTGTTGTAAATCTTGTAGATAAGTAGCAATAAAAGACTTTAGTTTTATTGCTTGCGAACATGTGGGTTGTTTATACTGTGAGCTTCCTTTTGTTCCATTCTGGGTAAATCCCGTGGGATAAATCTGCCCCGCCTCCTGTGTCATGCCTAGGAGGTTCAACATCAGGAGGAAGGGGGGCAGTCTGCCCAGGCTCTCCATGAGCAGAACTTGTAGTGTCTTCTCCCTCGAGGCCCCCTTGGTCTGACATAGGCTCGGTGTTTGCTCAGTGGGTAAAGGGTCAGGATGAGGTATGGCTACCTGTTCAGCCATTCCCGGGCCAGGTTGTGGAAGGGGCATTTGGTCACAGGGTCTCAAGTATAAATCCTCCTCGTGAGGTGCTGCTTCTGTCGGGGCGTCAGGCACGACACCAGCACATAACTGCAAGCAGGATGGAACAGTCCAAGATGGAGTTATATTGTTGCTCCCTACTTACACCTTGCTGTGGGGCAGCCCTTCCTTAGGCAGTGTTCTCAGGGGGTGCGCCATGGCAGGGAATGTGCCTAAAGTTTCCAGTGCCTGTGGCTCCATTCATATAGGTCAGCCACCATGTGTCCAATTCTGAAAGCTTCCTAACTTTGCTTCAGGGTTTTACTGTGCCAAAACTAAGGACTATTCCAACCTGTGTGAAGCTGGACCCATTCACTAAATTGTATTGCTAATCACAGAGCGTCCACCTTGCCCCTGTCTTTATGCAGATATTCCAATGCTCTCTCAACAAATTTTATATCTGAAGTTTTGGGTAGAAAATAATAATGTGCTAAACTTGCATGATTTCAGTTATCAAGAGAATAAAATACCTCCCTTGTTCATTTAATATTTTGCTGATACGCATCTGCAAAAGCAGCACTGCGTATACAATCCAGATAGGGTCGATATTTTACATTGCAATGGGCATGAGGTTGTTGATGTTAATTTGCATTGGCTCTGATAGAACAGTAATGAAGAATGCACTTTTACCCTTGAAACTAAACTGGGTTGCATTTTATGGCACACAGTGCTGGTAAGCTGGAGAAGTACAATAATTTTATTGACTATTTACCTTCGAGATACTATTTCTAGAGTGCAATAATATGCAAAGGTTGTGCGTGAATCAGAAGACGCACAGGCCCTGCCTGCAGGCCTCCAGTGCAAAGTACCAGCCATGCATGGAGGTGGCAGTTCTCCATCATGGCCGCTGCATCACACATCGCGGGCGCTGTGCCTGCGCAGTGCCTGTCGCCAGGAAGCTAAACCGCTGCAACGGCCTTCGCCAGGACCTCCGCACCTCGTCCCCATAGTATAAATCCCATGTGTTCAGGCTTAAAAGACTAGACCTTCGTGGGAAAGAGTAGAGAGAAATTTGTTCTAGAATATTACAAGCAGCTTTTTAGCAATGTTTTAATTGACTGACTGGTGGAAGTCCTTTTTTCCTGGATCTGTGTATTCTTCTGACCTAATTTCCACTCTTTCAGATACTGCCTCTTTTTGTTGTGGATGCTACGCACTACTTTGGCCGCATAGTAGCTAAACAGGAAGATCAGTATACAGCTCTTGCAAAAGAGATGAATCAGTATTATAAGGAAACTAGGAATTGTGTTTCTGTTGACACAGTGGAGAATCTGAAAATGTATGCATTACATAAAGAAAGCTCTTTCCACAGGTAGACTATTTAGTTTGTTCTGCATGAATATTTTAGTACGATATTATAGTATAATAAAATACAGTGCATTTTTGCTAATAGAAACTGCTCAACCCAAAGCAAGGAGGTGTACATCTAATAGTGCAGTGGTGCATCTACATGTATCATGAAGCCAAAAATTATGGCTTAATAAGTCAAGCTGTGCATAAGCACCATATGAATGCATATAGCTGGTTCTTTCACATGTTCAAACCTGGTTTAAAACTGGCTTATGAATCCTAGACTTTTGGAAGGACTTCCTGGTTCACACATGATGGGAAAGTACATTTAGGTGCTTTGCCATTTGTGCAAAGGGAAGACAAAGTGACAGAATATCAAGCTAGTATTTTATGTTTTGCATGACGTGTGAACCATAATAAAATTTATTAATATTAAATCTTCTGATCTGACTAGTATGTAAATCGTGATCATGTCCCTCAAACTTTCTTTCAAAATTGGAAGTTTTTAAAATTAAAGCATTGAAAAATATTTGAAAATAGATTTGCAGTAGATGCTAGGGGTGAAGACCTGTGTGTGAACTTTTTGCCTTCTCTTTACAGGCATTCATTAATACATGTTTATGACAGTCATACAGCTATGTAATACACAAACTCGATAGACCTGGCTGCATAACTATGTTCCTGCCATAACCTGAGAAACATGCAGCTTACCAGTACTACTGAGTTGTTCTAGGACAGTGGTGGCGAGCCTATGGCACGCATGCCACAGTGGGCACGCAGAGCTCTCTCTGTCGGCATGCAGGCTAAGAAACCCCAGCAGCCGAGCATCAGATAACAGCGCACACAGGGGCCATGCGCATGCTTGGAAAGGAGCTGTGGCACCAGGCGATGACATCATGAGCCACGACTCATTAGCCAAGTCTCAACTGAGCTTTTGCATGGCCAGTCAGTGCGCTGCAAAGGAGATATATATATTTGCTTGGACTGGCTGTGAGTTGTTTTTTCTAAACTAAAACCTCAGTTTTCAGGTTTTATTGCAGTGCTGGCACTTTGCGATAAATAAGTGGGTTTTGGGTTGCAGTTTGGGCACTCAGTCTCTAAAAGGTTCACCATCACTGGTCTAGGATAATTAAGATCTTAGAGGAAAGATTACAATTGTGGCATCACCTTTTAAAAATGACGTATACATTCACCTACAATGTTGTTTATTCATTTAATTTATTTGAGCTGGCGGTGTTTCCAATTTGCTTTTCCTCCATTCTCTTAAAGGGTTCAAGTGTTAGAAGTGGAACGAAAAGAAGACTCTGTGTTTTGTATTCATATTAAATATATAGATGAAGGTAGAACTGCTAATGTTCAAAATTATCACTTGCTGAACTTACCAGAAGAGTTTCAAGATTTGCCCCCTCAGGCTGTAGAATTCATTGTTTGCAGGGTTAAACCTATTGATAATGAAGTGGAATGGAATCCAAAAGTAAGTTTTCTTTTCATTTGTAATCCTTGTATTAATAATAATAATAATAATAATAATAATAATAATAATAATAGCATAGCTAACCATTTTCCCGAAGTTGTGGTGAAATATCTTTTTGTAAAGAGAGTGGCCAGTGCCTAATTCTGCATCAAGAATGATGAGTTGTTATCTTTTTTTCTGGTTGCACATTTGTCTGTTTGCACATCATATATACATCATAATTTACTGCCAAAATAAACTGAGTTACACCTGAATTCTTTTCAAGTACTATTTTTTTTTCTTACTTAATAGGCCTCAGTTTCAAACTATTTTACGTTTCTAGCTAATATTTTCCTTTTGGGGAAGAAAATTCCAGTGGAGTAAGCCAAACTGATGATAGTAATGGAAGATGTAACATTTAATAACAAAATATCAATTTTAACAATGTAAAAGTACAGCCTCATCCATGGAGTTATCTTGTATTAGTTATGTTTATAAAGTGACCATAAGAATTTTCATCAGTTGCTATCAGATTTCCTTAGTCTGCCCTTCCAGAAATACAGCCTGTTATGCTTATTTCAAGTACAGGAGCACTTACTTTTTCTTCCTTCAGCTATAAACTGCCCCTGTTTGGAATTGGAAAAAGAGGGCGTTCTGTAATTTCCATCAAGATAAAAATGGATTCCACGGACATTGTAAGATTCACACTTGTTACCTAAGGGTTATTTTTGTTTTATTAGGTTACTAGATTCATTAATCACAAGATTAAAGGAGAAGTCCATGAAGCAAAAATAGTACTTGCCCTGGGGAACACAGTTTGGGTGGATCCAGTGGTATGTAATACAGCATTAAACTTTTATCTACTTTTCTTATAAATCTCCAAGAGGCTTTCCCATTTATTCTTTAAAAAATAGTACAAAAGTACCTGATGACACTGAGGACTTTGTTGATGCTTTTGAAGGTAATATAGAATATTTGGGCAGCCGGTTTCTTTGTATAATCACTTGAACTACAGATCATCTTTGTTGCCATCTCTGAACCCTTTCCAGCTTGTCTGCATCTTTCTTCGAAGTGTGGTGCCCAGAACTGGACACAGGACTCATGACGGGGCCTAACTAGTGCTCAGTAGAGGGGAATCAGTACCTCAAGTGATTTAGAAGTGATATTTCTATTAATGCAGCTCAGAATAGCATTTGCTTTCTTTACAGCCACATCACCCTATTGACTCATTTTCAACTTGTGGTCTACAACAATTCCAAGAACCTTCTTGTTGTAGTATTGTTGAGCGTAGTATCTGTAACTGTGCATTCAGTTCCCTTTTCCTGGGTGCAGAACTTGGCATGTGTCCCTACTGCATTTTATTCTGTTGCTTTCAGCCCAGTGCTCCAGTCTGTCAAAGTCATTTTGAATTTTGGTTCATTCCTCCAGGATATTAGCTATCCCACCCAATTTTGTGTCATCTGCAAATCTCATCAGCATTCCTTGCCCCTCTTCATCCAAGTTGAAGAGGGAAAACTAGCTGTGGGAAAACTAGCAGTATGGACTAGCAGATAGTAGGAGTTATAAATGGCATCAAAGCAAATGCTACTTCTTTTAAATTCTAGGTGAGGATCACCAAACTTCAAAATCTGAAAACTTCTATAAATGAGTACAATATTCGCTCTGAGATCCTGTCTACTGGATTAGGAGTTGACAACCCTGGACACATACAGGAACTCCAGAGTTTATTTAAAGATGCTGAAATAGCCCAAGAGCCTGACTTGTAAGAGAATAACTTTGATTTTTTTTTATTTGATTTTAGTTCCAGAAACAAACTTTCTGGCTAAGTAGGATTTATGTGCATTAGGAAACATACTGTAGCTTAAAGAACTTCGGTAGCCAGGGTTCCATTCACCCTTTTTGGCATGAAGAATGAATACTATTTGTGTATCAGCTGAGGTAGCCTTCAATGGAAGGATGTTTCAGGGCATCTTAAGTAACTTTATCTAGGATTGATATCTTACAAATGAGTTTAATATAATTAGATACCTTGTTTGGACTTCCCCATGCTGGTGGCCTGTTGTTGTGGGGGGTTTTTTTTTTTTTTAGAAAGCTTTCACTTTCACTTTGTTTGGACCACTGAAAGAAAAAGTAGTGAGAATTTACTTACAATTTGGACACATCATAAGAAAACAAGACTCCCTGGAGAAGACAGTCATGCTAGGGAAAGTAGAAAGCAGAAGAAGAAAAGGAAGATGAAATAAGAGATGGATTGACTCCATAATGGAAGCCACAGCCTTGAGATTAGAACAACTAAGTGGAAATACCATGGATTGAACATTTGGGGGGGACTTTCATTCTTAGGGTTGCCATTAGTTGGAGACTAGATGGCATATGACGACAAATGTATGCTTGAAAATGTTCCTTCTTGTTTAATAGGTGATTTCAAATGTCTTGCACATAGAATGACTTGAGTGTGGTATGTGGTTGTTTTCTATCATGTTGGATTTTCAGTTCAATTTTTGGACAAATTGACTAGAGAAAGAGATGGGCTTCCCTCTTTGATGAGTCCATGACCAGCTTTTTTTCTTAAGTGTCTCAACAAGCATTCTTTTACGACACATGTGTTTTTCATGCAGACATAGCCTTTCCTAGGCTTCTGGCATCAAAAAATGGGATGAAAGAATTCCACAGAATGTATTTGAGCCAAAATCTGACTTTAGTTGGTGGTGACTAAGAAAAATCAATTGTTTAAACTGCTGCCCATCCGTCAAGCAAAAGCAGAGATCTAAGTTCTCTTTCATGGCCTCTATGCATCATGGGGGTACAGTCTGTCCCTGCATGAAGCCGCCTCTGGGAAACTGCAATAGCTGAGACATTACGGTGAGAACTGTCCTCCATCATTTCAGCATGCGTAGCCCTAGCAGGTTCCTCCCGAGACCTTCAGCTCCTGTTTGGCCGCCATTTAATGCGCATGAATAATGTTCAGGATAGTTACGTGTATGGATGTAAAAGCATTTTTTCTAATTTGTATTTATGTGCTTGCTTACTATAGAAGGTTCCCAAAGAAGGTTCTGCACGGATGCAGAACCCACATGTGTGACTGTATAGATGGCCACTTGAAGAACTACAGGCACAGATAACCAACTTGTCTTTCTTGCTTCTAATGGAAGTGCGCAATAATGACCCCCACATCTTTCAGAATTCATCCTCAGAAGTGCGGAACAAGGGAACAGACAACACATGATTCTCAGAGCATCTTGGATCAGGCTACTTGCAAATCACAGACTACTGAGCAGATCCTTCCCAGTGTACAGAATGCACAAGAAAGTGATGCCATAATGAGCGACGGTCCCTCTCACGTAATTTCACGAGATAATTGTAGTAAGTATACATATGATTATGAAAGCCAAGATTATAGGTAAGGGTTAAGGTTTAACAAGTGTAAGGCCATAACTGATCAATGCCGAAGGTGCATGTATCTGCGAAAGTGGATGTCGTCATTACTGCCAAAACGCACAGTGCTCAATATTTCTATTTTGTATATACTATGTTACTCATTTGCTTATAATAAATGAACAGAGATGCATATAAAATGTTGAATATAGGCTTCTTTTGCCTTCTTTACCCTTTCACCTGGGAACTTAAATAAGCTTAGAAGCCAAGGATATGTGTGTGAAAGGGGATGGGGAGGGGAGAGATGTTGGCTGATTCACATATTGAATGTTCACCTCTTAATTACTTCAGAATCTATGCATCAAAACCAGCATAATTTAAAACACACGGGGGATTGCATGCACTGGTATTAACTGGTCCTAAATCTTGCCTTACAAAAGTCCTTTTCAACTTCTCTACATTTTGTTGTGTTAAACCTGGAATGAAAATGGATTTGATTGGGATTGTAACCATGTGACATAAAATAAGATCCTCAATACTACGAAGATGCAAAATACTTCATTGTGGCACAAATGTTAATAAAAGCAAACTGGCACTGTTGCTTTTCAGCCTATTTGGTCCCCCGAGTCAGCTTAGTAGAAGCACCTTTGGCAACTATTATAGCTGTGAGGTTTTTTTGGATAAGTTCATCAGCTTTGCACATCTGGATTCTGCAGTGTATGCCCGTTATTCCTGGCAAAACTGCTTCAGCTGTGTCAGGCTGGATGGGAACTGGGTTCCATCTCCCAGCATATGCCCATCCATCAGCTGGGATTTCCCCCCACTCAATACTGTGCTGTCTTCCCTGCCTAGTTCCATAAGGTGCCAATTGCATCTTGGTCTAATACCAAGCATGAAGTGATCTGTGCCCTGGAAAAGGAGTTCTAATCAACAAGATGACATTAAAACATCAAATATGCAATTTACTAATTTTATTAATTATTAGTAAATTGCATTAATGTATTACTTTATTAACCCATTGCTACAATGTATTAATAATGGTAGATTTGTGAATGTATTACTACACTGTGTGCTGTGTAAAATTAATTTGTTTTATTCCTTAGTTGAAATTGCTGAAAGGAAAAAAGATGAAGCTCAACAACCTCCTCAGGAATGGTAACAGAATTTTATTTAGTTGGACTTACAGAACTGCCCGGTCGCACAGCTCAGGGAGGGCATTGTTCTTACCTTGGCCTTCCCTATCCCTTTCCACCTAACACCAGTTTTGCATTGCCTCTGGAAGAGAAACCCTTGTGTTTTATCAAGTCTTAAGAGAAAAGCTATTTAATGTATCTCCCTCTCCCCACACACGCATGCACACACACACACCCTGTTCAGGTGGAAAGCCTCCCAAAACAGTTTATAGATAAATAAAAACCAGGCTTCTGTGTTTCCTCTGCCCTTCCTCAATGGTCCCAAGAAGCTCGCATGTAGAGCATGATGGAGAAAGCCGTTCCAGGTTTGCCTCATCATCTGATAGTATGCTGCTTCTGAACTGAAGGTTCTGTTTGGGCCATTGTTTTGTTACCACAATGCTTTTTACAGTATTGCAGTGTCACAATACAACCTACCTAGTCCCTGAGGTTAGTTTGGAGGTGCTTTTCTTTTGTGCCCCTTCTGAAAGAAGTTCAGTGTGGCAGTTCAGGAAAAGCTCCACATTTAAGAAATGCTTTTCTCAAGGAAGCTCGCTAGTACAGACACTGTCATCATCCTGGTGGCACAGTTGTGCTTACTTTCCTAGGACTTCAAATGTTGATTATGGCCCACCTGTTGTGGGCTACGTATTATTTATTTATTTATTTATTAAAACATTTTTATGCCGCCCCATTCGCCGAAGCCTCGAGGCGGCTTACAACAATAAATTAAATAATGATGATCATAAATTAAAATGAAAACATTAGAATAAAATATGAACATACAATATAAAATAAGCCGCCCTGGCCAGATGTGAGTGCTCATTCTAGATTGGGGTGATGGGGCATTTGTTGATTGTGGATTAAGCATTTCTGTGCTGCCATGTGTGGTGGTGGTGTTGTGTTTAGATGGTTTTATTTTTATGTGCTGATTGTGGTTTATACTGTATGGGGGTGTTTTTCTTATTAATTATGAATGTCTTTATTTGTACATAGGCTCCTTCAAGATGGCTTTTTGCAGTGTAAAGTGATGCATAAATTCAATAAAAATAACAAATAGCATCTGTTGCTCATTAACTGAATAGTTACTTCCATGCCCATGTAATCCTTTTTTTAATTTCAGCTTTCATCCAACAATGAAATGGTTTGAAAAGCAGGATGTTGTTGTTGTTAAGATAAAATTACAAAATATTTCTTGTTATACCTGCAATTTTTTTACACAGAGAATCATTTTCAGGTGAGTAGAACATGTTTTATCAATATAAGATCCAAATTCATATTTGTTCCCTTATGACAAACTCATATATCAAAAATTATTCAGCGCTTCTGCAGAAGGCAAGTTTTATTTAGCTGATCTGGAACTGCACAAAAGTATCCTCAAAGAAAAATCAGTCTGCATACTTAAGAATGATGAGCCTGTGATTATCCTTGCAAAAGAGAAGGAAGAATCTTGGAGTAACTTGCTGAAGTACAAAGTGAGTGGTGAATTCAAACTGGCTTACAGTTCTTAAGTCATTGGTATAGTATACTGAATAGTTAAAATATTTATTCACAGAATCCTCATGTGTCTTTTGATTTTGATTACTTGGAAGATGTTGAAGAAAGAAGTCCCTTTCCTGTTGGTAAGTCCCTACCTGCATTGTTAATATATATTCACATTCTTTTTCGTAATGAAGGTTGTCCAGAAGCAGGCTCCTCTCCCAGTTGCTTCAGAGGCAAGGCTGAATTAATTCATGTAGGAGGAGCCACTGCCAGTTCTTCTTTGTGGTGTCTGCGCATCACACACAGGGGCTCTGTGCCTATGCAGAGCCTAGTTTTTGGGAAGCTGCTGTAGCTAAGCACTCGTTTTTGGGACAGAAGCCCCCCCCATCTACTCCCACCCCTCCCCTCAGTTCCTTTTCGGCTACCATTGTACCGAGATCACGAACAGCTTTGCTCTCTACCTTAGGTACTTTGTGCTCCTTGTCTTGTGTTCTCTAACTCCCTTGCTCATTTTCTTGCAGCAATCCAACCCTCCCTTTGTTCCTTCTCTCCAAAAATTCATTTTTTCACTCCTTTTCGCTAAAATAAAAAACCTACAAAAATACGTATTTTCCACTCATTCACTGTATCCACTGCTCCTCAAACCCGCTTGAGCTGTCCATGATTTTTCTCCCGCTCCTGTTCTCCCTCTCCTTTTTCCTCCCTGACTGCAGCCCATCTGTACAACGGTGCCAGCCTCCCGTGCTTCCGGCAGCATCAGATTGTCACCATCCCGGCACCACTGTCTTTGCCTCCTCTGCTTGAGTGAGCGTGTGCGGGGGAGCTGTGCGCACTGCATGTGTGCAGTTATGAGGTGATCGTGGCCCATTGTTAACTCTGAGAAAGCATGGGGGCCAAGGCTGTTTACCTGCCAAGGGAACTCGAGAGGTGTCCTGCCTTCTCCACCCTGAGGCCTCCAGGTTGGCAAAGCATCAGAGGGCAGTGGCCAGGCCTCACGTCAGCTGTGGTATGCCTGCTGTTCGCCAGTATGCCTGCTTCCACTCTGTAGGACTCCCCCAAGAGACGTGCTCACAGATCGAGGGCCTGCCTTCCTTTTGATAGGGCACAAAAGGAAAGCCAGGCAAGCCACCGCCAGAAGGAATAGGCTCCACCAGCAGCAGGTCAGGCAGCTTAAGTAGCTTGCGGCCTCATTTGCCCACCAACAGAGGTGCTCCGATGCAGGCCATCCCCACAGGTCCCAGACGGCCTCCCAGTACAGGAGGCAAGACAGCCCGAGCAGCACCGTCCTACTCATCTCGCCCTCTGTTCAGAATCGCCCATATCAGTGGACCCTCCCATAGAACCTCACAAGAGGTTTCAGCTTCCTCCCACAGAGCCAACGGTCATCGTCCCCACAGATGCCTCCGAAACAGCCTGGGGGTGCACTGAGGCGAGCTGCAGGCCCAGGCATCCTGGAACCACAGAGACCTTCGGTACATTCACACAACCTGGCTCCACTTGTGATCATCCTTTCCATTCCTCTAACTTGTTTTTCTGAAATAAGGGGCCAGACCGGGATGGGGACGTCTCACTTTCCCTTTGGTCCAGAGACCCCTGGGAACTGAGGGGATGGGCAGGAGCTCTTCCCTGAACTTCCTGCGGACAAGAAAGAGAGGGGCTTCACCCCACAAATGAGCACTTACCTATAGAAGCTTCCTGTACAGGCACAGAGCCCGTGTGTGTGCATGCGCAGGTGACCACTTGAAAAATGACAGTGCCAGGTAAGCAACCTGCCCTTCTCATTCTCCCTTCTTCAGTACGCAGCATTTTCACATAGCTCTAGTGCTGAATTTCTTTTGTCATGCCAGAAGCCCAATTTCCAAATTTATTTTGCCAGATCAACTTTCTGACCCCAGTGAGGGGACCATTCATTTTGTATTTGCCCCCTGCCTGTTGCAAAGACCAACAGTGCTCCTGAAATACTTCTGATGGAGGCACGATCAACCAAGGCAGGCAGGATCCGCCTTTTGGTTGGCAACAGCATCATTGCCAGCTGCCCTGCTGTCAGTATCTGTCAGTCTAACAATTCCTCTTACGGAAGGAGGTGCTGTTGAAGGGATGCGTATTGTCCACGTGCCTGTGCACTCTTGCCTTCCGCCAGTCACTTACCTGACAGCAAAGCAATACAGTTACGGACACTGCTGGGTGGTGACACTGGATTACAAGAAGGCGGCCAGCCTCCAGCATTGTGGGGCCCGTGGACGTGCTTAGCAGTTTGAAAAACGGTCCTTGGCATCACTCCAAATAAGCACACTACTGATGAAAGCAGCAGCCTGTTCATTTCCTAAGGGTGTCTCAGAGCCTTACGTGTGGCTCAAAGGCATTCATGGGAAAAGAGGAAGAACAGCGAAAGCCCTGGAAGAAACTTTCCAGTCTCCCAAAATGAAATATTGTGGAGAGGGAGAAGGGAGGACTAGGGTTCCTCTGCAGGTTGCATGAAAGGTCTCATCTCACTAGTGGTTTACTGAAGGGGGAAGTGCCATTTATACATTTGTGTATAAAAATGGGCTTTTACAAATTTATGTATAATATGCTACTTTCTTAATCAGGCTCGGGTCCTAAGAAAGTATACCAGGTTGCTACTGTGATGTGTGAGGAAGAGGAGGAATCATCGAGTGACAGTGATACAGACAGCGATTTTTCCAGCTATTAATTCTGGTTTGGAATGGAAGACTAGGCCTCAGTCTTTCGCATAAAAGCATGCATGTCTATCTTGCAGAACATCTTGCAAGCTCAAGCGGTGTTTTCATCTCCATAGTAGAAGAACGGCATGTCTGACCAGTGTATGGGAATGTAAACCCACATTTATACATACATTTTCTGAAAAGAGAAACTGCTCTGGGTTGCCTCCTCTGAGTAAAGATATGCAAAGCTCTTTCAGATTCTGACCAGCATAACTCATCAGATTTCATGTATCGCACTTGGGCCATTGGTGCATAATCCTAAAATAGGTCTGAGACCTTGGACCAAATTGGATGTTGTACAGCCAACTCTCTACAGCTGCATTCAATTTCTCACTCAGGAGCTGAACTCAGTGGGACTTACTTCCAAGTGTATGTATGTATACTATACATCTTGTATAGGACTGCTCTGAAGGTGTCTCCCAGTTAGCAAGTGTGGGGGGCTATTGAAAGGAATGCTGTGAATTTAAGCAGGCAAATGGCAGTGAGAAGGGACTGCTTCCCCACCTTCCCTCTGTTTATTCTTAATTCATTATGTCAAGTCTCGTTTTCTACGTGCCAAAAAAGCAACGCTGGGTTTGGTAGGATAAGTAATTTGAATGAAGAAACTACAGTAAAAGGAGGAAAGCGTCGATCAGCCCTGCCTATCTCATATGCAGCCTCCTGGTTTTCATTGTAAAGATGAACGTTTTAGAAGATGTGTGCCTGCATCTGCTTTGTAATCTGACTTGGCTATTAGCACAGTAAGTTATATAAGTATAAAGTTATGTTTATACATACAGCTAGGCTTAAGTTACAGGAAGATATTAATGCTGCAGTGTTGTGTTTGGGAAAGAATAGGAGAAGGGGGACAAGCTTCCATGTCGCTCTCTGCCAGAGGTTTATATCTGCACTTATATATGTGAGGGTAATATAAGATATTGCATCCCATGAGATCTCTGCCAGTTGTGTCAGTAGCCCCGACTTTTACCTCTTTGGCTCTAGTTTACCCCAATAAGTGGGAGTACTTCTGACGGCAGCTTCTGTGTTGAAACAACATCTGACTGGAGTGGTGGTGGGGGTGACTAACTTCCAATTGAAACTAACCTGTGGTGGGGGAGAACACGTCCACAAATTTCCAGTCTGACTTCTCCTTTAATTTTGTTAAATGTCAACAGTAAAAAACTACAACAAAGAGACTGGTGGCATCCTAAAGAATAACAGATTTATTATGCTACAAACTTAAAGATGACATAAAAATGGGTTAAAACGTCAAAGGTGCACAAGCATTTTAATTGGCTTTCCTTTTAATTAGAGGAAAATATCTTGATAATTAGGCTTTTAGGTACCTATGAACCAATTTGCATGCATTTCTCAGAATACTCACTTGTACAGAATACCAAACTAAACACACTTTTGCAGCAAGCCTCTAGCTAAAGGTTTTGAGAATGCAGACACAACCTTGCAAGTGAGTAGCCTTCTGGAATTGCTGACAAAGAATGACTTTCGTCCTTATGGTGAACGGCTGATACTGTCCCTACTCTTATACCCAGTCATCAACCCTGTGAAGACCTTCCAGAATGCTGACACAAACTCTCACTACCATCTGTTTCATGTTTCCTTGAAGTAACACATACAGGGAAGCTTAGCTTGTAAACATGTACTCTCACTGTGAAACTTTTTCCTGACTTAACTCCTAAAGGACTGGAGCTGCAGCTATCCCTTGATCACATTTCTTTCTCGGGCTCATCTGCCATTTCTTTTCAGTTTCTGACTTTGCATATCTATAAAACATGTTTAAAACATGAAGTTTTATCTTTATACTTCCATGTATGTTTGCTGGTAAGATGGCACTGTGATACTGTTCTGTTCACGTGCCAAACAAAAAGTAATTCTCAATTCTTAAATGTAATTGCTTCCATCCTGAGGTCCACAAATCCTCAGGTTGGACTTTCCCCCCATCCACATGTCGTCTTAGAATGTTACAAATCTTTGAATTCTAAGTGCTGCAGAAATAAAAGTCTGTAACAGCATAACAACAGATGGTACGGTGGCATGCGATTAAAGGGTGTTTCGTAAGTGTGCCCCTGGAGCACTTACAGCTGTATGCATGGAAGTTGAATGACACAACATGTGTGCCGAGCTGTTTCTAGGCTTTTGCTTCTGTGTGGGTGGAGTGTTTGGAACTTACTCAGTTTCTTCTTCTGGTGGAACAACTTCCAGAAGCATCTGAAGGTGCATGGTGACGGGCCCTGAAATGCAAAAGTTGTCATGTTTTAGTCACTTTTAAAAATTGGTTTGGCAACGTTGCTTACACATTTCCACTTTTACAAATAGCTATTCATAACAGTGTTGACTGCATGAGCCAGATTACTGTCCTGTGGCCAAATTAGGAGAAATGGATTTGCCCAGAAACTCTTCTTTCTCAATAGCTCAATTTCTGCGCTATGTTGACTCACTTTTTTAGTTACCAGATAGTATATTTAATGCTGAGAACTCCAAGTTATCTTGAAGTCAATCCTAATTGCCTTTTTCAAGGTTCCAACACATAGTTCCAGAAATTGCAAAATGCCTATTCAAACTAATCACCAGGTCATAAAAAGGGCAGAGTAACACACTGTTCCACTGAAACTGTAGTTCCATTTTGTTCTATTCATGCATTATTTTTAATTTGTCAAGTGAAGTGGTGATTTGATAGCAACCAGTTTGTTATTTGTTGACACGATGATGGGTATAATGAGGGACGATGCCCATAATTCAGACATTTTCTGACAATTAATTATTTGCAGTCTTTGCTACATGTTCAAACGCATTGAGAAACCACTTAGAACCTTCAAAGGACCAGTTCTCTATCAAACTACCTACAAATTCCAGATTTACTGAGAAGTCTGAAGTTCTTTTAAAAATGGGGGAAGGAAGGCTTACAGGTTCAGCTACCTGATGGAAGTAGGATAGGCCAAGCAGAATTTTCTGTAATTGGAAGATCCAGTAAAACAAAACAAAACAGCAGGGGGATCAATTATTAATGTAACTATGTACACGGATCTGGTTCATATATCTGCGGCTCACTGTGAGTTACGCAAGACATGCTGGATTGTAGCGTCTGCAGGTACCAGCTTGCCAATTCCTGGTATAGCTGCTTGTTTTGGCCAAACCTGGGTTCTTGTTGGGGGTGGTTGCCAGACCACATCACAACCCCACAATAAGCAATGGGCTTTTGGTGGCTGGTTAGCTATCCCAATGTACCATATCCTTGGCAGGTTCAGATGTTGCAATAATCAGCAGCAGGCACAAGTGACTGGGGAAATGAGCCAACAAGCACAGAAGTGGGTAATAGACCATTGTAGCTTATTAATCACACTCTTGAGCAAACTGTGCTCTTTTTCTTGGAATGGTGTCTATCCAATTTTTAGTTGGTATGTGACTTTGAAAAGCAGAGGAGAAGCTTCAGAAGAAAAAGTGGTACACATAGATACATTTCAGAACACAACTTCCTAGAGCTTATGGGAATGGGATGGTATATAAGTATTCAGATAAATTTAAAAATAAGCAAATTACATTTTATATTGTTGCTTCCTAATATCTCTCCCATGCAATTTGCAATAAAGAACTATAAGCACAAATGATTTGAAGAGACAATATTCCTGTCTCTAAAACTGAGCAAGCTCTGTTTTAGGTTTAAGTAATTCCACTCAGGTTCATTCATATAATTACCTCTAACTTACACATCCCACCTGCTCTTATACCCTGCTTGCTTCCTTTTGGAATAAGACTCCTCTGGGTTAAGTGACCAGGCCCAGACTCTTTTATCACAAACCCAGCTTAGAGGGAAATCATCCAGAAAAAATACTCACTTGAGATTTTTTGAGCCCAACTGAATTTGTAGTGAACGAAAAGTATATAAAAGACAAATCCACTAAGAATAAATAGCACACAGTACAGATATGCCCACTCAGGTGCACTGATAATGGGTGCCAGGACAAGCAGGATGGACACGAGGGTCACAATGATGGGGATGATAATAGGTATCTGCAAGACAGAAGGGTAAAGGCAACACTGAGAAATTTGAAGTTCCCTGAATTATTGCACTGGTAGAGTTTCATTCTTGTTGGAGAGGACAGACCGTCCTCAGGCACTGTAATGACTATTACAGCCGCCCATGAAAACTGTTCAAAGCTGGAATTCTATCACAGCAAAATTGGAAGCAGATTTAGGCTTGCTGGAAAGTAGGTCTTACAGGATTAAGAGAATTTGTTTTCTGATCAGCACGGCATCTTCTAATTCACTTTCTGCCTTTGACAAATCTGCCACCTTACTTGATTCCATGACAGAATATCGAGGCTGATGCAAACGCTGAACAAGCTGCAAGGATCAAGGATGGTATAACAGAAACAAGTGAAATATCTACACCCAGGTAGCTGAAGAAATGAGTGGGGGGACAGTGTAAGGGAGGTGTACTGAGGCCAGTTTTTAATTCACACAAGTTTCTGAAAGGATCAGCTTTTCTGAAAGAATTAGCTCCTGTTAAGCCCATATCAAAGTAGAAAATATATATTATGACCAGCACTTGAATAGAAAAAATGTATTTACTGGACTATCGACTAAGGTGTGGTTTAAGGGCATGGAGCTTATGTGAATGGTGGCATATAAAATCAAGATTGACAGTTGCGAATCACAGGCAAACAGCCAGAGCACAAAGAAAACAGCTGCTAGAACATCTGGAAGCACAATGGAAGAACTTGTTACCATGCATCTCGCCAGCAGCACTCTGCACCTCTAAGTGCAGCTCCCACCACCTGCAGAACCTCGGCAAGCCAGTAGCATCTGCCCAGTGAGGAAATCAGTCCTAGGAATATCTTCTGGTGAGATACTTACAGTGATAGGCCTTTCCAGACCTTTTCTTGTAAAGCGCATCACAATGAGCCCCAGTACAGTTAAGCCATAGAATATCCAGACCGCAAAGCTGAAGTAGTTGATGAGCGTGTTGATATCTCCTGGGATGATATAAATAACAGCTACTGCACCCTGAAAGCAAAAGAGACGAGAAGGATAAAAACAGAAAATGCTGATTTCACAGTGTTGGAGAGCTACTAATGCAATGGCTAATAGCAGTTGTGCATATAACAATGCTGATGGCATCTTTGAAATATTGGCTTTAATTAACATGCAGCTTACTCAAGATTCGTCTCTCGTTGATTTGAAATTTGCAGTCTTAATGTTTGGTCCCCTCTTTATAAAAGACACTTTTGCATATAAACTAAAAGCACATAATCCAAGGCTTTCTGATAAATTAGATTGCAGAAATAGATTTTGAAGTGTTTTTCTCTCTTCGTATGTATGCATTTTAAGCAGAAAGATCTTTTTTCAAAACTTCAGAACTCATACTTACATAAAATATTATAGCAGGTGCTGGAGTTAATCGCTTAATGCTGATGTAAGACATCACCTTTAACATATGCCCTTCACGACCAGCTACATAAACAAGCCTAGAAAGGCGAATTATTTTGGTTAGAGAAGTTGCTCCAACAGGATGGCCAAATGGAAATGCGGGCCCAGTTCCTGTGTCTGTAAGCGTTTTGAAGAGTCGGCAATGTTGGCAGGTGCAAGCTATTCTGGGATGTGTAAGAAAAGCTGCTCATACTGAAATTCCCACCCATACACAATTTTTAAAGGTTACAGAGGTGCCAATCTTTGCATTCAGTTCTGCATTTGGAAACAAGAGTGTTCCTGTTTCATTGCAGAATGCGTCTTTGTTAGGTCTTGCAATCACATTGCTGAGGCTGAGAATGAGTGCGTCTGTGGAACAGCCCGTCAGGAGTCCTGCATGAACGCAAAGGGACCCTCCCATGTATGTTCCCAGCCGCTGGTATCACCGAACAACGTGGGCTGCTCCTTTGCATCATCTGTGCCACTGCCCAGGTGCTTTGGAAGCACAGGTTTTGTGACCTCATATTGTGGCTGAAGTCTTACCAGTCTCAGGAACACAGAAGAGCGGAGCCACCCTGCGCTCTGAATACTGAGGGGTGGGATAAACAGGCAACTTTAATCTGAGCCATAGAATTCCAGCCCAGATAAGTCGGTTTTACCTGCCAGCAGTGAAGCAAGTCCCATTGGCTGCTCCAATGGTAGAAAATGCCACGAAGAGCGGAACGATCCAAGAAGCAGGGTACAGAACCCTGTCCCCAAAGGTCTGCAATGGAAAAAAATACAATAATACAGTGCCTTGCAGAAGTATTCGCACCCTTTGATTTTTCCACATTTTGTTCAGTTACAACCTGGAGTTAAAATTGATTTAATTGGCACTGCCACCACTTGGCATAGCCAAGATACTCAACACTGTGAAGACCGCATTTGGACAAAGAAGACAACCTGGAGTATGGGTGGAATACTGGTTGCTGTTGAATCATGGATTCAACATGGTTTATCTATGGCTTGTTGCCCAGCCTCAGCCCCACCCCCTCCACCCAGCAGATGCTCTGGAGAACCTTGCCAGCTGCTTCCCCAGCATGGCATTCTCTGCAGCAAGAAGGGAGGTGGCGGAGGTGGCTGGGGCAGGACTCCAGGGCTCCCAGTGCTTCGCCAACACCTCATGCCAACTGCTCGGCCCTCTGTGCTGCAGCCAGCCCCAGCCCAGGAAGGCTGCCAGGCTTCCCATACGGCCGTGCAAGGGCACTCTGGCCAGGGGGAGTGGTGACCGCAAGGAGCGGGAGAGAGAAGCTTGTGCCGCAGAGGCCTAGGTAGGAAGAGAAGAAGCATGGACGTGGCACAAAATCTTCTGCTTTGGGTGGGAAGAGCCTAGTTTGCAGGAGGGAATTCTGAGGGTGACCACAGGTGGGGCAAAGGGTTACAGAGGCCTCCCCCATGCCATGGTTCCAATCTGGGTTGTCCCTGAGCCCAGGCTATCTATTTTTACAAACCCCGGGTGACAAACATCAGGTCCAGAACGGCTCTGGCCCGAAGGGCCACCTCTGAGCAAACAAGCTGCAGATTCCACAGCGTACGCACAGAGAGCATCCCCTCAAAACTATGCCAGAGCGCTGTGCTTTTAATAGCTGCCCACTCCTGAAGCCAAAATGTTTCCCCGCCTGTAGAAAGTCCCATCCGGGCTTACCACAGCGACAGCTTGCGATTGCAGGAGTTCGGTTGCCGTCATAACCGTGAAATAAGAAACATTGATCAGGACATAACAGACAGTGACCAGTGGGATTCCAATAATGATAGACAGTGGGAGATTTCTAAATATAAATACACAGTGCTATCAGTATACGTGAAGGTTTACACATGATTCATGAAATCTTAGTTGATTTGTCACATGACAGTAGACATTTTTCATCACTCTGGTTATTGATTCCGCCTCCCACCAAGTCCTCACTGCTTTTTAAAGTCTCACATTATGCATTCATTTATGACAGCTATTTGTGGGAATGGAGGCACTTTAAATAAACATTTATTTGGTTATTTGCTATATTCTAACTTTCTGCCAAGGATCTCATGGGGTGCCCGTGAGCTTCGTCCTGCCCTGTATTTTATCCTCACAACAACCCTGTGAGGTAGGTTGGGCTTCGTGTCAGTGATGGGTCCAAGTTATCCGGTGAGTTCAATGGCCAAATAGGGACTAGAACCCAGATCTCCCAAATCCCTGCCTGGCACTCTAAGCATAACAACCTGCTGGTTTCTCAGTAGCCTCTGGGGGGTTAAATCTGCATAACCTTCCATCGGAGCAAGCAGTTGTTCTAAAAAAAATAAATAGGCACACGCTGTGTGCTGTTACAGCTTGTAGCCTCTTCAAAGAGGCCTTCCTTCTTGGGATCAGAAGTGGAAAAGGACAAAGGACACATGGTCCATCCCACTGGCCCACAGCTGCACCATCCTCAGCAGGTCACCATGTAGCTACTGCCGGAAAACCTCCTAGGATAATAAAGGGAATGCCACTTCAAAGCTGGCACCTCCCTTCCCAGGTTTTTGTAAGCACTTACACTACAAATAATTCTTTTTAAAAATAAATCTGCTGCCCCATTAGTCTGGAACACCTTTTTAATTGAGTGGAAAGCTTGACTTATAATAGTTGAAATTATTAATTGACTGAACATTCATCCCTTGTTCATCAGCTTCTGTTGTCTAGGGAGCTAAATCACTAGGATGTCACAAGCAATATGTTTTCTTGCCCGTTTACTGAAAATGAGGCTCAAAATATTTTTGAGCATTAGTTTTTTTGTGATGAATGTGTTTCCTTGGTAGGCTCCGTGGCTGGTTTAATTGTTGTAATTTGCCTTGAGGCTTTTCTCCCCAAAGAGGAACATAAACAGTCTCCAGAAATGCCTGATTAGTACATGGAGTTATTATGTGTCCCCACTCCACTGAGAAGGGAAAACTTCCCAGGACAGCTTGCCATAGTCGGCTCATTTTGCTCCAGCTGAAAGAGAGCTTTGGAGTCTTACGGAATCTTGGTCATGTTTGCTTATTTCCCAAATTACCAGCAGAGCAAAAGAGTGGAGGCAAACAGAGGTAATCCTGCAAGGAAGCAGACCCTCTGTCCAACAACAGGTTTCCAAGGAGACAACAGGTACTTCAAGGCGCCTTCGGACTACCCTGCATTCAGAATCACAGATCTGGGTTAACCAACCCACAATGTGAAGAGAATGGTGGGAGAGCTTCCTCTCGCATGCCATCTGAATCAACACCTATAATCAGCCAGGCCATACCTGTTGACGGTGGCATGCAAACCCAAGCACTGGTTTGTTTAGCGGCTAAATAATGCAGCAGTTACCCAGCAACAAACCACAGGTTCCTTGTGATCTGTGTGCATCATATATATGGGTGTGGAGCCTCTTTGTGTGAATGCAGGGATGGCCACTGGGGGCTTGGGAAGGGGGAGGTGGCCACTGGCAAGCCACCTGTCTTTAATTTCTGGGTTGTTCAGCCCTTAAACAACCCAGTGCTCAGGTTTGGACATCAAGCTGCTGCAGATTGCTGATTTCAGGCAGAAGTGGCTGGCACACGGCAGCTCTTTGCTCACTCTTTCCTGCTCATCAGTCAACCCACAATATGAGGAATTGGTGTTTCATTGGTGCATGTCACATTTTCCATACCTAAAAGGATTTCTGAGCTCCTCTGTGATATAATTGAGTTGATTCCTGGAGGAAGAGGAAGAGGAAGAGGAAGAGAGCATTACTTTTCAAGGCTGCAATTCCATCCATGCTAAGTTGGGACCAAAGCCCCGGAGAATGCAGTGGGATATATTTCCAAGTACACTTCCCAACAAGTGCATTTATTATCAAAAGAGCTTTTACAGCAACAGAAGGGAAACAGGGTACTCTGCAGATGAAGCCAGCCATGGGGACTCCCTGCCCCATGACACAATTACTAAAACTCAGACAGGGATCCAGAACATCTCACCCCATGTGCTTGCCTGGCTTGCTGCTCAGGCACTATCTGCTGACAGCCAAGTCATGGCTCCTGCTCTCCTTTCTTATTAGGGCTCGTCCTCTTTAAGCTGGGCTACTGGACACATGGTAACCCCAAGAACATTCTATCTAGGGCAGCCACTTTTGGATCTCCAAGAACAAAAGGAACTCAGCACCCCAGGTGACGACAAAGAAGAGGAGGGTTTGCCTGAAATCTTGCACATGACCATTCACAGGTACACGTACCCATTTGGATATAACGGCTGTTCTTTCGTTTGAAGACAAATATCATGCATTTCACCGACAAGGAAGACTGAGCAGATGGCCTGCATCCTGCCTCAGCCTGCTGTCTGGGGGCAACTTCAAAGCCACTTTTCTCTGCTCTTGTAGTTTTTATCTGGACTTGCACAGAACAGGCCATCAAGCACAGCGTGCATTAAAGAGGACTGAACTCTGTCGGGTGGTACCCCTTGTGCCTTTCATACGCTCCCCCTTCACCTGCACTCTGGAGCCCTGTGCCCTAGTCACAAACTTTCTGCCCCCATGCGACCTGCACCCTTAATGAAGTCCAAGCTCTGCTTGAATTTCTGGAAATTAAAGCATGTTAATGTTTTAGCCGTCAGTTACACAAGCTGTGCCATTGTGTCAGGAATATGAAGATGACAACAGAAAATGGAACAGAATAATTCTGTGTTAAGAGCTACCCTCTGACTCACACCGGTCAGGCTTCCAAGTCATAGATGGCCTTCTGTGCCGTCCTCAGTACTACGCCAGCAAGTGCATGCCAGGGTCTGTTCTCCATGCCTGAAATCAGGCTAGATGGGCAGGTACTTTGCACATGCAAGCCGGTGTCTCACATATGAAGCACCTGGCTGTGCTCCCGGTGCCCAGATGGAAGCTCTGCGTGAAGGAGCTGAAAGGCTCTGAGGAAAATAAACCTCGTGGAGATAATGGCGACCCTCTCAATTTGGCTGACTTAGTAACAGTCATACCTGGTACTAGCGGTTGTATCCAGGTAGTACTCAAAAGATGCCTGAAAGCAACAAATACCAAGCCGAGAAGCTTCCTAAGAATCTCTCCATTACATGGCACTTACACCATTATTTGTGCTTAAGTGTTATTTATATAATTTGTACAAATAGTATTATGTACAGTAGTCCCCCGAAATTCGCAGGGGTTGCATTCCTAGAGTACCCGCAAATTGTGAAAAACTGTGAATTTTGAATGTGGTAAAAATGCCTATTTGTATAGTTTAAACCCTAAATATGTCGCTGCCTCATTATTCTTTCTGTAGCGTACGGTGCTCTTATTGATGCCATAATGGCTCGCAACTGCAGCATAACTTTTAAGTTCCCGGAGCAAATCCAGCAGTTCAACTTTCTCCTGGAGTGTTTAAACGTCTTCTGGCGCTTAGGTTCATTGCCAGAAGCCTTAGAAGGTGTGGAGCGTTTGGGCGGCATCCTAGGGCTTCAAGAAGAACAAAACGGAGAACACTCAGCGAACACCGGAGATGCGTCACAGGGCAGCAGCCAATCAGTGGTTTCCGCGAAATTGCGGGGGTTTCCGTGAACGGTATTAGTTCGGTCCCAGGGAAAATTCCACCAAAGACTGAGGCCGCGAAAGCTGAACCGCGACTTCATAGGGGTATATTGTATATAAACCTGGCAGACCCCAGAACAAGAAAAAGTATTTCATTTGAGAAGTTTCTGGCGGCTGGAAAGCAAGTGAAATCTAATGCAAGCAGGACCAGAGAGCGTTGGCAATTAGAAGCCAAGGAGCTGAGAATGGTGCAGTGGTGGAGAGCAGACATCCGTGGACGTCCGCTGAGGCCCTGCCCCTGCAGTGGCCCCACTGCCGGCCAGCAGGCTGCAGTAACAGGGATGGTCTTCTAGCCCAGCATTGTTGACACGGGCTGGCCATGACACTCTGAGGTTTCTCCTGGCCCTACTGGAGAAGCCAGGAACTGAACTGGGGACCTTCTCGATGCAAAGTAGCTATCCTGACACTAGAGCTATCAGCCCTCCCACTCTGCCTCTTTCCTGTCACTTCCTGTTCACCTGCCCTCTCCAAGCTTCACCTGGACAAGAGTGTGGAGATGGAGGAGCAGCTTCTCAATACCTGGCCCTCTCCTTGAGGCAATGGCAGGGTTAGATCCAGACAGGCAGGGCGAACAGATGACCCAGCTGCAACCAAGAAGATGTGAAGGAGGTGGAGGAGTACCTCATAGAACAGAATCACAGAACAGGAGAGTTGGAAGGGGCCATGAAGGCATCTTGTGAAAAGCAAGCAAGCCCTGAGTTTGACACCAACTGCAGTGGCTGAGAAGGATGCTTCATCTGGGGATTGTACAGAGGAAAAGATATGCCTTGAGGACAAATTGCTCCTCCACGTTCTGAGCATAACGGGCTTGTGTTCAGAAGAGCTAAACTAGCAACCATCACCTTGTGGTTGCGAATGCCAAAGGGAACAGTGCGCTCAGCCCTCCTCCACAGAAGTGAATGGGGCTTTGGCTTCCTTTCATCTCTGTTAGTCATGAAAGCTTCTTAGAGCAGTGTTTGTTGCTCTGGTTCTTGGAAATTAAAGTCAGATATAAACTGTTATACTTTAACTGCAAATGACAGTAATAAACATATGTTACCATCCATCATATGCCCAGAGTCCATTATAAAATGCCAGGCTGATGGCACCAACTGAAAGAGGGGGACCATCGAATGCATTTGTAAAGTTTTGTGTATGTCCTGCAAAAGCAAAATAAAAACCATATTAGCATCTGATGAACTGAGATCTAGTCCATGGAAACTTCACCACAACACACAGTTTTTAAGATGCCATACATCTCGTTGCGTTGATATTATTCCTAACCTTGTCTCCAAATGTGAGATGGATCGAATCCACAAGGGAAGCCACAGCCCTGGATTCAGAAGAGCTGAATAGGCTGTTACGGACAGCCCTCATTTTGGAGGACTTTCATTCATGGGCTGGCCATATGTCAGAGACAACAACTACCGTTGCCGGTTCACACTGGCTACAGTACATGTGGCAGGGCAGGGCAGGCCTGGGGGGCTAACCATGTGGTTCCTTGCATGCCAGCTACAAGGCAGACCTTCACCTCTCTCTTTGGAGGTCAGGGCATTGTCGGAGCCCGGAAGGGTTTCTCTGGGGTGCTCTCTCAAGAAGCACAGGATTACTGTCACTGATGCTGGACTTAGGGTCTCACATTCAACCAGCCCTAGCCAGCCTGAAGCACAGTCAGGGAGTCCAAAATATCCAGTAGTTCAAACTGCAGGCAGGGCCAGGTTGCAGAAGATGGCTTCAGATGGGAATGTGTTTTACTTCACTTATTTCAAAACGCAGCCAGCTGCTCTCACTGCATCGGGGATCTTGTCCATTCCACACTTTGACCACAACGCACTATCTTTACTTTCTGCACTTGGCTGGAAGGATCACCAGGGAGACTCCTCAGGCTTGGCACCCCAGAGACAGAAAATGTTCCTCAGAGATACTCGGCTTGAGTACCCTATTAAGTGTTAGCCACCCGGTAATGATAATATTTTTTTCACAGGCTTTGAATTAGATAGTGTGTTGTACTCAAGATGCTTATGCTTTGCCATTTTTATTCTTCCTGTTTCCACTTTTATTGCCACTTCACTCTTGAATAATGATTGGATAGTTTAATCTTTGTGGTCAACCACTGTGAACTTTAATTTACTTAAAAGTGAGATATACATTATTTAAATGCAACCTTCTTGTTGCTGATGGAATGTGATCTTTAATTATTCTAAGTTGGATTTTTAAACACATTGGAATAAAATGTGGCTTTTATGTAAGTGTGTTATGTCTCATATACGATATGAACTGCTCTTAATTTACTTAACAAGGAAGATGGGATTAAAATGTCAATAAGAATGGGTGTTTGCCAGAAAAGAAAAGAAAACAACCCACAAACCTCACCAAACGTAGATAAAATCCAGTCTTTACCAGAGCAGGTGCTATACTATATATATAGTATATATAGTATAGAGAGATATAGTGTGTGTGTGTGTGTAGAGAGAGAGAGAAGCTGTAACAATGACAGGACGTACCTTTGGCGAGGAGCACAATGCCGCTCACAATGATAATTGCAACGATCACCATCTTAGCAGCAGTGAAAAAATTCTGAACATAGCTTGCCAACTTCACACTCAGTGCATTCACAGTGGTTATGACCACTAAGAAAAGGGGACAGAGAGACATTAGAGCGAATGCACGAATGAGTTTTTTCTCTGGTCTCAACGCTAGTCTGAAAAAGGGGCAATTTCAGTGAGGCTTTTATTCTGTGGCTTCCCTGCCTCCTTCTTAGAATTTTACAAGAAGGTGCCCAGATGCTGTCAGTTTCCTTTGGCAAAGTTCCCATGTTTCCCACTGCTTCTTCCACCTTTCTTCCTTCCTAAAGAAAGCCAGACTTAACGTTCCCAAGTGAGGATGCTCAAAACCAGGATCAAAGCTGGTGCGTGTCCTGAGATGCGGACTCGGTGGACAGAAGCACCTCGTGGCTATTAGGGGATCATGCCTGGCTGCATGCCTGAACCGCGGCCGAACCACGCTTCAGCACGGGCCTGGGCCTGGGCCCGCAGGCTGCTTCGGAAGCACGGAGTGGGCCGTGTGGCCCACAGCACTTTTCTCCGGCGCCTCGCTGCTGTCTCACAGCATCTGCCCATGTGGCAACTGCCTTACTCTGTCTAAAGTTAGGACTGGGCTAGCTATAACTAATGTGCAGCCCCACAGGATGATCGCACGGTCAGCCTCAAGGTGCCTCCTAGGCATGCCTAGGAAGAAAACGCCTCTCAGCTCCCAGCATGCCGCAGCCAGCCAGGATGGCACCCGTAGCATTTTCCGTGCAACTGGGGAGGGGACGCAGCTCAGCGACTTCAACACAGCAGCGCCAACATCTGTCCTTAAAAAGACCGTGGAACAAGGAGGTGTGAAAGGGCTCTCCCAGGATCCTGAACGTTGTGGCCAGAATCTCTTCGCGAGAGACCCTCATTTCTTTTCCTGCAATCACAGCCTTCACATGTGCCCTTCCTGTGAGCCACAACAGACCAGCCTCCTTCGATGTGGCACCCTCCTTACAGTGTGTCTGACTGCAGCTTCAGTTATCCCCAGACCACACGGCCAATGAAGCAGACGATTCTGAGCTAGACAGCAAGTGCCTTGACCCGGTGTGGGATGCGCCGCTACATGGCTATCCTGGCAAGTCTTCAAGGCAGGCAAATGTTAAGGGAATGTCAAACCCCCCATCCTACCCACCCTGAGACACTGGTGCTTGTTAGTTGCTCAGAGAGGGATCCTGTGATCCCTGGGGAAGCACCCCGAGAACTTTAGGAAGGCTCAGAAAACCCCTTCAGAGCTCAGAAAGGGCACTTCAGCCTTGGAAGGTTCCCCCTCTGAGGTTGGAAAATTAAGCTCTGGGAGGGGAAAGTGGGTGTTCCATTGGACAGGGAGGGGAAGAAACTGGAGAGGCCATTCTGAGAGGCCATTTATTCTGAGCTGCCCCCGCCCCCGCAAATTCTTGTGGGAGATGCTAAAAACCCCTTCTAGTGAAAATAAAGGCACTCAGAGGACGGTGAGGCAAAGATAGTCTCTGCCACTCGTGTCCTGCTGGGCCCCGCCACGCCGGACAAAGGAACCTCAGTGGCTGCCAGGTTTGGGGCTCTGGAGCAGTGACGGCGGTGGGGGGTGATAGCACTTCACCTTAATTCATTTCTCCAGTAAACTTCTTCTCTTACCAAAAGCTGGATACTCACCAATGGCCGCTGTGGCAAGACACTTGATGACTACAATGGGAGGGTCACATCCTGGATAAAACGGAGCCGACACGTATTCGGCAAAGCTGAGGCAAATGATGGCAAAGGAACTGGGCTTGATGACGATCAGGCTGGACCAAGAGAACAGATATGCTGGGATAGGGCCAAAGGCTTCCATAAGATATGGATATTCGCCTCCTGATTTTGTTATCATCGTGCCAAGCTCTGCAAAGCATAGTGCTCCTGAGGAACAAAAAGAACTGGGTTATAGGGAGCACTCCCTGAGCCACCAGCGCCAGTCTTGGGTTCAGCGTGGCTCCTGTGTGGCGTTGCTTGTAACATGCACTGGATTCTGCAGGTCCCTGGCTTCTCATAAGGGCTCAAATTAAGTGCATCTTTTGTTGTGGACTGTGCAGCCAGCCAGCCCCTTCTCTCTCTCTCTCCCCACCCCCAGGGAATTAGTATTACCTGGCCTACCATTTTGGGTTGCTATGGAAATGCCCTAGTTTCTCCTCCACAAGGACATCTATCCCAAACCCCTTCTTCTACACAAGACACTTAATTGTGCATGTCTTGTTCCCTACTCACAGTTGCTTATGGGTTCTTCAGACAAGGCTGCGACCCTCCAGTTTTCCTTCTGTATCTAAGGAGCATGTCTGGCAAGTTTTAAAAGAGCTATTTGATACAAAGTGAGATATTTAATTGTGAAAGCTAAGAAAACACTTAAAAAGTCTGTGTGTATTTGCTCTATTCTCTTTTCCCACAGCGCTGCCTAGAGGTTACGTGGCAGAAATGCAGGAAAGCTTCCTGCAATGCTCGGATTTTATGTCTGCCACAAACCTGAAAGTAGATACAGCACCTTAGCAGCCAACTAATGTGCAGAAAAGCTTAAGGTCACCCTGAAGGCTAAATGACTGAGTGGGGATTTGAACCCAGGCCTTCCCCATCTGACAATTTAACTGCAGCATAAGATACACTGCTTGGTTCCCTTCTTTTGATGATTTGCAGAAAAGAAGAGGAAGCAAAGAGAGCAGAAGGCTGCCTTACAGCTTCAGAACAATGACTTAGTTGGTCATTTGTTCTGCTGAATTGAATATGCTAATTCTGAAGCACGGCTCAAATGCTTATCAGTCATAACTGGGATGCATGGAGGACGCTGAAAGAAGAAGGAGCTTAGTTTTCTGTAATACACAGAGCTGGACACTCTAGAGAGGGATTACCTAAAGTCGCAAGCACTCCACAGGCTGCCCAAATGATTAAGCAAGGGCCGATGGCTCCAACATTAGCCAGTACTGACTTGGGAGAAATAAAGATCCCCGAACCTATCACAGTCCCGACAATGACACAGATGCCGCTGATCAGACCAACCTTGGAAAAAAAACAAAGGTAAATGAATTCAGCATGAGCTTGGCTGTTTTAATACAGAGGCGGGGAGCCAGTAATCCTCCAGACACTGCTGGGTACCCACTCCTATCAGCCCTAGTTGGCATGGTTAATGGACAGTGGTGAGGAAAGTTGTAGTGCAAAACATCTGGAGGGACACTGGTTCCTCGTTCTAATAATTTTAATCTTCAATATAGTGTGTGTGTGTGTGTGTGTGTTGGTGGGGAGAATTAGACCCGAGATTCAGTTGGGGAGGGGGTCCTGCAGGTGGGTGGCCCATTTTATTGGGAAAAGGCATTGCACACAGCAGGTGTAATCTTTCTTAACAGGAACTCTTGTCCCCAAAGAACAAATGTATAGATCTTAGAAAATTGCCAGCTTCTTGTAAATGGAGAAGATGAATCGCAGGGGGCAGTGATACACTATGCAGCTAGGTTTTTGTACCCTTCGGAAGACTATTTGGTTAAGAACATACGAAATGTCTTGCAGTAGCCTTCACTCTATCAGACCAGCAACTCTCTGACCCACTGATCTGTTCACTGCTGCAGCCAACAATGGAGGTCTATTTCGATAGACCAGTTCGTCACCTTGAGTGCTCGTTACTGGGTGTACCTACTTCCTACAGGAATATGTCCTCCAAAAGCACTAATTTGATTGGCTACAACCTGGTGTACACATTGTTTTTTACTCCAGATTAAGTGTGCAGAGCCAACCAGGACAGGCGCGCTAGCCCAGAAAGTGGGGAGACTTTAATCCGTTTCTTCCACTGCAGCCCAGATTAAGGAGCAAGTTGGACTAGCCATTTTCGTGTTCAGCACTAAGGAAATGGCTGGCAGTAGTCATTTTAAGCCCGGCGAGTGGGGCTGCGGGGAACACAAAAAGGGCCTGTGCACTTAGCCTTTTATCACCATTAACAAGCAAAGTGATGCCAGTAACAAGCTGTGTTGCAATGCAACCATTAACCAAACATTCCATGGAGCAGAAGTTTCCCTGGGCTTCGTGATTATTTCCATGTTTAGCAACCAGTGCTCTGCTAATTAACTCAGGTGCTAACACAACACCCGAGTTAATTAGTGGCTGTTTGGAGCATTCAAACTGGGCCTGCTGGCTTGATAATGGGCCGTTTTTACAAACAGCATGTAGCAAGTGAGTTCGTGTCTTCCAGCAGAAGTGAGAGTATCTAAGAAAATAACTCTCAGCTGATCAATAAAGGAGCCTCCAAATTAGGGGGTGGAGGAAGAGGGACATAAGCTTGAAGTGCTCCCCCACTGGGCAAGTCCCCCTCCTCAGTCGTGTCCATGGCCCAAGAGCTTGCCTTTTGCTCTGAAGTGAATCCGCACAACCACCAAGCGGGAGAGGGCAAGAAAGTAGAGGACACTGATTCTCCTCCCTCCGGCCTGAGCTTGGAGACAGCAATGCAGTGAGTTAATTTTAGATCCTGGACCTGTTTTGCATGCTACTTCAGCTGTGAAGCACACAGCCCCTGTTTCTCCTCTTCTCCTCACCCCTTATTCCATGTTTGACCATTTCTATGCACTGATTTTAAATTGTGGTGCTGGAGAAGACTCCCGAGAGTTCCTTGGACTTCAAAGAAATCAAATCAGTCAATCTTAAAAGAAATCAACCTCGACTGTTCTTTGGAAGGTCAGATACTGAAGGTGAAGTTGAAATACTTTGGCCACCCAATGAGAAGGAAGGACTCCCTGGAGAAGACCCTGATGATGGGAATGCTTGAAGGCAAAAGGAGGAGGGGCGGCAGAGGCTGAGGTGGCTGGGTGACCGGGGTAGTGGGCTTGGGTGGACTCTGAGGGATGGTGCAGGACAGGAGAGCCTGGAGAAATGTTGACCATGGGTTGGGAAGGGTCAGACACAACTTTGCACCTAAACAAAAAAAGTGCACCTACCCTCATTTGGGAGACGTAATAGTTTGTTCCCAGTTTCCCCCTTCAGATTCGAGGCAGAGCACCATAATGACTACAAGAACCTGACATCCAGCTGCCCCAGTGCCCCAAGGACCTGCCATGTCCTGGTTGGTCACTTGGAGCCCGCAGACCTGCACAGTCCTTGGTTTGGCCCCAGGTCTTTGGCCCCAAGGCTAGGGTGCACAGGCAGCAACAGCAAGGAGGCGTCCAGAGGCTCTTGTGACTGGCAGCGGCTCCCTCGCACTGCGTTGGACCTCAGCGGCAGCCCGGAAAACCAACCCTGCGTGTGGCCAAATTGGGCAGCCAGGAGGATCCCTGGGCATTTTCGTGTCGCTGCGAGCAGCTTTGGTCAGCGGCTTTGAAGACTGGGAAGTGGTGCACGAGAAAGCGTGCTTAACCCTTTTCCCCACGTCTTTTTTTCCCACAGGTAGGTGCCCAAGAGACAACTGCACCAGGGCCTGCTGCGGACACAAACGAGCGGCAGTTCGGTGCCACATGAGGAGACAATGCAGGAGCATCACCAGGCGGAGGATCACAGCTCCAGGCCTGGCAATAGCGCTGCCCGTGCCATAGTGCAAGGCGCTCCTCCCACTCAAGCTCCCCTCTGGAGGTATGAGGGGGTGCGCATGACTGGACAGGTAGACACTGCACCTAGACAACCTGCACAGGGGTCTGAGGGGCAAGAGCCCCTGTGGTTTGGTCTTTTCCTTGGAAGGGACAGGTGACTCTGCACATGTGCAAAAACCAATCAAAAACAGGGAAGGAGATTCCTCTTACTGCTGTAAGGATTGTGCCAACATGGACCCAGGCATGAGAAATGTCATCACAAGAGGGGATGCCACTACGATCATGTTGCGGGACTCTGCCTGTATGGACCAAACTTAATGCAGTTTCAGGAGAAGTTTGTTTTGGAAAAGGAGCAGTACTATAAAATCTGCATGGCAGGAACTGGCACCATATGCCATGGGAGAAGCAAAAGCCTGCTGACCCAATTGCACCCGTGTCAGAAGGTGCTCCAGTGTAAATGAGACCAGGCACAGCCTTGGAGAGGGTGAGCTTTGAGCGCGAGAAAGCAAAGGGTGTTTCTCCTTGGGGATCCTTTGGGGGCCTTGGAATGCCTCCTCATACTAGTACTATGCTGATGGCCTCCCATCAGGGTTCAACTTGTATTTGTGAAAAGAAACCCAAATAATACAGAAACGTTAGGTCTGAAGTAAAAGTCTGCAGTGATCTCTTCTTTCAAATGGAAAAAAAACCCAAGAAAGTGCTGCCCCCAAACTTCTCACAAATTGGAGAACGGGCAAGCACACAACAATATTGTCTGCTAAACTGCTAAAACAGGAATTACGACTTGCAAAATAGTGATGGAGAAAAAATGTTTGTATGTAAACCATTCACTTATTTTAAGCCACAGTGTTAAAATTATCACAATATTGTAAAATATAATCTATTGCAAAAGTCTTGCCTCTCTCTGTAGATTCATAGATTTCGGTTTCTTGCCTTCCTTGCCAGACTGCACCTCCATTCCTTGGTCTGAACTTTGCTTTCTGTGTCTTACGCTTTCTTCAGCCATGTCCCTTAATGGATGCGGAGGAACCCACAGGTACTAACCAATTCTGCAAAGAGCACAAAGATCATCATGATTATATTGCAAGAACACCATGTACAATATTTTTTAACCCCATTTATGCTTTTGGATCCAATTTTTTAAAAAAAGAGCATGAGGACGCAAGGTGCTGTAACACAGGGCCGGCCCATCCATTAGACAGGGTGGAGCTGCCAGCTCAGGCAGCAGCTGCCGAGAGGCGAGGAGCAGCAGTAGATGCTGCGGAGCAAGACTGTGGGTGTCTCCATGTTTGCCTGCTACCCGCGGGCGCAGCGGGAGATGCCATCTCATTCCCAGCACTGGAGCAAGATTCAGCTGCCAGGCCGGTTGGATTAAGAACAGGACGCTGCTGGACCAGACCAACCAAGGAGCCATCTGGACCAGCATTCTCCTCACAGGCCAACTCGCTGCCCACAAGCATGTGTGCCAGCACACTTCTTGCTCATGTTCCTCGGCAATTTATTTATTTATTTTTCAATTTATATCCTGCCTCTTTCCAACAAAGGGCTCAAGGCCGCTTACATTATTCTCCTCCTCCATCTTATCCCCACAACAACAACCCTGTGAGGTAGGTTGGGCTGAGAGCCTGTGCCTGGCCCAAAGTCACCAGTGGGCTCCATGGCTGAGTGGGGACTCGAACCCGGATCGCCTGAGTCCCAGTCCCATGCTCTAACCACTACGCCACACTGGCTCTCAATTGGGGAACACCAGCTCTGACTTGCCGGGGCAAGCAGGACTCCTGCGCCCAGAGGAGTGGGAGGGGAGCCTTTTGCCCTTTGCCTCGGGCAGGAACGTGTCTTGGGCTAGTCCTGCCGCTGCGCAGCTGAAGCCGAGAAGAAAGGTGTTTGAGCGTGTTTCATAATCCCAGGCAAGCGCTTCTGAACTTTGCGCAGAGCAAGAATGAATACAAGATGGGGTGACTGCTGGATGCAGGGAGGGTTCATGCTAGGGAAAAAAAAAACCCTATGCAAAGTATCCCCCACCCCAATTTCAGCAGTAACTCGTGGGAGGCATGAAATGAGGTTAAGGCAAGAAAGGTTTACTTTCCTTTGAAAAAATTACAGTGTTCAAAGCAGACTGTTTTCCAGAATTCCCCAGCTAGGAGTAATGGAAAAGGACTCTGATTGTATTTTGTTGAACACACTCAGCCACAGTGAACAGGGAGGGCCAGGAGTGTTTATAATGTGCCGCTAGAGATGAAACTCTTGGACAGGCGCAAGACAAACCAGAATGAAAAGCTTTTGCCAAGAACCTTTTAATTAATCAAGAATGAAAATCAGAGGTTTGAAGATGATCAAATACCTTTGTAGTTCTGACCATAAATGATGCTGACTAGCAATCCAGCAGTGTTATTTCTGAGAAACCAAAGTCTTTGAGTTCGGCGGGGGGGGGGGGGTGGTATGGTTGAGAAGCTGAAACTGAATGGGATTGACAGAAGCACATCCCCAGGAGTGGAGCCTGCAGCCTGATTGACCAAACACGGAAAATCTCAGCTGGCCTGGACACAGAAAGGGCAGATAGATAGCTCTTTCTCGATTCTGTGGGTGGTGACGCATGGCTGTCCTTGGTGGAGCAATTTGTCCAATTAATTCAGCTACAAACGAGGCTGCCTAGTTATGTGACCCCCCATGCAGTCAGCATCCAACCTCTTAGAGGAACAAGTGGTGTTCAGCCACCTGAGATTGAGCGATAACACCTCTGTGACCTCCCCTCCCCCCCGGTGTCCGGGATTGCATGAGCAACTGGCTCAGCATGTGGCTATCCCACCCTGAGAGGCACAAGTAACCCACTGAACCCCATTTTTGACGGGGATTGCAATTGTTGCCCATGAAGGAGGAATTCCCGGTACATGTGGCCTGAAGCACTTTGACCAAGTCCCTGCCCTCAGTACACATTGCCCATTGCTAGATGGCTTATTGAGGTCCTCAGACTGCCCCACCAGGATCAGGCATGGCCCTGGAAGAGACCCAAGAAGATGGTCAAACTTTACTCTCTGGAGGAAGAAAAACGGTTAACAAGCTTTCCATAAGTGAATCTGTGGAAGGATCACTTTTCAATATCCAGTTAGCAAAATGGCTAAAACTGGGCTAGATGGGACAATGATCAGGTGGATCCACAGCTGGGTGGAGAATCGGACTGTAAGAGAGCACACCAAAGGCACCTCCTCAAACTGGGGAAAGGTAACCAGTGGGGTGCGGCAAGGTTCAGTCCAGGGTCCAGGGATCTTCAACATTTTTATCAATGATTTGGATAAGGAAGTGCAAGGAACGATGATCAGAACTGCAGATGACGCTAAACTGGGTGGGATAGCTAATACCCTGGAAGACAGAAAGAAGGTCCAAGATGATCTTGACAGGTTGGAGCGCTGGACTGAAAATAACACAGTGAAATTCAATGGGGACAAATGCCAAGTTCTGCCCCTAGGTAAAAGAAACCAGGTGCCTCGTTACAAGATGGGGAACACTTGGCTCAACAATACCGCAAGTGAGAAGGATCGTGGATTGTTGTATGTCATAAGCTGAATCTGAGTCGACAAAGTGATGTGGCTGTAAAAATGGCAGCTGCTATTGTAAACTGCATTACGAGCAGCGTTACTTCCAAGTCACGTAAAGTACTAGTTCTCCTCTGGGCACCACAGTTTAAGAAAGATGCAGACAAGCTGGAGAACAATCTGAGGAGGGCAACGAAGATGACCAGGAAACAGGAAGCAAAGCCCTATGAGGAGAGGTTGAAAGAACTGGGCACAGTTAGCTCAGGATGACAAGATATGATAGCACTCTTCAAGTACTTGAAGGGTTGCCACAAAGAGCAAGGACAAGATAATTTCTCTGTCATCCCAGAGCACAGAGCACAGTACACAGAACAACAGGATCAAGTAACAGGGAGCCAGATTCCGGCTAGAGAGCGTTTCCTGACTGTTGAAGCAATACAACAATGAAACCAAAGACCAAGGGAGGTTGTGGGTTCTCCCACACCGGAGGCATTCAAGATGTGAGAGGGAGGGTTTAATGTGGAGGCCTGTGCTGAGCAAGGGGTTGGACCTGATGGCCCTTTGGCCCCTCCCAACTCTTCTAGCCTATGATTCTAAGGTGGCGAAACACTGGCTGAGGCTGCAGACACCTGCTGGGGCCCAGCAACTTTCTGGGGAAATTCAGGCAGCAGCAGCTGCAGGCGTGGCCAGCATTTTGCTCTGCAGGGTGTCCAGCGTCCTGCTTAAAATGTTTCGGTTGGCGTCTGGGACCAGCATTCCTGGACCTGCTGTGGCTTCAGCCCTCACGCTATGAAAGAAGCATGGGATTTGGCCTGAGCCGGTTGTGCTTCTGGGGAGGAACCAGGAAGCAGTAACGGGCGATGCTTCTGGCCTGAGGAGGAGGAGGCCCCCGGATGGGAGAGCTCACAGAAAGCCATTGTTTAAGTGGAATGTGTCCGTAAGCCTCCAAACAAGGTGAGAGGAACGCAGAAGTGGCCTTCCCCTCCTGCCCCTCCTGCCCCACAGGCGATTTCAGCCATGGAGCTGTGATGCTTTGGCGGAGGCCAGAGCAGTGCCCGGGTGGCCCCTCTCCCGCTCTCCTCCCCTCTGGGCCCACAGAGCGCCCTCTCCATCCTGTGCTTGCAAAGGGGCCGCAGGGTGGTTCCAGCACAGATTCCCAGCTCTGAAGCCGGAGCCATTTTCTTCCCCCAGGCGAGGCATCCAAGCCATCATGCTGCCCTCCACATGCTTTTGAGGGGAAGCCAGGTTTATTTATAATTCATTAAAAGCTTTTGTATGCCATCCTATTATACAAGATCTCAAGTTGTGGAACGCAGTCCACTAACTTTGCCCAACCAGGCCGAGCGCTACGCTCTGCATCCAAACGTAACTGCTCTGTCGCTGGACTACAAACACAAATCGGAATGTTTATCTACCCAATTATGGTTCTGGAAAAAAGCTTGGCAAAGTCACCCTGAGGCCACTCAGCACCAGCTGGTCCGGAGGGCTGCACTAGGGAGAGCAGTCCTGCAGATCAGGCATAACCTCTCTGGTCAGGGAAAGCCCAAAGGACTGTGCCTGCATGCAGAAGAACACAAGCACACAAGCCAGAAATTTAAACATGGGTAACATCCATCCTGCAAGGGAGCATTTCAGTCTCACTGGACATTGTGTAATGGAGGGATGAGCTGCTCAACATCGGCAAAAAAGTTTCAAAGGCTCCAGTGTGAAGCTACTGAGATGAACGTCTTGTAGGGACTGCGTGTGGGTAGCTTGCAACAGAAATCAATGGTTCTCCTCCGAGGGGTTTGCGTATGCTATTCAGCCTTGTTTCACCAATGTCCTTCCAGCTAGAAAGGGTCATGTCTGCTCTGATTGGATGGTGCATTTTTTTGGAACAGATCACATTTATTTACATATGCTATATGTAGCAATGATGCATACCAATCTCCTGAACTGATGTGCTTGCTGGATTTTTGTTAATGATCTCTCTTCTTCCCTTCTGCCATTTCTACCTGTACTTATGTGTATGTGGAAGGACGGATATCCCAAAGGAGAACACTTCCCGAAGCTGCTGCACTTTCCTGTTCCACAAGCTTTTGCCTCCGCAAATCTGTTAGTCCTTTCAGGACGCCCACCAGACTTGCTGTTTTGCCTTGAAGGAGGGCTTTATTCCTCGGGTCGCCGTAAGACACAGCAAAAGAACCATGGTGATCGCTCCTCTGGAACTCACCCATGATTACATTCAGATGGCTTTAAACATGGCTATTTCTAGTTTATGACATTTTTTCATTATTTACCATTTTTCTTGTAAAACACCTTGACATTTTAAAAAATAAAATTTGAAGGGTAGTGCAGAAATCTTTTTAAATGAGGAAAAAAAGTTTTTCAGAATATGGAAGTCACTGGCCCTGAGGGTTGCTATCCTCCAGCAACCGGCTGAGACCCAGGGCCGAGACTGAGCACTGCCAACACCCTCTGCACAATCACATGCACCTCCTGGCAGCTGTCGGTTCTCACAACACAATGTCTCGGGCTGGTTTAGGGAGGAGGGACGGATGAACATAAATGCTCCCAGCCCTCTTTTCTAGCACATGATCCGTGTGTCAAAACTGATTGCCTCAAACCATCCATCCGATGGGAATGTACAGCATGCAGTGAAACAGTTGAAGTGATGTAACCCATCTTAGCTGACTTAGTCTCCCTCCAGATGCTTTGGACTACAACTCCCATGAGCCCCAGATGGTTATGACCAGGGGTTGTGGAAACTGAAGTCCACAACAGCAGGAGAGGGCACCGGGTTGCCATCTTGGTTTTAAAATCTGGGCATGACAGTCTTACAAGACTCTCCTTCAGCAGGGCTATGTGCATTTCAGCAAAGGGCTTGTAGACATTTTCTCCGGGTCCCATCCTGAGGCCACTTCAGACAGACATCTGCCTGTGCAGGCAAGAGATCTAGAGTCAGACATCTTTCCACAAGCAGCTCACCCTTGCTAGACTGGGACAAGGCCTAACCTAGTGGCAGGGAGAAGGTCCGGATGTTTTAAAGGGAGCTCCTCTGTGCTGGCTGGGCCTTGTAATTCCATTTTGTCCTGCAAGAGGTTGCAGAGGTGCCAGCGACAAGGGCTGCTGCAGCACCGATTAGCTAACAGGGAGTTTCTCCCATGCAATTACAGAAATGACCATCTGGCACTATGGCACCTGTCCAGCCAGCTAACCAAGACAGTATCTTGAAATTAGCCAACCCCAAACGAAGCACTTTTGAGTCCGATGATGTCAGTTGGTGAAAACAGCAGATTATCCTGGAAATCTTTATGACAACCCTGCAGAGGAGGCCAAGATTGTTATCCCTGAATTGCATGCAGCTCGGGGGCTTTGGCTGAGTGACGGCTGCTACTGTGAGTCCATGAAAAGAGTGAGATCTGGAGACACTCAGATTCACTGCTCAGTTTCTAAGCTACTAGAAATGGTAGCTTTAGGGAGAAGCAAAAGGAATTAACTTTCTTAAAGGCTGAAGCTGTAACGCAAAGAGTTTTATGGCTGTAAAACCCTGCAAAAGTCTGAATGGTTTGGGATCAGGTCACTTGCCTTCAGGCAACGTGCAGTTTAAGATCTGCAGCCCGACTCAGGTGCCTTCCCCTGGAGAACAACTTGGCTAGTGAGCACAAGGCTTTTAAAGCATAGACCCCACATTCAAGAACATGTTGCCATCTGGGGTACTCCAGGGCTGGGGGTTTAAGAGAGAACTAAAAGCTTATTTCCTATGGTATTTCCATAAATGGATATTATTGGCTGCTCAGGGGTTTGGCTTGCTTGTATCACATTTTTGCATTGCACTAGCTAAAGGTTTTTATTATTACTGGTTCTTGTTAATAGCTTGATATTTTTGTTCTATGTATTCTATGCTGATTATTAGATGCTGCCTTGGGTTTTCACCCATAAAGGCAACTTACTTGTATTTGAAATTAAATATCATAATAGAAATGTCATTGTTCAAGATGCTGTTCTTGAAGACCATTTGCTGCCTAGTTTTTCCTCAGATGCGGTAAATCAGATTTAAAAGAAATAATGGAACAGATGCCCATTCTCAAGAAGCCTTTCTTGAAAACAATTTGCAGTCCAATCCAGTTCAGGTTTATGAATCTCACTGTGTTTAACTGGCCACACTCCCACATTAACATGCTTCGCTTTGTAGTCTTAGGCATTGGTTGACCCTTCTGGCTTTGCATGCAAATGTCCATGACAAAGTCCCACGCCAGTTGCTGCCGCCTTTACAGTCTTAGGGGTCAGTTCCTTGGAATGCGAGCTTACGCATCTTAAGTACAGCAAAACTCGTATTTATTCCAAGAGACCTCTCTCTCTTTTCAGCAGGGAATCAAGAATGGCACTTACCGTATTTGGAGCTGTGTGTGTGTATCATCCAAACACCTTCCTTCCCTTTTTCTGGGGCATTTTTCTAGTCATTCAGTAGAGAATGCCCATGAGGGTAAAGCAAGGGTGCTGGGAAACAGCAGCTACTTAAGTACAGAGGTTATAAAGAAGGTAATGATTAAACCCAAATGCTTCCAAGAAGCATTAAGAGCCCAATTAATTTATCTGCCAGCAAAAAGGATCTTGATTGGAACCACATGTATATCTTCCTATTTTCTTGTCCCTTGCACCGAGTATCTGCTGGCACACACAAACAAGGCTCCAAGAAACTGCAGGTTGTTTTTATTTTATCAACATCAAAGACTTTCTGGCTCACTAAAAGAATCCTGTGGTTGTGGGAGAGACTGATGGGCATTCCTCACGGCTAAAACTACAGGTAAATACCGACAATTCCCTCTTTGGAGACAGTCCTGGAGAGCTGTCACTACACACAGTTCCCATGGACGGCTTGCATTTCATGGCCATTTGACCCCAGGCACACCGTTCCTGTGCCAAACGGAGCATAATGGTGTATCCGAGGCAGTACTTTCTACTCCAAGAAAGTACCTGCTCCAATACATTCATTACATCTTAAAGGGCCACAAGAGACTAACAACAGGGAAATAAAATTGTGCGCACATGTATGTATGTATTATGTAGAGAGAGAGAATGTAAGAATTACATGAAACCTTAAATCTGTATGCAAACTTTTTAGAGTGACAGATCACAAAGCAGTGCTGATGATAACACAAACATCCTGGCATCAGAAAGCTAACACCTGTGGTGGTATTTGCTGTAACAGATTAACACAGAGATCCTTCAATCTCTGCAATGTTTGCTTTTTTGAGGTCAATCTGGAGCAATGATTCTGTGCTGGCCCGTGCCTGGAACAAGGTAACTGACATGTTTGTGTAGTAGTCTCCTCTCCTATCTAAATAGTTTTCTGGGGGTTTGTAAGCACTTCATGTTCCACACCGGAAAAATTACAGCAGCCCTCAGAAACTTGTTCAGTCCTGCTGCAGGAGCCATGAAGATAATTCTGAGGAAACTGTTTAAGCATCTAACACTATTCTTGTTTGTTAGGTGGATGGACTTATGGATGTGTGCAGCAGCATCAAAGTTCATGATGCCTTTCAGAGTGACATAAATAAAGCAGGCAGGCCAGGCCAGAACACCTTGCTGCCTGAGGTGGCCTCTAGCTGCCCAGCTCAAGGCAGACAACACCCAAGGATAGTCAAGCTATTTTGGCACCTGAGGCAGAAATCCCCGCGAACGAACGCCTCCTCCTTTCTCTTGCAGGTCAAATACAAAAATAAGACATGATGCTGGTAAGGACTTGCTGCCCTTTCATTAGGCACAAAATCTCTGAGGCGCCTGCCTCTCTCTGCCTCGCCCCTGATCGGGCTGACCCTGCAGAATGGACGGACCACTAGCCGGAGGCTGGCAATGGCAGCCAACAACGAAGGAAGAGGCGAAGGCCAGCAAATATACTTCTCTCTTGGTTGTGGCTGGGCATGAGGAAGCAAGCCAGGAGCCCTGTGGAACAGGTGGCTTTGCAGAGGGAGGTAAGTAAAGAACGATACGGGCAGGTGAAAACCAATGAGTGGTTATGAGGCAAAGTCAGGCCTGAGGTTCTAGGCAAGGGTTCCATGTCATGTTGTCCAGGCAGCCACTGAAAAGAGTCCAGTTTGGCCCATCAGGTGCCCAGTGGCAGGCGAGTTTTCCCCCTCAGGGGTGAGGAGCGCAAGTTCTTCTAAATTCTAGCAGCTCTCTGTGCTGAAGAGGTGCAGATCTCTTGCGGTATGACTGCAGAGAAGCCGCAAGGAAGGGATAGAACCATGAGACTAAGTCGTGCAGCTTATGTAGGTTTTCAGGAGGAATTAAGAAGCAGCGGCGGGATAGTACTGTGGACATAATTAGGAGTTCAATGTACAGAAAGCTCTGAGCAAGAAGGGGCAGAGATGGAGTCAGGTGCCTTTAGTTGGTTGAGGTGTAAGGTGCCCAGGTGTCCTACTTTATAGAGGGCAGTCCTCTACTTGAAAATGTCTTCTATTTGAAAGGTTGCCTAATTCAAGCTAAAACATGGTTAAGTCAAATATATCCATTATCTTTTATCCTTTTCTCCTTTCATGTGGGCTTTTATTTTGAAATAAAGTTTAAAAGCCTCTGAAGGAACTTCTGCCAGAGGATTGTCCTTTATTTGAATGTATTCAAAGGGCTGTCCAGGCCAAGTTTGGTTCAAAGAAAAAGAGCGACCTAGGAGTTGTCCATCAACAGCACCTGCACCAAACTCAGAGCCAGATCACCTGGTCTTCCATGGCCTCTATGCATACAAATAATCAGATGTAAATATTATGCAAATCAGTGTCCTCGCTTTTGGCAATGTGTGACTGATCGCCCAGTCTGAGCAGTGGAGAAAGCCACTCCCAAAACGAGGCCAGAGAAAGAGGGGAGAGCAATGCTGTGGAAAAGATTTTTGAGCTGGACAGAGAGGGGATGGGAAGGGGTGGCCGGGCTTTGGTGTAGTCGTCCTTCATATCAGTTGGAATAGGGCCAAAGGCTTTCATCCCAGCATGTCTGGATCTGTCCCCAGATCTGGCCAAGAAATGATGTTTCAAAAGGAGGAACGTGCACGTAGCCCTCCTTTGGGGAGAATGAACGGCACGTTCCTCAAAACGCCTTCCTTGCACAGCATTTCTGGGTGAGCCTTCCCTGCGCTTGGGGTTGGCATGCGCTGCGCAAGGCTTATATGACGTGGGTTATCTGGAGCAGGAATGGCATGGTTAATGTTTGGCCTGCTTGGTATTTACGGTGCAATCACGTACTGCTTGAGACCAGTGTCTGTGTTAATATCTCAGAGCCAGCTCTCCAGGCCCAGGGCCGATTTTCTAGCCGCACAGCCAGAATGCAGAAGTCAGCCGGCGCGCTCTGCCTCGCCCGCTCTCTGTCCACTGCAAAAGGACCTTCTTTTGGGCAGCTGTGCATTAAAATAACTACACCTTGCTCTTCGAGCCAGCGCTTCTACCAGAGCCAGCTTTGGCACAAGGGTGGGCTTGCTTGGACACCTGTTGAGGGGTCCCCACCAGGGGTCCCCTGCTCCCTTCCATTCCCACGGCAACCTGCCTCCCCCCTTGGCCCAGACCACAGTGCTGGAGTGGAGGAGAACAGATCCCTCGGCCTCTGGCCTGCTGGGTGGCAAGCCGGCAAGAGCGAGCAACTGGCGGCAGCAGAGGTGGGCGGGCAGGTTCACTGGGGGAGGGCCCCACGAGAGCCACTTGCCCAGGGGCCACGACGACGGCAGCTGCCCCCAGGGAAAACGCGCTCCTCCGCTTGCGCACCACGGCCGGCAGAGCTGTGGGCAGCAGCCATAGCCACACGCATCCTCCGGCGGCTGGGCCCGGCCAACGCACGAGCTCCCACAATGCCCTGGAATGACACTGCATGTGAGACGTTTGTGGGAAATCGCAGGGGTGGCTGACCCAGCGCAGAGCACTGAGCACGATTCCTTGCGGAATGGATGTCCCTTGCAGGCACCCACAGAGCGGCTGCTGCGGCAATGGGGCGCCCCGGCAGTTGCCCAAGGATGCCGGATTCGGATGCCAGCCCTGCCTCGAACTACTCAGGGCAATTCCTGCTTCCATAAAAATGCGTACTGGCTGTTGCACCAGCTCTAGTGTATAGCAAGTTGACGACCACGAAAGCTAAACGGAACCTCCATATTTCAGAGGCGGTACACACTCGGTGCCAGATGCCAGGCCTAAACGGAAGAGGCATTGCGTTGGTGTGGTGCTTTGTGAGTTTCCTCTCACTGGTGGCTGCAGGCGGCACCCTGAAGGCCCACGGGACACCCACTTTGCTGGAACTAAGCAGGTGTAGGTCCAGTAGAGGCCTAGAGGGGACACTGCCTGAGAAGCAATGTCTGCATTGCCTTGCGTTCTGCAATGGGAGAAAGACATCGCTGCTAGAATAAAATGGCACGTGGCTTCTGCCTTCCCCAGTCTGGCGTTGCCCCTTTATTTCGGATGGTTTACTCCCTGCGTTCCTGACCATGAGCAACATAGGTTGGGGCTGATGGGAGTTACTGTTACATTTATATGCCCCCTGACTTCCACTTGCAAGGAATGTGCTGGGACTTAATGCTCCTCCTCCTCTCCATTTTAACTTCCAAACAAGAACCCTGTGGAGTAGGCTAGCTTGCATGTCTGTGAGTGGTCCACAGTTACCCAGAGAGCTTCATGGCCGACTGGAGACCAGGACCCGGAACACCACACTGGCTGCAGTGATGTAATTGAAGCCGACCTTGGGAAAGCACCAGGCTGGATTGGAGAGACCTTTGATCTGATCCAGCAAAGGAGTTCCAGAGATTTTACGTAAACGTCCCAGCCTTCAAGGTTATTAGACTATTAGGCAACTGTGAGTACTTCCAGACAGAAGAATGTGGCAAAAGCACTCAAAGGCATCATGGGGCTATTTCATCCATTTTTCCTTAACTTTCCTTAATGCTCCAGGTAAGAAACTGTTGGGAGTATGTGATGAACAGAAGGAATCGCAACCTGGACCTCCCGTAGCTCCCATAACGGATGCTGTCCCTTGCACAGCATCTCTCAACCCACAATGGGTCGCACCACTGGAACTGCTCCTTACTGGGAGGGTCGGGGGTGGTTTAGGGCAAAGAGAAGTAAAACAAGGGAAGTGCAAGAAGATTAACAGATGCAAAGGAGGACAGTTTTTGTCTTTATGTTGAATGTACAAGAAACTGTACAGGGAAATTATCACTGTTCTGCACAATTATAAAAGACAACTGGGATCTGAGATGAAACGTTGCAGGGCAGAGAGGTGTTCATGAGCTTTCCTGGCACTCCATTCCTCCTCTGTTTTGCTTCCCATAGTCAGTCGGCTTTCCGTGGCCACTAACAAGGCTCAGTCCACATTAGGCTGGGGTTTTTTGGGAGTGGGGGGGAGCCCTCAATTTAGTTTCCCTGCTTTGTACTTCTGCAAACCAGGGGCTCCCCTGAGCCTGCTGGTTCTTTGTGCATGGGTGACACTGTTTCGGCTAAATAAACAATGGCTTCCACACCCGAACACCAGAAATAGAGGGGAATTCTTTGCGTTAGGTCAGCCTACGCAGAGAACGTAAGAGCAGCCATCCTGGATTGGATCAAAGGTTCACCTACTTCAGTATTTTCTTTAGAGTGGCCAACTGGGTGTCCACAAGAAACTCTCAAGCATGCGTTTCACAATACCCTCTAGTCCACAATCCCCAGCAACTGATGTAAAGATGAAAGCCCCAACTTGTTTGGAGCCAGAACAGATAAAGTCCCATCTCCGTGTGGCTGATGCGGTGGGCCAAAATCCAATCCATCAATCAATCTTCTTCCATATGGATTGTCTCATCCTGAAGACAAAGCATCAGAGACGCTCCACCTTTCCCCCTTATCAAAGGTGGTCTTCGGGGAAGCGACAAGGCTATGTCCTTTTGGGAGAGATCTGCCTGGCCCTCACCTTCGCTGGCCTTTGGGTTGGCTGTGAAGACGCCTTTTATAAATTCAAGCAGGCTCCCTTCTGATCTTTATTTGCCATTCTGCTTCTTCCTGAGTATTTTCTTTTTCTGCATCCATGCTGCCTATGTTTAGTTACAGAACAGATGCGCTCAGCACCCCGAGTTCTGCAGACAAAGGGCTGTGAAAGGAACACTGTTGAAGGGGCCAGTGAAGTCCCGGCAGCTACGCAGGGTCTCCCTTTCTCTGGGCAGGAGAAGGATGCTGCGATGTGGAGATTGTCAGTTGGGAGGAGAGGCAGGCAGTGATCACCCCCTCTGCTCCTCCTGCTTTGCTTTGCACAGGATGTCCCTAAACCTCCGGGTTCTGGAGCTTGTGGGCGCTGCGACAAGATCGTGCTCGAAAGGGTGCACAGATTGATGCAAAATTGCCTGTGGCGCAGACCAGATGTGGGAAGCATTTGGCTTTCCAGATGTTAACTTATTTTCATATTTATATGCCGCTCAATAGTCCAAGAGGACTCTCTAAGCAAAGATCTTCTTGTACTTGAATTCAGTCCCAGCCTCTGGCATAAACATTCCTTGCATCATCTCTGGGGTGGCAGGTGCTTCCACTGACCCATGAAAGGAGCATGGAAGAAACCTGTCTGCACTCTCAGAAATAATTCGCCTTGTTTCACTGTTACCAATATAACTCTGGGTGCAGAAGGCAAGCAGGCTGCATAGCCCAAGATTTTGGATTATGTTCCTAGGCTGGATAAAGTTTTTGCATAATTACAAACCAATGTGTTTTAACAGTTACAGAAACCTTGAGCTGAGTAAGAACGAAGTTCAACCTTCTAAGGAAAACACCTTTTAAATACAATAATTTCTGATAACTTTATAATCTATTGCAGGCAATTATATGGCTGAACAATGGAATAAATAATTGCTTAATAAAATCTGGCAATATGCACAAACTGTAGTCATTATCTGCCTGGAAAAAACATGTACAACTCATTTACAAAGAAGATGCCAGCTCTGCATAACAGTCACCAAATTAAGCTGGTATCTTAAGTTATCGTGAAAGTTTAAAGTCCGCTGTGAACGGCACACCAAGATATATCAGTATAATAAAAATACCTCACCTGCCTCTCACTTAGGGTGCGCTATTTTCATTGTCTGGAAGGACATTGACCAGCCGATGGACTTGTTTTCCCGAGCAAAGTGTGCCATCCCATCAGGGTGTTGCCGTTTGGGCCACTCGCCTTGGTTTTGCTTTCTTACATGTTTGTTCATGCACATTTAAGGCTGCTGGTGCTACATTTACACCCTCATCGTGTTGCAAGACAGTCTCAAAGCAGCTTAAAATATAACCCCACAACAATAAAAGTATTTTTTAAAAACATACAAAAATAGTGAAGACCATACCGTAAAGAGGGTGGCAAACGTAGCCTCAGATCAGCCATCACCAAAACAGCTGAAAGGCATTCTCAAGGAGATCCAGCTGCAACCAAAAGCCATTAACAGCATGAAAGACGGGAGTAGACTTCACCAGGCTCCAAAAAGATAACAAAGGTAACACTAGGTTCCTATTGTCTCACAGTCTTGGAGAATGTCAACAAGTATGTGGTCAGGAATTAATTGGATACAAGCTTGCTAATGTTTGGAAGAGAGGGAGGGAGTCTAGTGGTACGTTAGGGTCAAAGCACAAACACCTTTGTGCATATTATATTCTCTGAGCAGGTATGCACACAACCATGACTTGCAAGGGGTAAGGCGACCTTCCTTGTAAGGGATGCTTCCTGGAAAGTGGGTACCTAAAGCATTCTCAGTATCACAAGTAGACAACCTGGTCCCAACCACCATGGCCAGTGGTCAAGGGATTACAGAAGATGTACTTCAAAATATCTGGATTGGCACCAGGTTGGGAAGGCAGCTGTATATATTTACTGGCTTAGCTCTAACAAGTGTGCACCAATGTAAAAAAACAAGAACCAACTTTACAGATGTTACATCTACATTTTTACTACTAAATTGAGACAAATGTCACACACACACACACACATGCACAGAGCAATCTTACACAGATTCAGATCAATTGACCATCTAGTCCAGTAGCGTCTTTCCCGAGGGTTGGTCACTAATTGCACTCCAGACCATGCTGGCCCAGCCCTTTGGCCTGTCTGGGGGGAAGAGTAAGTCCGTTCCCCTCCCATTCTGTGCGGAAAAGCCAACTGGACTGGCAGATGTCTTTGCACGGATCGCGCAGCATCCATCTGCCAGAGCACCCAAACCCAGCAGGACGCCATGGCAGGCACAGGGCAGGCTGTGGGGCAAAGAGGCCCCTCCTGCAACCCTTTGCTGCCACCTCCCAGCTCTGGCTGCCCTGCCAGTCAGGGGTGGCTTTTTGGCACTATCCAGTGGAAAGACTGCCGGGGGGGGGGGGGGGACGGCCTCTTCCTGGTCTCTTCTGATGGGCAGGGGCTTTCTAGGAGTGTGAGAGGTCCTCCAAGTCATCTGCTCCCTTTCAGGTGATGTGAAAGCCCTCTCATCTTTCTGCTGGAAATCGGGGACCTTTTGTAAGTAAAGCAACTGCTTTACCACTGAGATCATTCTCTTAATCCTGACCTTTATTCATAGCCTGATCTGCATCGTCCTATCTCATCAAAGAAAAATACTAGCAGATTACTTAATACCGACGCTTAAAGAAAAATACTAGCAGATTACTTAATACCGACGCTTTCCCCACCAGCCACACTGGAGGATGATGAACAGCATAGACATCAGAGGTAATAGAAGGAAATGTTTAAGCATCAGGTATCAGTGGAGAAAGGCAAATTTGTTGGTGCATCAGAGTTGTCAGTCTGTTTGAGGTTCAGAGGAGTTTGGAATGGGTTTGCTAATTAGGCATTCTCCCTCCCCCCATGTAATGCAAATACCAGTCATCTCCACCTTTTAATCTAGGAGAGTTCTTAATTATGCATCAGAGAAAAGAGAACCCTGCTGTTCTCTTGCCTTGCTAATTGGTACTATTTCCCCTCATTTGTCATTGATGGTTTCACAGAAAAATAAAGGAGTTTCTAATTTACTTTCTTCAGACAAATAAATGTAAAGCCTCAGTGTATTTGTTTGCAGGTGTTTGGGGTGGGAACCTTCTTCTGTTGTGACTTCTAGAGGTAGATAGATGTTTTCCTCTTAAACATCCAAACCAAGACAATAAAAGCTCTGTGACACCTACCAATCATCAAACCTGTCTACCACTTGTGCCTTTCCCCCTTTATTGTCTTTCCCCAAGGGAAGACTTAATCAGGATCAGTTTGTTCAAACCCCAGAATTCTGTGCTTAGATATTGATCCTATGGCCTCCAAACAGTCTCCAGGAGGCCACAGGATTCTTCAGAGTCCCAGATCCAAAGTAAGAAAACAGCACCAGCCTCACAGCTGGGGATCTGTGCTCAGAACCAACTCCTCTCCCTCGAAGCCCATGAGAACAGACCTATACTGCCTGCTAAAAGCTACTTCAGAGAAGGGGTAAAGGGGGCATCCAGGGAGACCAGAGCCACCAGATAGGACATGTCCAGGTGGCACTCCAGCCACCTCACCTTCAGTAGTCTAGCTGTAATTGGCCATCTAGCTGATGTACAGGGCAGGTGTGGGAAGGAGAAGATCGCCTCTGCACCCCTTGCCATCAGCATAAGATACTCATAATCCGGAGTTCAGAGGCCTTCCTGCTGGATTGTACCTGTAACCAATTTAATTACCCTTCTTTGACTGGGCACCAAGCTAGCTAGGAATGATAGTGCTGAAGCCCCAGGACGCTTTGGGGGGCTGGTAGAAATGCCTACAAAAATGATAGCAAGCACCATCTCAAAACATACACCATGGAGAAAAAACATAATAATGTAAGAACTAGTCCAACATTCTGCCAACACACTTGCTAGTGTAGTGCAACAGGCAGTGATGTGTGAGGAATTTGCAGGATGGATTGGATTTTCTTGGCTTGGGTCCCCAGTTTTTGACATCTGCAAAAGTTAAAGGTTCCACCCACCAATTACCAATAAAAAATGATATGCAAAACTATCCAGACTGGATCTAAGTAACAAATGAAGCCATGAGGAGAACAGCCTTGTTAATTTCACGAATAAAAGATTCCCTCCACTTGCACAAAAAACACCCCAGTTCTGGAAAGTACGCATTTAATGCAATCATATTATATAGCACTTTAAAAATAGAAACATAGAAACAGAGCAAGTCGGAAGGGTCCTCCTGGGCCATCTAGTCTGACACCTTATACGTATGAAGAATTTGCCTATATTGTCAGTACTTCTTACAACAGCCTAGTAAAGTAGGTCAGTATTATTTATTTATTTAAAACTTTTATATCCCGTCACCACATGCCTTGGCATTATTACCCCCTCCCTCTCTATTGTGAACTGGAATAATACTGCAGCTAGTCTGGTCATTGCAAGAGAGATTATTTGCACCGGGGACCTTCCTTGATCACGGCTCTGTCTCTTACACACCACAAACAAGAGCACTTCCTGCTGCTGGTTCTGTAGATTCCCCTCAAATATATTTTGATCCCAGCTCTGGCATTTTGAAATGTTCTTAATTAAACAGGGCCAGTTGTTTAATAACTATATTCTTTTGGCTGGAAACTCTTAAGAACTTTCCTGCCTGTTAAGTTCTTGGCTACACATTTAAATAAAACACCATCTGTTAGGGGACTTGTGCTTTATCTCAAGAGCTTCCCATTCTCCTTGCAAATTGGGAAAATGCCTTTTATGGCCCATCCCATCCTGGGAATTTACTCTTCCCTTTTGACACTGCAGCCTTCGGCAAGCTTAAGAAAGCGCAGCACTTTCTCCTTGCAGAGAAGGCCCTTCAGTGTTCCAAATACTTACAGATGAAGCAGCTTTCATGACCAAGAGATGGATTTTTCTGAGTCTGCGATATGCGAGCAAGCAAAGGGCAGAGGTTCCAACCTGCGGCACCTTTACAGCCTGAAGCAGTTCGAAGGATCAGGTAGCAAGTGAACGAGAAAAACATGGTATGAGCCCCATCCCATATCGGCAGACCCAACTGCATGGGCCTTTGCCATTTCCCCTGCAAGCAAGACATTTATAGTGGCCCTGCCCAAAGGCTCAGATGGGCATGAACCAGAAAGCAGGTGCAGAGGCTGGCAAAGAAGCTGAGTGGCCTCTGCCTGGTCTTTGCTGCAGGACTCACCTCAGTCCTGAACGTTTCTCGTTTTTTCTTAGCACTAGCAGCACATCCGAAGGATTGTGTTGATCAGAGGAAATAAAATGGGGTGACCCTTTAGAGCTAATGGACGGATTAAGAAGTGACAAGTTGCTTGGCCCAGATGCCGTTCATCCAAGCATTCTTAAATGTAAAACTGCTCAGCTATTAACTGGAATATGTAACTCGGTTCTGAAATCAGCTCCTTACTGATTGATCAGAAGATGTCCAAGGTAACATGTCTTTTAAAGATGACCCAGGAAATTACAGACCTGTTGACCTAATTGCTGTATAAGCTAAAATTGGTTAAAAGTTCTCAAAGCCAGAACTGTTCAGCACCTGGGCTTTTGCAAAAGAATCTTGGCTCATTAAAGAATGATTTTGGAGCTTTCAACAGACAGGTAGATACCAGTGACATTGCTGAAGGAATGTGACAAAGCCCTTCAATCAGCAGTTTCTGAGAAACATGGCCGTTATTGGACAAAAAGATTAGTGACCCACCCTTAGTGGGTCACTAATGGGTGGGTGGGTCACTAATGAGCTGAACAGCAGGGAGCAGAGAGGGGAACAAAATTTGAGTTCTCTTAATGAAGGGCAGGTAAATAGCTAGCTTCCATGACGTGCTTCGCCTTATAGTATGCTTTCCACCATAGACATGCTCTGTGTTCCCAGCTATTGTGCTGGAAACAAGGCCCACATGAAGCTGTTGAGTGGGCAAAGGAGAGCACAATTCTGCTGGGAAACAAGGCATGTGAGCCCCAGCCCACCAAACGGCTTCCTGCAGGCTGTTTCCGAGTTTCTGGTTGTGATAATGGCTGCTATCGGAAATCGTGTAGCCACCAGAGGGTTATCAGGATCCAGTGCAGCCTTGCATCCTTCTGAAGCTATCCATCTCCGTTCTAGGGAGAGGATGTTATCACCCCACTAGCTAAAATTCTGTGAATGAGACAGTACTATTGCCCAATGGGAGCTGGAAGCAGCCACAATTTCTTTTTCATTATGAACTTCTTTCCTTTAACCTGTAAAGTGTTACGTACATGGATGCTGATCTAGACATAATCATCAACTGTGGTACGAGAAAGCTAAGTCACATGGGTCTTTTCTGAGTCATTTTATTAGAAGATCATTAATGTCGGTGTGGGGAAAGCTAAAGTTAACAATGTGTAATAAACTACCAAGATGGCTTTCACCTATGGAAGCTTTCGTATATCCAAATGTATTGAACTTTGAAGGGATTATAAGATATGACGATATTTTGGATAAGGACGGTGGTCTGAAACTAGATCAAGAAATACAAGAACAGAGACTTAATATCTCCTGGTGGTATAAGGTGCAGATGCCATCAAGATATGCTGAAGATCACAAAGCACGGAGGTTTTACAAAGATTTAACAGTATTTGATCAAGTGATGCTTAAAACAGATGAGAAAATGATTAAAAGATTATATGATTTTTTACTTGACAGGAAAATGGAAGGGGAACAGGTTAAGGAAACTATGATAACACGGGCACAAAACTTCGGATATAATGTCGAACTAGAAAAGTGGCAAAAACTATGGGAGAGAAATATTAAGGTAACATTAGCAACTTCATATAAAGAAAATTTATATAAAATGTTCTATAGATGGTATTTGTTGCCAAGTCGATTAACTAAGATGTTTCCAAATATGTCAAATAGGTGTTGGAAATGTAAACATAAAGTGGGTACTTTTTATCATATGTGGTGGACTTGTGATAATGCAAAAAAGTATTGGATTAAAATACATAAATGGCTGGAGGAAATACTACAAAAACCCTTTGCTTTTAAACCCGAAGTTCTCTTGTTAGGCATCATACCAGAAGACATTAACAGACAGGAAATGTATTTGATGCTACACTTAATCACAGCGGCGAGGATTGCATTTGCTCAATGTTGGAAAAGTGAGGAGCTGCCCACCGATGAATTGATTTTAAGGAAGATCTTGGACTGCACAGAAATGGATAGATTGACTTTATCATTGAAGGAGAAAGAAGACACTGTCTTCTATCAAACTTGGGATTTTTTAAATAATTGGCTGGAGAAACGAGACTTGGCATAAATTTAGAGATGTTTTCAAGTTATTATAAACTGATTTAAATATGACTATAGAATGTTAAAAAATATGTAGTAAGCGGTTGACCCAATAAATCCGACGTATGTAATGATTAATGTTTTTAGTATTAGTTTAAAAAATAATTTAAACTAATTTATAGACATAATAATCAACGAATCCGATATCCCATTCCCCAAGAATGGATCTTTAGGTAATCAAAATGGTATGACCCATGCACAAGAGGGAAGTGCCAACAGGGTTGACGGACCCCCAAAAGCATTTGAGGAGGAAAAAACCAACGTAATGTGGGGGAACACCTGAAACAGCCCAGCAAGGACCAAGCATCCTCAGCGGCCACAGAATGCTTGGTATTTCTTGGAGAACGGAATGCAGTATCCTGAAAGGAGTGGCTAGCTGGAACCCTGAACCGGAGCAGACCACACTGGGCCATTCCACAGTTATGTTCCACTCACCTACAGATGCTTATCTGAAAAGATGCAAAACACCAGCCTTTCCGGCCAGAGCTTCTGATGACTCAATAACAGAGAACAGAAGCAGTTAAACAGCCTCCTCATGGTTTGAGAAGCTGGAACAGAAAGTCTGAGTACAGGGTGTGCTATATGTGTGTGCACATCAAACAAGCACCTGATTTTTGTTTTTTTGCAAACCATGTTTGGAACCATTATATAGTAGTACAGTAAATAAAATTATCTGACTGGAAAATGAGACTGCTTTGGATTGTGAGGTAACTGCTGGTGTGTAGCTGATTAATCTGTCAGTGATGCAGCCTCAAAAGCTGTCAAGTGGGGTGGGGGGGAGGCTACTTTCTTTCACAAGCTACTGGAGGCCTTCCAGAAGAAATATCCTTTCTAATAATTGTTTGTATAATTAAGTTATTTTGTAGCTTAAGCTGTAATGAAGACACAAGTAGTCACTCTTCATGATGCATCTTTGATGCCAGTAACGTCAGAGACTCTTGAGATTTTAGTCTAATTAACTACTTGAACAAATCAGTGCTTTAACTAGATATAGTGCACTTTTGCTAGGATGCTCATATGTTTGTACTGATTTTGGTTCAATTGATTTTGGCCCACCAGAGATTCCAGGGTGTATTACATGTCCTTAGTGTTCAGTGTTCTCTCTGGGAACAGGATCTGAGAAGGATAACTTACGATTTCCTCTCCTTTAAAACAAGACAATATTTTATTGTTATAAAATGCTTGGAAAAGTACACAAAGAAGCAAAACCTAGATGATACATAAGACAATATTTATAAAAAGATTTATCCAAGGGTTCATTCAGCAACCAGAGGGGAGGGGAGGGGAGTGTGGGACAGCAGTGTTTGGTATTTACATCAACTTCTATAGCCTGAAATACACAAAAGACTGATATGGATAGTAACATGTCTAAATATACTTGAGGCGTGTCAAGCCCCTATTGTATTCTTCCGAGGAAGGTGCCATCATCTAGCTGAAGAGCCAAATGAAACCTAGGGCATTATTTGGTTACTACACAGCAGCACTCACAATTTACAGCCATTAGGTCTGCAATCATAAACACACTTGTATTTCCACCTGAACTCATTGAGGCTTACTTCTGAGTAGGCATACATGGGATTATGCTGCAGATGTTGCAAACAACGGGCACAATCAATATCCAAGTAACATGGAGATATTCTGATAATTATATAATTTGTACATCAAGGATTTTGGAGATAAAACAGTTGAGGCCATGTCAATCTATTTGTGGACTAATTATTATTGTAAAAGCTCTCAGCTGTAAATAGTCCACAGAAGAGGATGGCAGCCTTTCATGGAAAAATGGGTTGCTATGTTAAATTATTTTGTCTAAATAAAAGGAAATCCAGAACTTGGTCAAAAATGTGTGTGCAACTCTCTGGGCTTGTTCACATGTAATGCCAATGATGCCACCAGCTTCAAGGGACCAATCTTGTTTTAGGCTGAAGGAAAGCTTAAATAAAATGCAATAGCAATCTGTAGTTTGTGCTAGAAAAAAGTAATTAATTGAATCAACATGCAAGGGAAAGAGACCACATATGAGTACAAGGCTTGTCCATACATCTCATCATGGTTTGGAATTAAACATGTAAAAATTACATATACCGTATTTTTCGCTCTCTAAGACGCACTTTTTCCCCCCTCAAAAGGGGAAATGTCTGTGCGTCTTATAGAGCAAATGTGTGTGTGCCCGACACCCAGGACGCTGCCGGCCCACCTGCACCACGTGGCACCACCTGGCCGGCACGCGCTTGGTGCGCGCTGCTCCGCCCCCCCCCCTCCAGCGCAGGTGAGAGCTGTGCCGCTCAGGGGGAGGCGTGCGGAGGAGCAGCCGCAGGCTTTAACCCACCGGCCACATGGAGAGACGGACTGCTCACCCCCACCGCCTGGGAAGACCTGCCGCCACCACGCTGCCCGGAAGACCACCACTGGCACGCTGCCGGCCCCACGTGGCACCACCTGGCTGGCACGCGCTCGGTGTGCCCTGCTCCGCCCCCCTCCTCCGGCGCAGGTGAGAGCTGTTAATCACAGGTCGGTGTGTGTTTTCAAATGGCAACCCGTCTTTTAATGAAGACCATGGGGAAGTGATGGGGAATGTGCCTGTGATTATCAGGAAGCGTTCTATGGATCCCTCCTCTAAAAACTAGGTGCGTCTTATGGTCAGGTGTGTCTTATAGAGCGAAAAATACAGTAATTATTGATAGTTCCCTATTTACAATCTGTGCTTAGAAACAGGCAGGTGGACTAAAAGCTACTGGGAAACTGTACTCATTCAGTTTGCATAAATTGAATCTTTTATAAGGTTAGCTCACAGCCAGTGCCCCTTGGATCATACATAGATCTGATTAAGTGCTGAAAAAGAACCTTTTGAAATGACTGCTTTCTGAAGGGAAAGCTAGTATGCAGCACTTGCTTATGTTTATGGAAAGGTCAAACATCTCCCCGTGCAAAAAAAAAAAAAAAAAAAAAGTTGCATAGCTGTGTTGGTGATTTAAAAGGGAAAGGGGAACAAGGAAACCAGCTATTGTGTACCACACTTGATTAAGACCAACTGAAACATTTCAATGGTAAAATATCCTCTTCCTTTTATTCTAGGATTCCGCTGTTGAATAGTGCTGCCACTGCTTTTGGTTGGCATAGCCTCACACCTGTTTGTATGCAAAATAATCCGGTTTGCACATAGCAACAACCCCTCAGTTTAGGAACTGCTGGTTTATTGTGCACAAATGAATGCGTTGCCTGCCGCATGCTTGCCTCTTTTGCTCTACCACACAATCCACAGTCAACTCCTTTACAGGTTGTAGAAACCAAGTTCATTAAGCTGTTTCAAGAACTCAGCAGTTTAACGTCTTCTGCACAACAGCCCAGTAATTTTTAAACAGATTTGCTGTTGTCACATGCAAAACGGATGTGCAACCCTGGAGCTGCGGATGTGCAACCCTGGAGCTGTGGGTTAACTGGGTGGTTAACTAGAAAGAACACATGAAGAACATAATGGTTTACTGTTGGGTTGTGAACTCTGGGCTGCTTAAACCCAGTTAGTTATTACAAGCAATGATTTATTACATATTGATTGTTTATGGGCTGTTTTGCCAGACTACAGATGTGGAAGGCAAAATGAAAAAAATCCCATAGTTGCTCAGCACACAACACTACAGTACACCAAAGGCATTTGAGATACTGTGGGGGGGGGGCAGGTAAAGGGGGTAGGTATAAGAGAATTCAGTAACTGGCAAAACAATCTACAGTTGTTTCAGTCACCTGGGAAACAAATCATGGGTTAATTCTATGTTCAGCAAATAGTTGTATGATAATCAGGTCATTTTATATAGAAAGTTCAAACTTTGATTTGTCCAATATTAGTGACCTGGTTAACCGGCTCAGTATAACAGAGCTGCCTTATTAGGGTTTTTTAAAACCCATGATGAGCCATGGTGTGTGCAAGATTTCGACCTGCGAGTTGGAGTGTGAACCTAGCCACTGAGGGTTATTTGCTGTACGGGCACACACGAGATTTCTTTATCGCTGGTGGCCAGGCTCACGTGGCATTGCATCCCTCACCTGGGGCTGCATATCCAAAATGTTACCCAGCACAGTCCATTTTGAGTATGTTGTGCGAGCCAGTTTATTGTTTAGTGGCCTGCTGGTTTGTGAAAGACACAAGCTTTTAAAGCAGCTTCCTCATTCCTGATGACCTCCAGATGGGTTGGACCACAGTTCCTCTTATGCCTACACTGGCTGACAATGTCAAATGTGGCACCAGGTTGGAGAAGGCTCCTGCAAAATAGCTGGATGAAGTGCAGCCCTCATAAATAGGTTCTAAATAATTCCTGTGCTTTTCTAGTATAATCTTCTGAAGCAAAATTGCCAAGCAGCCTCTTATTCTCAGGAGGGTGGCTTGTACAGGAAATTAACAATTTATTGAGGCAAAACTCATGGTTTGACCTTTCTGCCTCTCTCAGGAGTCCAGCAACATCAGCTGCCTCTACCAACTGAAATAAGAACTGGGTGCCTCCAAATTGTCTCGTTCTTTATCATGAGAAACAGGAGAAGCTGCCAGCCAATGGTTCATCCAGCCTCCTCTCCCTAAGGATGGCTCTCCAGGCAGGAGGTTTTTCTGCCCTACCTGACAATGCTGGTGATTAAATCTGGGATCTCCTGCTTGTGAAGATGTGCTCTACCCACTGAGCAATGGCTTCTCCCCAGTAATTCCCTTTCCTCCTCTTCGATGTATTTGCTACCTTACAGACTACCCAAACTCCTAATGATGTTGTATACATATGGAACAGACCCCAGGATCTGTCAATATATTATGTTCTTCTATATACACTGTTGTATCTGTGCAAAGTAACTTTGCAAAATTCATCAAAGTTGTGTACCTACACTTCTAGTCAACTTGACAAAAAATTCACAAAAATCTTAATAGACTTTGTCTCCAAAAATATTAAAAGAACTGGATACAGCTGGGAAAGGTGGTACTTAATCTTCTCCTTACACTGCTTCAGTGTAGCCTTCTGAGGCTGCTTCATTCTCCCTGCTGCATTCATGGGTTCCAAACATCTGCAAGAATAGACATTCCCCTTTCCAACTCCTGCCTCAACTAGGTTTCCTTTCTCAGTTTTATTATATAAGATACGGTTTGCATTAACACATAAATACCAGATCTTTCTAATATATGAAAATGGCTCATTACTAAGATAGACTGATACTCCTGTTCTTATTGCTTCTTTGCTCCAAAGGGGATTTTTCTCCTCCTTCCTATGTAATGTTTATTTAGTCTAAATAACCTGAAAATACAGCTTTGTGTAATTCAGGTAGAACCCAATAAGAGCCCATTAGCTACAGTAACAAGCCACCCTGCCCAAACCCCCTTGCCACAATAAGCAGCAGTGACTGCCCTCAAGGGCCTGAATATTTACCATGGGGGCTGGCACCCATGCTACGAAGCAGCTACTTAGCAACTGTTTAAACAACAGTGGATTGATAAAATTTGGAAGCCAATGATGCTGTATGTACTCAGCAAATGCAGTAAGCAAAGAATTCCAGTTTTTAAAAATATGTTATGATACCTTGTTATCTCCTGCATGGAGACCACATTCAGAGCAAATATGGGTGCAAATGTTTATTTCTGACTGTGATTAAGTTATATAACATTCAGGCTCTCACTTGTCACTAATTCTATCCATCAAGGCTGGTTTACTTTGGCTGTCTCACAAATGCATCCATGATATACTAAGGACTGTGACTACTGGGGCTCATGTCTTAGTATTTTCCTCTTTTTCTCTTAACTACTTATCTTGCATTGTTGCATTCTTTTTTATCACCTGTATTTTATGCTGTGAGCCGCCCCGAGGCTTCAGCGCATGGGGCAGCATAGAAGCTGGCTAAATAAATAAAATTTTCAACTTATTTTCAAAGCATAATATGTGAAATAGAGAAAAAGAAATTAACTAAGTGTGCATTTCTGTGCAAGTTTAGTCAGAAGGATGTTGTTTTTCTGTCTACACTTCCACAGGACCGTACCCCAAATCCCCACCCCCTCTCCAGCCGAATGCTGTAGAGCCACACAATGTTAGAAATGCTGTTAAGCTTTTTGATAAAAGATTAGGTGTTATATGGGTGAGTCACTTGCTTTTTCCTTTTGTCCCTACTTCGTAAAAGCAAGCTAAATCAGCCCAATCCAGCAATTACAGCCTCCAACTCTACAGTGCTTTAATAAATTCTGTAATCAGCACATATGTTCTATAGCTGCAGCTGTGGCTGCACCACAGTTTTCTCTGGGTTGAATAACTAGATGGATTGTTGACAACAGGGAGGAATTTAAAGCTCAAAAACTCTAAACAGTGTAGTTTAGAGAGAGGATAAATTTCATGAGCTTGTTGCTATATGTTAGCCAGAATGCAAAGCACTGTGTTTTAAAATACTACATTTTCTTAGTAAAAAACTGAAGTTCCCTGGTGAAAATAAATTATGCAAATTTTAAAACTATTTTTAAAGAATATTGAGAGGGTTCAAAAAACAGTATCTGCAAATAATTACATCAGAATTCTGCCAGGAAGAGACTGCCATGAATTACAGTTGTATAATTCACCTGAATAAAATCTAGAATACACAGAGGAATGGGGCTAATTGCTCTAAAGAGATCAGTAGAGGTAGTACAGCAACAGTAGTATAAAAATAGTGATGATGGTGTAATCATGCTACTTCAAGTATCTTCTACAAGTAGTGCAAAAAACGCTGTTACCGTCCCTCCAAAGTGGTACCTTTTTGTTTACTTGCATTTATGTGCTTTTGAACTGCAAGGTTGGCAGGAGCTGGGACAGAGTACCAGAGCACAACCCCTCTGCGGAACTGACCTGTCGACCTTTTGATCAACCAGCCCAGCGGCTCAGCAGTTTAACCCACTGTGCCACCACATCCCTACTTTTCCCCACTTTCTCTAAAGTAATGAAACCATGACCAGTAATACAATCCTAAACATACTGAACCCAGAAGTAAGTCCCACTGTGTTCCATTAGGCTTATTCCCAGGTAATAAAACTGTGGCCGGGAAGAATAAGCCACCAGCAAACATCAAGTGAGGTAGAGAGTCAAGTTTATGCTAAAGTAAGATCAGTCCCTTCTTGATTAGAAGTTCCACTCCATTCACTTCGCATTTCTCAGCCACTAGCACAAGCTCCCCGTGCATTTTCAGTATTTCTGCTGTTATCCTAAGGGTTAGGAACATTCCTTCTGAAACAAATACTAAGATTCCCTGGGCTGTGAAAAACCTGTGGTCATATTCTGCATTGAACTTCTTTCAGACCCAAGAGGGAGAAATATCTGTGTCTTTAACATACAGGTTCCTCTTGATTCTCAGTTTTAGAAGGCAAGAACAGCTCCACATCACAGTAGCTAAAACTGTACCCACCCAGCAGGTCTCTCTGAGAAATGTCAGCTAAATGTGATTCATGAGTTTTGACAGGACTATGCGTGCTCCTCTTCTCCAGAGATTTATGCAAGAGTTCTTTCATCCTCCTGTTTTCTTTGGTGGTTGATTCCCAAATTATTTCAAGTTCACTTTCCATTTCCCTGTGGATCGAAAAAATGTATTTACTGGTTTTGGATGCATCATTCCCATATTTTCACAAGTACCTTTAAGTTGAACAGTCAGTGTAGGCAGAACAATTAGATTTAGTTTAGCATCTAGAGTTATGTTTAAAAAACACCATGCGCTCTGAGCAGTGGCAGTATTCAGAGTATCTCTCACTGAAAGTTCAATCACATGTATCCATTTAAGCAGCCTTTAATCTGTGCTTAGCATTAGACAGAGCTCCCCAGTTCCCCTGCAGCTTGTTGATAACACTAAAGATCAAAAGACAAGTAATACAAAGAATTTTCTGCCTAACTCCAATTAATTTCAAGGGACTTGCATGATGGTAGGTTTGATTTGCAGTACATAGCATGACTACCCATTGTTTAACAACAAAATGACTCCCCTTCAAATGCAGAATGTGTGGAGTAACCAGAAGTGGATTTTTCTGTGAAAGGAAGCTGAACTCCATTCAGCCAAGGTACTCAACACACATTAACTGGGCTCAGCATTCTTTAATTCTAAGTGTATTTCTTTCACTCTGGGCTTCAGGGTTCTTATTAAAAAATACCTGCTTAAAATATATACCAAAAGGCATTACAAAATCAGCATTTGTATTTTCAACCTCTTTCTTAATAAAGCATAGAATTCGCCCCTTTTCAATAGCAGCTATCCTGGACTGTTCTTATAACCATAGGAATTTCTCATCCTACACTGGATATTTATTTTTATCTATAACTGGATAAACTCGAAGGAATTTGGAACCATGCTTCCAGCTGGAAACAGACAACATCCACAGGGGTAACTTGTAGTATGTTTCTGAAAACGTCTTTCACACTTTGTACTGAAAGTTTTCCTGAGAAAAATATAGCAGGCATTATGAATGTGAGATTAGGAGGTCAAAAACAACTAGGCAAAAAATTCTTGTTTGCTGTGAACATTTTTAAGATCACACATCATAGTCTTAAGACCAAAGCAGGTCAGAAATAGCACAGCACATAATTTCTAGAAGAAGGTTTGGCAATATGGCACCTCCGGGGGCACTAGCACCCGCCAAGACCCTTTGCACTCCCTCCCCTCACTCTGCTCGCACAAGCTTTGCCTCTTCCCTGCCCTTGACTGTCATTAGTTGTAGCTTCTGCCTGCTGTACTGGCTGCCCAGTGTCACTTCCTCATCCTTTCCCCAAGCAGCAACCAGCCAGGAAGGTTCCTTCTCTCCACACCTGCTATGTCTGGCCATGGAGCCTGCAGCTAGCAGGGGCAAAGCTTCAGAGAAAAGCAGTGTGGCTGCTACTGTTGGTGTTGCTGGGTCCAGGAAATGCACTTGCTTGGGAAGGGGAAGGGGAGGAGGAGGAGACAGTTGGTAAGAAAAGGGGAGGCTGTGTGTTGCTATTTCACCAGCAACACCAGGAATAAGCATGGCAGCGGTAAGCTGTGTGTTTACTACGGGTCCTTCCTTTACTGCTAAAATGTGTGTGTGGTGTGCATGTGAGTACGGGGGCAGGGGAGTGATGAGTGGACTGTTGTATTTCTCTGGTATGCTAAGTGTTTTGGTGTGCATGAGAGAGAGGAGGGGAGCTCTCACTCAAAATAAACCAGTGTGCCATCTTTGCACTGAGTAAGGTGGCTGTTGTTTGTAGAGTTCTGTGAATGAGCACTAGAGGCTACTCCACTTTCAGAATATGGTCACTATTCTTTCACAAGAGGACAAAAATGCTTCAATGATTGTAAACTGGTACCATTGATCTCTCCTCCTCTATTGGCTTCTGCAGTTTTTGTGAATGCATTGGATCACTGGACCTACATTTAGATGAATTATTTTACTATTATCTTACTGTCTGCAGTGAAGTTATGGTTTTCAAAACTGTCTGTCACATAAATCATTCAAAAACTTTCCTGCAAAGCAATAAAAATATTTTAGTCCCTTCCAAGCCAGTGAATGTTGCATTGCCTTGTCCCAATTCAACCTCTTGGCCATGTAGCATTCTAAGACTACTCTGTGGAATGTTTCAGCATGTTGCTGGTTTCTGAGTTTTGACAGTTATACAAGGGCTGAAGAAACAGTAGACGTAATTCAATTTTAGTATACAACTTATTTGGACACAGAATTTACTTTTTTTTTTTTTTTGAAGGGGGAGATAATGTTGCAATAATGTCACATTCGACTCTGCTTCCTATTCAATTCTTCTTCACTGGGGGCAAAACATATCGTCAATAACTGCACAAGACAGTCCGGCTGATTAACTTTATCACTTTGGACTACACATAAAGCACTGGATATGAAAATGCTCTCAAATATATCTGTGTATGTATATTTAAAAGGTTAGACAAGACAAGAGGCTTTTGTTTTATACCACAACAATTGAGTAATCTGGATACATCCTGTGAGGCTGCTGCATGCAGCCGGGCTGCAACATGCGATGGCTGCAAAGCCTGTGATGTGGAGGTTATTCCACAGAGCAAGCTACTGGGATGCATCACTAAGTGTGAGGAGGCGGCTCAAGGACAGAGCATCTCAGCAGCAGCAGCACAGTGACAAGGTAAAATAAGGTGAAGCACCCATGCAAGTTACACAGCAGAACTAAATCCTTCTCTGCCTTTTTCTAGTAAAGAACTTATATTTGTCAGGTAAATAAATCCAAAAGTAACAGTGAAAGGAAGATCTATGGAAGCAGAAAGACACTGGGGTGTGAGGCCTATCCAGTTTAATACACTGAGTGTCACATATACGACTGTCTGTCTCCTGGGCAGAAACTTTGCTTCCAGCCCTCAGGGGAGAAATTTCTTCCCTTGAAGCCAAGGCTGCAGAAGCTGACAGAGGTGAATGCAATGTTTCGTGCATAAGACCTTCAGGGACCTGACAGCACACCGTAATCCATGGGAGACAGCAACTCTGTGACACAGAGAATATGGGGTCTCAAGGAAGGAGGATGTTATTCTGAAGAACAGGAAAATAATCCCTTAGCAGGGACGTTTTCTTCAGAGGCTGAACAGATATCCTCTTGCATTAAGGATATACCTCCAGGGGACAAAAGGTTTGTGGAAGTGGGAGATTGGATCATTAGAAATATAGACAGCTGGGTCTGAGATGAGCATGAAGACCCTATGATAAATTGCCTGCCTTGCAAGAAGGGAGCAGATATGTCAGATGGACAGTGCAGGGGAGGTGTAAGAGGCTGTGGTACATGTCAGTGCAAATGACACAGGAAATGCTCATTTAGACAGCAAAGCTGAGGAGCCTCAATGCATGGACAGGGAGGGATGAGTGCGCTGGAACTGGGGAGTATTTTGGGACATGTCTGGTTTGTGTAACAGAGGCAAATTCCATTTGAACCAGAATGAAATCAGTCTTCTGACACTTACCATTGAAAAGGTGGCAGTGTAGCTTTTAAACTGAACCCTGGGCCAAAAGTGACAGGAGTGTGAAAGCCTCCGGTTTGGTTTGAAGAATCCATAGGTGACGGAGGTGAAAGCCACATGGCAAACCAGAAGGGCTGAACCTTAGGGCAGCATGGCTTCCCATTCCCAGCCACCAACTGCTGGGCCACTTTCCAGGTTTAACAGTTTTGTCCCCCACTACAAAAGGGTGAAATGCTTCTCCTAAGGTTTAATTACCAGCTTTCGCAAGATGGGCTTTTTTGCTGTCCTGTGTCAAGGACAACTGTCATATTTCAGCTGTTTTCCATATCAGTTGTTGACCTGCAAATTTAGCCTACTGACTTCAACAGGCAAAGTATTTCAAAGTACTACTGGAATGATAAAAAGAAGGCAAAGCAGGAGATCCTTGCAAATCAGGTGACACAACTTTAAAGTTGACTGGGGAACTGACTTTAATAAAATAAGCATACCATGCATATAACCTAATATATTCCAGCACATATTTTCAGACCTTGGCTATAGAATTGAAATTTTGATTTATCATCCATAACTAATTGAAATGAGTGGAATTTCTACTACTGGGAACAGTTTCCAGACTGCAAATTTTCTCTTTGAGCAATGCTGGTGGAAATGAATCTGCATCAGTATATTATTGGCCCTGCACTACTGATTCTGGTTGCCAGGCTACAGAGGATTAATGACATGAAACCCACCTGTAATTCCTCAGTTCTTCCAACAAGGGGGGGGGGGTAGAGAGATAGAGGAGAAAAAAATATCCGGAGGAATTTTTCAAAAGATATAAAGCTATCTAACTGATGTGTCACTGAATTAATAATTTTCTGTTTGGAGCTGGAAATAATATAATAGAAAATAATGTTTAGTTCTTAAAGCATTTCAAAATTTTGGGAGAGCTGTAAACAGGATTCAATCAGTACTGAAGGAGCCTGGGTAAAATCCAGCATTCAGGATATACAGTGACAACATACTAAAGCATTTTAGCTTCTTAAACAAAAATGTTAGGAAAAACAATCCATGGCCTCTTCCCAGGATGTACAAGCCATATAGTCTAGCTGTTTAATCAAACAGGCTAGGATTAGAGACAGATGTCCAGACGGCAAATTCATTTCTCTGATAGGAAGATAAATGTTATGATAACCTGTATGTACTATTTATGTCCCAGGACTGAACAACCAACTGTAAAGCACTCAGCAATTCCACTGTTGCTTAGAAAGGAACAGTGAAAATATAGAGTGCTCCTCTGCTATTGCACTTTCCCGTAATTGCATTTTTCTCTGCCACACTGGTGTTCACCCAAGTGGTAAACCGTTATTGCTTTAAAATAGTGCAAGGAAAGTCTGACATACAGTAACAGCATTCCTGATGCGAGAAGGGAAAAATCAGTAATCTGTGCATGCATGCTTTACTATCCCATTCTGTGGTTTCTTGACTCTTGCAGGAGAACCTGGTAACATCTGATGACAGTCAAAACAAAGCAAGAAGAAAACAGGACCTTGGATAGCTCCAAGCAGGTTCTGCTGGCTGGAACTCTCTCCTACTGCAATACCAGGTGGATGTTGTCTCAGCAAAGAGCTGAAGTCTTATGTAGGTTGACAGGAGCTGTAGCAGGGCTAGCTCTGCCCCTCCTGGAGGAGTTATCTGGTCTATTAAAGGACTGTCATTTAAAGGGCCCTGGTTTTGTAGCCCAAGACTTTTTGTGAAGCTAAGGAGATACAGGTTCTGCTGGGAACTCATCCTCAAAGTAAGATGACAATGGGAGGGCTCAGTCTTCTTGCCAGGAAGATCATAAAGTAATCATTGACTGTCCTACCTCAAGATTATTTTTTTTCAAACTCATAGAGTGTATTACAGTCTTTATAAAGCTTTATAAAGAAAAAGCTGGATAGAAGATATTGTTGATGAGTCTATAATAAATGAGTTACAGCTCTTGTACCCTAAGAGTTGGCACTGTTTCATTTCCTTTACCCAAACAGTTACCCACAGGCTACCATAAACAGGCAGTGTAGCTAGGGCTAAACTACAAAACTGAAGTCCAGGATCCCAGAGCCCATCCACCTTCCTTCCAATGATAATCAAGTCAGTAGCAGGTGATGAGGACATCAGGGTAGCAGAAGCAAACTCCATTTATTCTTGCTGTCTATGATTCTATGACAGGTTATGTTGTCTATGGTTCTATGACTAAACAAGCTTTAAAGACAAAACTGCACATGCTCAGAGTATTTTTCTTTGTTTAATTTGGGTGGGGAAACACTGAACATAAGGAATGCAGACACAGTTATAAAGTGTGGAATGGTGATGAAGGATGGAGAATGAAACGTTACTGGTGTGCTCCACAAATGAAGCAATATGCAGTTATCTAAAGCAACCTCCTCGCGTCTCTGCAATAAGATGATTAAATTCAGGGTTTAAAACTACAGCTGCATTACTGTATATATGTTCTACTCTAGAATGTTTTATTCAGACCAAAAGTCACTAGTGAAACTTAGTGCTCATGCAGCATGTAATTGCATAACCCTATTAGGAAGCAAGGCAAGACCTTAACTGGCAGATTCCAGATGCCACTCAGGATGCCAGAATGTGACTGAAAGCCTAGGCATAATTCACCTAGAATTCTCCTGCTGAAGTAGAATGCAGAAGAGCCACTATTACACCCTTTTAAAATAGTGTGGAAGGACACCGTTTGGATCTCCCCACCTATGCACAAATTTGTCTTTGCCTGGCTGATTCCAAGGCCATCTCAAAGCAGCCAATCTTTCTCCCAGGCACAGATGGGTATTTTGTCGATTAAGCAGACTGATGCAACTATTTCCCTCCCCCTACCATATAAAATATATCCCACATGAGAATCAAAACATTTGTCACAGTGGCAAAAGTGGCATTCATAGAGCATGACCATACTTTAAAAAGAAATCCCAGTGATCTGATTGTGCTGTTTATCCTCTAATAGGAGACCTGGCATTACTGACACAGATGGCACACAGCTTGAATTCTAGCTTCGATTATTATTTGGTTGAACTGATCCATAAAGACAATTGCTTAATTAGCAATCTCCTATGTTCCTTTAGAGCTGATAAAACAGCATTAGCAACAAGAATGCACACTCCATTAAACCCTCCCATTTCCTGAATAGGAAAAAATCACTCCTTATAGGTTATCGCAGCACTGAACCATCCTCTAGCCAAGACCTGTCCAACTGCTTATTTTGCTGTTTGTGGACAAGATGTCTGTGCAAGACATTTCTTTTTGCTAACTATTGTTAACTGATTCATTTGCCTGGTAAAAACCTGTCATTCTGGGACTTCATCAGTTCTTGCTGGAAGACATTATTAAATCAACATGCACATGGCCAGTGATTCACTTAGGAGAGAATCACTGAAAGTTCAATTCAAGTTAATGGCTTATGTGTGATTGCCTTTGTTCAGGAAGAGGCAGTATACAGCCAGGATTTATAAGGCTGGCTGTCAACACTTGCAATCAGTGGCTTCCTTCAAAGATCTGTAGGCTAGGATGTAAAAAGGACGGGGAGGGGGAGAATGGATAGAGCCAGCTGAGAGCAGGAGATTGGTATTTTCAATCCAGCAGAGAGACAGGAAAGCAAATACGGCCAGACACCAGATGGGGCTCTTGGGCAGAACACGTTATGCATCCCCCCTTTCTTTTACCATTCAAATCTAATTGGTTCGTTTAAGGCTTTGACTGACTTACCTTTTCTGCTGCAGCACTTCATCAAGGGTTTCCTGCTTCTCTTGCAGCAGCCGCTGGAGATGCTTCATTTCTCGCTGGTACTGAGCAGCTTTCCCAGCGAATTCCTTCTCCTGTTGTGTCACTTTGAGGCTGATGTCTCCAAGCTTTCCAGCAGCAGTTTTTTTATATACCTGTGAGAGTTGGAGCAGAGTCCAATTAAAAGCATTGCTAGGATTGCATACAATCTGACGGACCATACCCAGCGGAAAGATGGCTTTTTCTCACTGTGGTTTTCTTCTGAAGCCAGGGATGCCTTATTTAAAGAGCAAATCGGGTAGGTGGGAAATGACCTGATCCTCCTTCTGCATGTACTTTTCACAGTATACAGCAAAAATGTCACTGCATGAGTATATGGTGCTATATTTATGCTTCCCTTGTAGAAAGATCTATATAAACAGCCTCAAGGCCAAATAGGTTTGACTTGTCAGGAAACCAAGTCAGACTTCAAACACATGTTGCTATCTACACAGTGCAACAGTTTAGTCTTAATTATCTATGTATACATAAAGAAGATATGATACTGGGTTGTGTAAATGCTATTGATTCTTTACTCATACCACTAGAAGAAAAATAACAACTCCACTTCCTTATAACATCAATTCTCTTTTTGGTGCTTCTGACATATTAGTATATATGTATTTTTCTCTGGAATAGTGGAACATAACACTCTTCTTTCCCTGCCCTCCTTGCCCTAAAAATATATGATTTGGAAAAGCCTAACATTTCCACTGTGGTCAAATACTACCTTAAGGTTACTTCTTTGTTTAAACAACGAGTCTATCTTCTGATTGATAAAAATTGCTAAATCACTATTAAGTAAGCCTGAAAGAATTTTTTTTTAAAAAAACCATGCAAATGATTAATATTACATTAATCTCCTTTGTTCCTATATGATTAAAGGGTCTCAGCTAAGGGAAACTCGTAATTGATTTTTAATGAAAAAATTCTGTCAGTGAATGCTCATTTATTAGTTGATATCTCTGACGATTAGAACTGCATCCTTGTGTCAAGTCTACATGGACTGCAAATTTATCCAGTAGACTCAGAAAGGTACACTTCCCAAATTCATGTCTAAAACGAGCAAGAATTTAAAGGTAAAGGAGCTACCTACTGCAAGAATCAAATTGGTTGATGCTGAAGTCTTTTCTTAAAAGTTCATGTATGCTTAACCTCATAAAGATTTAATTGGACATCAATGATATGTGGTAGCCTGTCTGGATGTGCAAAGCACACCAATCTCCCCAAATTCGCGGCACTGAGACTGAACACAGGAAATTAAAAAACATAAGACAAGCCATAACAGATCAGACTAAAGGTCCCTCTAGTCCAGCATTCTGACATGCTGGCCAACTATCTGTCCGTGAGAAATCCACAAGCTGGACATGAGTGCAACAGCACTCTTCCACTCCTGTTGCTGATGAATGGCGTACCCAGGCATACTGCCTCTGACACTGGAGGTAGTATACAGTCATCTGAATGAAAATCCATTGCTAGCTTTATCTTGCATGAATTTGTCCAATCCCCTTTTAAAGCCATTCAATTGGTGGCCGTCGCTACAATTTATGTATTCCATGCACTATGTTAAAAAGTACTTCCCTATTATCTCCTACCAATCAGCTTCATGGGAAGGCCCCACTGGGTTCAAATATCATCAGTGAAGAGAAAAATGTCTTCCTATTCACTTTCCCCACACCACGCTTAATTTTGTACATCTCTATCATGTCTCTGCTTACCTCTTTCCTCAGTTAAATAATCCCATAGGGGATTTGCTCTAGTCTCTCAATCATTTTAGTTGGCCGTTTCTACTGCAATACAGTATCTTTTCTTTAGGACCCCACTGTAAAAAAAGTGCGACGTCTTGATCCATGTGGGAGAATGTTGCACTGAGTACTAAGCACTTGTCTATCAGAAGCTCCACAGCTCAGTGATAAAGCACAGGATCAGCATGCTGAAGACACAAGCTTCAACCTGTGGCATCCCCACATAAAAGGGTCAAGGACCATATTCTAGTGGTGAGTAGGGCCAAAGGCAAGAGGGGATGAGGGAAAAAATACAAACTAAATCAGTATATTTTAGTCTTAAGTTCTTCCTTAGTAACTAAACCTTAGGATATTCATTGCACCCTTTTTGGATGCAAGAAAACATACAAAAACTGGGAAACTCCTCATCAACTAGTGCTAGGGAGAAAGAGGGTGGGACCAGGGGAAGGGCATGGCTACCTGGAGAACTGCAGAGAGACAGACTGATACTCCAAGAAGGGCAGGATTTGCTGTACAGGCTGTCTATATTTTAGCACTGCAGGGATTTGGAATGTTGTACTGATCAAATTTGCATCATTTATCCAGTGAAAGTACAGTATCCCAAATACTTAAAGCTGCTCATCACTGGGCTACCTCACTGTCTATGTGACTTTTAGTACCCATGTTTTGCATGCGTAAAGTTCCAATGTCAGTATGCAGTATCACAATTCAAAATAATGTTATATACCAAACAAAAAAAAAAAAACCGTTTACAGAGAAGTTTGTATAGTTAGAAACACGTGTCAGACTTTGGACAACTGCTGCTATTGAGAGTCATAAATACTGATCTAGATGAACTAGTAGTATAACATGAACACACCAGCAGCAGCACATGGAAGGCAACAAGAAAGAAACAAGAGAAAATGTCTAAAGGAAGCACTAAAATGTAATTTAATCACTCCAACAAGTTTCATCCAAGGCTCCAAGAGAGCCAGTGTGGTGTCGTGGTTAAGAGCATGGGACTGGGACTCAGGCGATCTGGGTTCTAGTCCCCTCTCGGCCATGGAGCCAACGGGGTGACTTTGGGCCAGTCACAGACTCTCAGCCCAACCTACCTCACAGGGTTGCTGTTGTGGGGATAAGATGGAGGAGGAGGAGAGATGATGTAAGCTACCTTGAGCCCTTTGTAGGAAAAAGGCAGGATATAAATCGCAATATAAATAAATAATAAATAAATCTACACCCTCCCATCAGGGATATTGATAAAGCAAACCATCTTGGATTTCTGAGGTCAGCTGCTGGACTCTGAAGCCTAGAATCCAACAGGAAGCCAATATTAGATAAGGGCAAAAGGGTTCCTAGCATTTGGGCTACATCTGGTCAATACAGATCATTAATAATGCAGATACTAATGCTGCGCATCCCAATTCTTTCTGTGTCTGAAGAGGACTTGTAAGTTGGAGTGTACCTTGAAGTCCTCACTTCAAATCCTGGAGAACTCAGTATCAACAATGTATTCGCCTCTCACAGGAGAGGAGCTCACCTCTCGCATGCCCTCGCCTCTCGCAGGAGAGGTGAGGGCCAGGGCACGGCCGCCCACCAGCACCGGAAAGGTACAGCGGCAGGTGATTGTTGTTGGGGACTCCCTGCTGAGGGGCACTGAGCCGGTGGTGTACCACCCCAACCTGGAGACAAGGGAGGTTTGCTGCCTGCTGGGCGCACGCATCTGGCATGTGAAGGACAGAGTGGAGCGTCTTGTTCGCTCCGGGGGTCACCAGCCGCTCCTAGTGATCCATGTGGGCACAAACGACGTGTGATCGGGATCACCAGGGACTTCGAGGCCTTGGGGAAGAAACTCAGGGAGCTGAAGGCCCAAGTGGCCTTCTCGTCGATCTTACCAGTCCAGGGATTTGGGCCAGGAAGGGACAGGAGGGTCTCCGAGGTGAACGACTGGCTTAGGGTGTGGTGCCAGAAGGAACGCTTCGGGTTCCTCGACCACGGCACTCGTTTTCTTGCCAATGGACTTCTGGCAAGGGACAGGTTACACCTCACGAGGATGGGGAAAAGGTCCTTTGGAGATGCTCTAGTGAGCTTCGTCCGGAAGACTTTAAACTGAGCTGGGGGGGGGGTCAGGCCCCCCAGGAACGTGTCTGCACTGGACAAGTGTGGGAGGAGTATCAGGGGGAGTATCAGGGCTCTGGGAGCAGGGTTTTAGAGATAGTGCAGGGACTGACAGGACTCCTTCAGAGAGGGGCCAGGTATCAGGGAGTATGGGAGGAAGGAGGAGGCTGTGGACTCAAAGGAAAGGAAGCAGTGGGAAGGAGTTGAGGTGCATGTACACCAATGCTAGGAGTATGGGTAATAAGCAGGAAGAGCTTGAAGCTCTCCTGGGAATAGGAGAGTATGATCTGGTGGGAATCACAGAAACTTGGTGGGATGAAAGGCAAGTCTGGAATGTGAACACAGAAGGGTATCACCTTTTTAGAAAGGACAGGAAGGGAAAGAGAGGTGGGGGCGTGGCTTTATACGTCAGGGAAGGGATAGGATACAGTGAGATAGAATGCAGCACAGATGGGGATTCGGTAGAGGCAGTCTGGGTGAAACTTAGGGGGTTTGACAGGGAAAGAGACCAGACAGTGGGGGTATGTTATCGCCCTCCAGGTCAACTTGAGACCCTGGATGATGTCCTGACAGGCCAGATTCTAAGGATATCTCAGGGGAGAGACACAGTAATTATGGGAGGTTTCAATCTCCCGGATATTGCTTGGGAGACTCACTCGGCGGTGACAGCCAGGTCACGTCGCTTCCTAGAAGCTATAGAGGGAGGGTTTTTCACACAGAGGGTCCGAGAGGCGACCGGGAGGTGGGGGGGGGGGACATCCTTGACTTGGTCTTGACCAATAGGGAACAGCTGATAGATGAAGTACAGATTAGGGGAGCTCTGAATGTGAGTGATCACTCCATCCTTTGCTTTGAGATAAGGGGACTGGGGACGGGCAGCAGGGGTTCTCTCACGCCCGCTGGCCTCCATTTTTGAGCCTCGTGGAGAACGGGTAAAGTTCCAGAGGACTGGAGGGTGGCATCAGTGGTCCCAATTTTCAAAAAGGGTAGTAGAAAGGACATGGGGAATTATAGACCGGTTAGCATTACGTCCATTGTAGGAAAAACAATGGAAAGGCTCATAATAGAGATCTAGTGATGCTAGATAGGGAAGGGAGGCTGACAGCCACACAACATGGCTTCTGCAAAAACAGGTCCTGCCAGACAAACCTTGTGGAATTCTATGACAAGGTTTCGCGATGGCTAGATGGAGGGGATGCAGTGGATGTGGTATACCTGGATTTCAGCAAGGCCTTTGACAAAGTGCCCCATGATATCCTGGTGGAGAAACTGAGGAGTTTTGGGATACACCAAAGCACTGTCTGGTGGATTAGGGCATGGCTGACTGACCGAAAGCAGAAGGTAACCATTAACGGGGAATCATCGGGATGGTGGCCAGTGACAAGCAGGGTCCCCCAGGGCTCTGTCCTGGGGCCAATCCTGTTTAATCTTTTCATTAACGACATGGAAGAAGGGGTGAACAGTCTGCAGATCAAATTTGCAGACGACACTAAAACTGGAGCAGTGGCCACAACTGAGGAGCAGGTACTTCAGATCCAAAAGGATCTGGACAGACTATGGAAGTGGGCAGGAGACAGCAGGATGGCGTTCAATGTGGATAAGTGCAAGGTCTTGCACTTGGGGCATAGGAATAGCTGTCATAAGTACAGGTTAGGTGATAAGTGGCTGGAGAGCAGCACTTGTGAAAGGGACCTCGGGGTACTGGTTGACTGCAGGCTAAACATGAGTCAGCAGTGGTTGCATAGCCTTGGTTGCATAGCCAGAAATGTGGCTTCTAGATCAAGAGAGGTATTACTACCACTCTACATGACTCTAGTGCGCCAGCAACTGGAGTATTGTGTTCAGTTTTGGGCCCCTCATTACAGAAAGGATATAGCCAGGTTGGAGTCAGTGCAGCGTAGGGCCACAAGGTTGGTGGCCGGTTTGCAGGGGATGCCGTATGAGGCGAGACTGAGGGAACTGGGTCTCTTCAGCCTGGAGAAGAGGAGACTCAAAGGAGATATGTTGGCGACATACAGGTATGTGAGGGGATGTCACATGGAGAAGGGTAGAGACCTGTTCTCCCCTGCAGAGGAAGGCAGAACGTGCTCCAACGGAGCAAAGCTCAGGGAGCCAAGGTTTCGTTTGGATGCCAGGAAGCACTTCCTGACAGTCAGGACCCCAAGGGTGTGGAATGGGCTTCCATGAGAGGTCGTTGAGGCCCCATCGGTGCGGGTGTTCAAGGATAGGCTGGACATCCACATGGTGGGCTTGTCGTGAGCGGAGCCGGCTGGTGCCGGAGGTCAGACTAGATGGCCCGGGAGGTTCCTTCTGACTCGCTCTGTTTTCTATGTTTCTATTTACATTTAGAACCATGTGAAATGGGGATCTGCAGAAGAAAAGCAATGGTCAGATGAAGGATAAGCCCACTCCTGCCTACCTGATGCTTCTTCCTATGCATCACACCCTCATGACACCACACCTTACACCCATCCAGGGTGGCCTTCACAAAACCAATGCAAGCAGTATGAACAATATTGATACAGCAAGACAAGAACAGCACTGCACCTAAGATCAAAGTATTTTTTTTAAATCCAGCATAAGATACACAGAGCATTAGATAGCCCAAGCAAATAAAACAGTTTTAACCTGGCACCTAAAAGAATGAAGTACCAAACAAACATCTTTTCTGGCAAGGAATTCCCAAACACATGTGTTACAATTAAAAATGCAGTTTTAAGCAGGGAAATGTTTATAGGCAAGTTCTGGTAGTCTGAATGACACATAGTTTTAAGGTGAAATGTTGGATTTCATTGTCATCATAATCAGCTGACAATTTTTTCTGTGTAAGGGTGAAGAGTTCTGTATAAATTCTTGGATCCTTTCCTTGGGCCCTGCTCACACATTATTACTCTGGCAAGAACTTTCGACCCAGTCTAAGTCTCAGACAGGCACCTACCCCTTCCTTCACTATGAGGAGGATGTAATCAAGTAGCATTACAGCATTAATGCAACATAACAGCATTAACCTTGGCACCCCATCAAAAAGCCTTCTTCTTTCCTGGGACACACCATGCTCTCTCTATGTAAAAGTGAGAAGACTTTCTAAACTCCAGATTTTTTTCCCCTTATGTAACTCCCTGAGGAATGGTTATAACTATGCCCTGCCCTGTGAGGTGATTACACAGAACAGAATGTGAATTGTTGTGGTGGTGCTTTAGAATGTCCTCTAGATGAAAGAACATCCTGTAAAAAGCCCTTATTTTGGCATAACCTTGGGATAAGCAGTAACTGAACAGTAATCTGAAATATTTGCTACTTGCTCTTTTTCCTCCTGATGAAATCATTTTCCTATGCTGTGGCTTCCTGAATACTTAAGAGAATTAAAATACTGTAATAAACATACAAGATAAAACATAATATACACAATCAGACAAAATGTAAATTAATAAAATTAATAAATTAAATTAGAATTAAAACCAGTACCATAAATGTAGATCAGGGTGGATAAAAATCATTTAAAAAAACTAAATTGCATTTTTAGAAATAAAATTATTTTTCAGGAAAAATTTAAAGATAGTTTTCTATTTAAGATACCTTATTGTCCAAAGGTTATTCATCATGAATCAAGGATTAGTTTTTAATTATGTAGCATAAGGCTGTATAGTCATGCAGTGTTTACATTATTTGGTAAATAAATTCTATTAACACATTCATACTGACATGCCCTTCCAGAGGTTTCTGTAAGATTGCTAGGCAATTTTTCTGTCTAGAAGATATACCCCAATGCCTCCTACTCCTAGTCCATTCAGCCTAACCAAAAGATACCATGGTTGATGGTACTGAAAGCCACTGAGAGGTCCAAGAGAATCAACAGGGTTACATTCCCCTGGTCTTTCTCCCTGCAAAGGTCATCCTACAGGTTGACCTTTCTCCCTGCAAAGGTCATCCTACAGGCAGTTTCCATTCGAAAACTGGGCCTGAAGCCTGATTGAAAGGGGTCTATATAAGAGTGCTCGGAGCTATTCAACCACCACCTGCTCAAGCACCTTGCCCAGGAAGGAGTTTTTGGACCCTGGCCTGTAGTTACTAACATCCTCTGGGTCCAGGTAAGGCTTTTTTAGGAGAGGACTAATTACAGCCTGTTTTAAAGAGCCTGGCACCATTCCTTCTCTCAAGGATGTATTTACAGCCTCCTGGAAAAAAGCAGAAATCCCTTCCTTAGTTCTTGTAATAAGCCATGAGGAGCAGGGGACAGCAGACAGGTAGTGGGGCAGACTTGACCAAGCACCTTGTCTGCACCCTCAGGCCTCAATACCTGGAGCACATCCAACAAACAGAGACAGTGCTCTGGGTTCCTCTGCTGGTAGAACTGCATCAACTGTGGTGTTTAATTCATGACAACTCTGAGTGACTTTATCTTCAAACTGTTGTGCACATTCATCACAGCAAGCCACCAAGGACTGCCCAATTTTTCTCTGACATGAAGCACTCAGAAAAGCTCCACTATAAAGCTGGCGGAAAAGAACGGCCTCTTTGCCACCCCCACCATCACAGGGTAGGCTAGATAATGAGTTCTGACCCATGTTTGACTGGACTAAGCACAAATTCTCCTCCGCCTGCGCTCCAGCAGTCTCCCTTCTCGCTTCAATGCCCTCAACTCCTGTGTGTACCAAGGAGCTCCCCAGGTTCCGCTCAAGGGAAGTGGGTGCTTGAGTGTGATTGTGCCAACCACCCATGCCATCTCTGCATTCCACAGAGTGACCTGGGCTTCAGCAGAAACGCCAGCCATACCAGTTGGACACTCCCTCAGAGTCCTCTCAGACTCTCAGAATCCACTGGCCTCCAGGGTTGGGCAGTTTTAAAAGGTCCCCCACCCTTGCAGAGGGTAGAGGGAGCGAGAAGTCTGGACCTCAGCAGGGAACGATCTGACCGTGTCAAGGAGGTTGTTGTTAATTTCCCCCACTTCCGGATCACCATATGCCTGCCCATTTACACTATATTCCCATGGCTTCCATGTTTCTGCCATAGTTTGGCAGCAAGATCAGCCATGGATGCAGCAGATGCTCTAAGCCTGCATTTTCCACTATCCTGTTCTTACTAACAAATGCTGTTTTGGAGCCTGCCATGCTCTGATCAGACGCCTCTTGCTTTTTTCCTGTGTCCACACACTGCCTTCCTGATGCCCAGCTACAACTTTGGAATCTTGCTAGCAGGGGCACTGCAGCAGCACCAGCCACCAGCAGCAGCAACTGCAGAGACACCCACGCTTGGCACTCTCCAGTTTGGTCACTGTATCTTACTGGAGAGGTGCTCGGAAATGGCCAAGTGTTTGTGCCATTCTGGGAGCCAGTAATCTCTTCATGTGAAGGCTGCCTTATGCATGAGGAACATGTGTGCTGTGTACAGGCACTACCATTAGGGTGATTGCCCTGAGAAGCTCTGCTTCTCACTCTCTCTTTCATTCTCATCTTATGCCCTTGGGACTCTCAGCTGGCCCTGTTGTCCCTTACGCCTCTCCCCTTCCAGCAGATGTATAACACCGTCCTAGCAGCCTGTGAGAAAACTTTCATGGGCAGATGTCCACACTGGTGTACTTGGAAAAGTCTGCCTGGCAGACATACCATCTCTTTCCCTGGCACAGGTACCCACGCCGATGCCCTCTGAGCGACTGGCCACAGGGGGAGGTAGCTGTGTGGCAGTGTGTGTGAGTCCTGCACTTGGGGGACCATGCACACATGTGCAGGGAGGGAGGGGGAAGGGGTGTCTGTGTACACCTGCACATTAACACTGAGTATGGCAGCACAGAGGAGTGCTCCTGTAGCGCTGCTCTAAAGCCACAGCACTGTTCCAGTGAGCAGGCATTGGTTCACAGAGCAACAGAACACAAACAACAACAACAACAACAACAACAATGAAAGCAGCTGCCCAAGGGCAAGGCAGGCAGGAGTGGTGCACACAAGGATTGATCCTGGGCCATGGCAGCTGATAGGGTACCTCCAGCCATTTGGAGGAAAGATGGAGATGCACAGAAACCATGCATGCATGAAAACCAAGAGCCCATCTGAGCCCAGGACGCAAGGGGAGATGCCATGTTGCAGTTAGCATGTGGTGTAGCTTAGCATTATGTGTGAATGCACCCTATGGATACATGTGTAAAGGAGTATATGGGTTGAAGCTACTCAGCAGGGTATTTAGAAATCAAGAACTAGCTGTCTGTAGCACAGCAAGTTTACTTCTGCTAAAATAAAATGACGGCCACCACTGGAAATGTGCTCCAAATTCAAACTTACAGAATCGCCTCCTAATAAAAACTGCTTTCTTGCTGCTGCTGTCATTTGTAGCCTTGCTTGCTCTCGTTAAAATTCCATTACTGTTGCACGGCAAAGTGCAGGGTGAAGGGCCAAGGCTAAACCAGTTCTGCTGAAAAGGAGGTGCAAACAGGGAAAAGTACCTTTCCAAGCCAAGCAGGGGAAAGTGTGAAGTGCACAGTCACACCTATTTACTCCTCAGTCTTTGCAGCTTTACACTGTGTATTCTTAGTAAACAAAGAAATGTCACAGGAAATCTATATTCAGTTGGTGATGATTCTGAAATGGTACATAATACCTCTGTTCAATCATGTTAAATATACTGTGTCATTAAAATGAGCTGCTGTGGGAGCCTCTTTGTGAGCTTAGACACAGAGTTCAGTGTTACAGAAGCATTTGTGCATGATAATAAATTTGTCTCCAAGGGAAAGCAAACTCTAAATACTTGTCAAGGTTGGATTGTAGCAACTGTCATAACTAGTCTCTGGGTTACATCTATCTGAATGTGTATGTGTAATCATTTCTTTGCCACATTGATAGATAACAGTGTCTAAATATGCAAGTTGAGTTTTCATTCATGGCTCAGTCCTGTGTTAACTTATTACATTCCATTAGACTTACTCCCAAGCTAAGTTCATATTGGATTGGGGCCAAAGCATGGCGCAGATACTTTTCCAGAGGTGCTCCCCAGGAGAGCTGGGAAGAGGTGGGTGATAAGGAGGAAGACTCAACCTTTCAAAGAGTGATTCTGCAGTCACCGATGAAACAAATCTCATCAAACAAATAAATATGAATTTGCACACTGAACATTTGAATGTTGCTAGATTCATATTTTACATATGATGTAATATCTGGAATTATATCCAGGCCCCAATGGGGGAATGAGCACTGTCTATCAGATAAAGTGCTGAACTTGCGATGGAAAAGAGTGGGCTCAAAGCTTTGTTCAGCTGCATTCCGTCTGAGTGACCTCAGGCCATCCTCTTTCTCAGCTTCACTAGCTTCTCAGAGTCCTTATGAGGATAAAATGTATGAAAATGCCATGATGACTAGCTGGAGCAACTTGGATATCACATAGAAATATAGTAATGAGACAGATCAAGTTCTTTCTAAGCTCAAACCTTATTACCCAAGACCCAAATTCTGCCTGATGACATTTCCTGACATTAGGTTTCAAAATGATGCACCTATGGCTCAGTCGTGGAGTACATGCTTCACATACAGAAGGTTCAAGGTTTAATTCTGGCCATCTTCAGGTTGGGTAAGGAAAGAAACTTCCTTGATATCCTGGAGAGCCACTGCTGCTTAGCAGAGGAATTACTGAGCTGCACAGAGCAATGGTATGACTTAGTTATAAGGCACCCTCCTGTGTTTCTAAACATTTCAGAATTAGGAAAACAGGGTATGAGATTAGAACTGATTTTCTTTCAATGCTGATCAAATATTTATTATTGCTTTGGAGAGGACAAAAGATTATGCAACATACTGATCCACAATTCAGGGGACCTGCCAGTCTGAGCTTGAAGAAGCAATTTCCTTTAGGATTCAGTTTGAGTAGTGGGATATAAAGCAAGACCGATCCAGTAATGTGAATGCAAATGATATAAAACTATGAACAGGATGCTGATGACAACCCATTTTAATTTAACTTTTGCAATCTGTTTTAACTTTTATCATCTGTTTTTCCTGTAATTAAATGAAGTTCCAAAATATACTCTAGGGATAACCAAAAGAGCATGGTCAAAGGTATGCAGGAACTTACTGCTCCTTTCTTTTACAGTGTGCCTAATTTAAAAATGAGTTATCCTCACACCGAGGGGGAAGAAAAAATACTGAACGATGAGCTAGAATGCAAAATCTGTTACCAGAGGTTTAATGTTCACAGTCGCAAACCGAAAATCCTGGACTGCCTACATAGGGTCTGTGCTAAATGCCTGATGAAAATCCTTCACGTCGGAGATGGTTCTCCTTGCATTAGCTGTCCTTTCTGCCGTCATGAGACAGAACTGCAGGAAGAGGAAGTGGAAGGACTCCCTGATGATACAAACATCATGTCCAAACTCACAACAAAAGACAAAATAGCATGGAGTTCGGACAGCAAAGAAGTTGTCTTGACACCAAAGAACTTGGCTTCTTCAAGTCCATCCCATGGGTCATCAAACTGCTTGGTGATAACAATCATGGAAGTACAAAGAGAATCCACAAGCCAAAACACTCTCTCAGATTATTACCCAGATCATAGTTTTGACTCAGTGTCCGTAAATTCTCACAGCCAACTGGACCAGGATGTTTTCTCTAAGCTCTGTAATCATGTCCCCAGAATACTTGTTTGGCTACTTGGATTTTTCTATTTTGGCTCTTTGCCACTTGGAATCTATTTATTGGTGATTCAGAAAGTGACCCTTGGAATTGTCTGTGTCAGTCTTGTTCCATCCAGTCTAACAGTGTGTCTTGTGTATGGTTTCTGTCAATGCCTCTGTCAGGGAATGTGTGACTGCTCCGCTAGAAACTGACATTTTAAAGAAACAGAGTTTTGGATATTAGAATTATAGACCTTCAAAAATACATCCTATTAAAATTTAATAGGCTTTTAACTACTGGCAACAAAAAGGGGACATTTATGCATTAATGATCCTAACGTTCATTCTAGCCTCCCAACATTTTGTCATGCCTTGCTAACTGAGCCCTGAAAGGACAACAGCCCCTTCTGTGTACTTTAGAACAAGATACATCGAGGTAGAAGGCAAAATTCTCACTCCAAGCAGTGGAGTCACCCTAGTGGGCAGAGGCAGTTTAGTTCACACCCACTAGTGTCCCTGAAGGCATTGCCTCAAAAGTTGTCCACAAGACCCAACTGCTGCTGAGAGGCACTCCTCTCCCAGGAAGAGCAACATCCCTCCTTTGCCTCCTAATGTAGAGAAAACACAGTAGTTTTGTAACACTTCTGCCAAAAAAACCCAAAAGCAAAATAGGGATTGGGAGGAACAAGACAGACTGAAAGGCATATTTGATTTGTGAAAACAGGTACTGGGGGAGATTTAGAAAGATAGCTATGGCCTGGTTTCTTGCTCTGCTGCAGCAAAGAGCTCTGTGCCGGATGGGAAGTGCAGGAGGTACCGAAGCAAAGGGGAAGGACTGCAATTCTTGAAATTATCCCCTATATGTCTAATGCAATAGGCCTTTACCTTGTATGGAATAAAAATGTGAGTTTGTGTGTGCCTGCACAGTCTGAAAAACTGATTAGCCTAAGCACTATTAAGAAAATTATCCCTCATCCTGCCCTGAATATTCAAATAACGTCTGGAAATATCTGGAAAACAAGTACATTTTTAGATAGAAACAAGTCAAAAAACAAAAGAATTATAGGATGCCCTTTTAGACAGCTGGTTATGATGCTGACACATTCTGAAATAGGAGGTTTCTGCTTCATTGTATGGACTAACCTGTTCTGGAATGTTGATATGCTTTGTTTCCAAAGAGACATTTGGAAACCTTTTCTTCTAGAATACACTGCTACTATTGTTTCAAAATATTCAATAAACAATTATAACTGGGAGAAAATACTTTTAAAAATCATGTCAAATTTCATATTATTGTCTTGTGAGCAACCTTGCACAGTAAAGCCACCATCAAGCCTCTGTGCTGATATCAATCTGATGCTGCCTACCTTTACCTGAAAATAACCTGCACTAAAACGAATGGGCATAATCTAGCATTTGGAGGGCAAGCTGCATAGGTCTCTCTGTCCAAATGTATCACTGAAGCTAAGAACACAATGCTACCAAAACCAGCATGCAGGAGCTGTGTGCACAGGAGACTCTTCCTCGTGTATCTGCTGATTGTGGAGATGCAATTATAGCCTATCGGTAGTGTGAGCATGAGGATTCTAGCTGGGGTAGGCTAGAAGGATGCAAGTTACTCCTGTTCAAAGTACAAGCGGGCTTGGCTGGAATCGGGGAAAGAGAGGGTGACATCAGACATCTGCATGTTATAGGCCTTACCAGACATGGACACAACTGGCTGTGACCTGGAGGCTTCATAAGAAACAGGTTATGTTTAGAGCAAACAGAAGCAACTGGGCCTCCTGGAGAGTAGAGCTGTGCACTAGCTGCTTGAGCTATAGCGGTCGATGTACTAATCCTCTCCCAACTTGCTTAATACTACGACAGTGCAGCCTGCTGAATCCACAACTTCTAATAAAAGCTTTGGCCCTCCTTTAGTCCCACCATTGCAAGAGTCTTCCTTCTCCCTGGGTTGTGACTGCACGGGGCAGATGCTCAAGTATGCCTCTCTAATTCATCAATAAGGTAAGAAAGGCCTCTCGTGTATCCAAAGATAAGAGAAAAACACAGAAACTGGTCTTTTTAGTGACAGCACCATAGTGGCAGATCTTCCTTTCACATCTTGAACATAAGCATTTTCTCGAAGGATTGCACTCTCTGGCTTCATATTGCAGTGAGGGCTGAGCAATGTTTCCAAAAATATAATTCGGGAGTTGACATTCTGATTACACTGCTATTTAGAAAATGATCCTAATCCAATTGGGAAAGCATGGTTTTAAACTTATCCCTTATTTCTTTTTTAAAGTGACATTTTTCAAATTACAGTAGAGTTCAAACCTTTCATATTAGAGCATAGAACATACTTGTTTTCTTCAATACAAACAGCAACTGATATAAACGGTACTCTTAGGGCTGATTCATTTCTGGACATAGCAGACAGTGTTGCTACAATGAACACCATAAGACGGATGGAGAAAAAAAATGGGCTTGAAATCATATGAAGACATCTGCTGTGACCCCAGTAATGGCTGCAGTTCTCTGGCACTAGTTTACAGATATGCATCTTCCCATGGTGCTTCAGTTTTCATTACAGGTTACACATCTGCAAACTACACCTCTGCAACAGAAAGTACTGCCAAACCCTTTGTCATTAACTGGATTAATCTTCCTCAACCAGATGTCCACTGAATGTCTTAGACTACAGCTCCCACCATCCGAACCAGAAGCTCGGCTAATGTAAATAGGAGTTGTGATCCAACAGATCTGGAGGTATTCCCCAGGCATATCTGGAGAATACTGATCCAGGTTACCAGTTTTTGCTTGCCACATGCAGCTATCTATAAGTGTGCAAATATACCTGGATCAGTTTGTTCCCCGTTTTCTCAAAATTCTCAAAACTGAGAATTTTAACTGAGCTCTCTTAGAGGTTCAAACAGCTCATCCATAATCTATGAGATATTAAAATATTTTGATTAGAGAAAGTTACACCCAGCCAGCATCTTTTTCTATGACTAAAATAGAGAGAGAAAGAAACAAAAATTAGGGCAACTGCCAGTTTTAACTCCAGGGCTCTTGCTTTTAATCAAATATTTATCTTAAGGCTAAGCAGAAGAAAGAGAATGCAAAACAAGTTTGTGAAACCGAAAGGGCAAAGCTGCTTCAGCTTGAGGTAATTTGATGTTAAAAGGTTATGATGTTTATCATTACAGTAATGCTACAGAATAATTAAAATTGACATACTTTAAAACAACATCTACACTGCACATCCACTGTTGTCATTATATGAAAGCACACATTATTGCAATGCCACTTACAATCTGCAACTTTAAATAAAGACTTCTATATACAACTTCACATATATGAATTTTTACAAATGAAGAATTTAGGAACATGCTCTAAACATGCTTCCAAAGCAGTATCTGCTATTGAAAAACATACAAGTGAAAGTGGAATAATGGCAAAGCATTCCAGCAGTGACTGCCACAAAACCTTTTGGAGTTTCTATTTTATCCAAAAATCCAGAGGACTTAACACACCCTGGTCATTTCCTGAAGAATCCAGCCAAAAACTATCTCAGAGCTGCTAATCCTTTGACAAATTAAAAGTTCCCCAAAGGTGCCTGACTGTGAAAGAGTATGCTGAATTAGATGGATCTTTGGCTGATTAGATATAAAATGCATTATGATTACCATATGAAAATCTTGTCAGTATTAGCCCCATTTTGCAGTCTGGCTCAGTCCAGCCATGAAAACCCATCTAAGAGAAATAATTTGTAAAGTTCTATCCTTTTCTCAGGAATCCATCTGAGATGGGTTCAGGTTAAAATATCGTTGAAACATGCCCAGTCCCAACATGCTGCTTCCAAGATTCTCAATTAAAACAATCCTCCTAAGACACTGGTTCTCTCAATTCTCCTAATATACTGAATCTACCTGAATTTTAAATCTAATGAGGTAGTTCCTGTGGCTGTTCTGATCCCCCACACAGTTGTAACAGACTGTAGCACAGAGCTTGTTTTCACAATCCTGCTCCTTCAGGATAAAACAGTCAGAAAACAAGGATGGGAATAAAAGAAGTAGGGAAAAAACTATTATCATATTGTTTTACCAATGTTTTCCTACCAATCTTCATAGTTTAGACACATTTTCCAAGCACAGTACTGCAGAAATTCAATGCATAAGCATCAGCCAAAATCAACATTATGCAAAATAAGTGAATGTCACAGAATTTTTAACAAAAGCACATTTGTCTGACTGCATTTAAAAATTAAATTCAATATATAACCAAAATATTGTACTGTACCGCTTATACAGTGTTCTGCTAATTCTACTACTCACCTTCACTTTCTCTTCTAATCTTCCTAGACGTACGTTTCCTTCTATTATTTTGTTGAGAACACCATGCTTCTCTTTTTCCAAGCAACTGGCCTGGGAGAAAAATGGGTTGGTGATAAATGAATCTGTAAAGGATTCTGCTTTCTGAAAATTTCTACCAAATTCTTGGGTAGTTTGTATATTGCATAGGGAACCTAAGCAGGAGGGGCTGGCCATTGTGGGAAGGGGATGCTGGATTGGATATGCCTTTGGACTGATCCAGCATGACTGGTATGTTCTGCAATAAGAACACAGGAAGCAACCTTTTACTAGGTCAGATCACCTCTCCATTTTGCCCAGTATTGTATGCTCTAACTGGCAGCAATTCTGCACTGGTGCAGACAGAGGTCTTTTCCATGGCCTGCCACCTTGTATCCTTTTAGTTGGAGATTATGTACTCCTGAGTTAAGGAATAAATATTTTAAAACATTAATTTATCAAAACCAACTCTTCCAGCCCCCTGAAAATACCCTGCAGGTGAACTATGAATAGGATAGCCATAAAAAATGAGTGTAAACCAAGCTCTTCTGATAGAAGGTAGATCCTGGATCTTATATCTCTCCTAGTTTCCTTGAAAAAGAGTTTGGCGGTAAAATCAATGTTTCATCCTACTTTTATGTGAAGATAATTCAGCTTCCTGTCTGAGCCCAAGATTCTACTACAAAGTGCCTGAGGTTTGCTGCCTTAATTTATATAGCAAGTCCTTCATTATGTTTAACACAATCATTTTATGAAGCAATTTATGGAGTACTTCCACCTGTTCTTAGCAATTAGAGCACTATGTGCAAACATGAATACTTTGTTCATGATTGACTGCCATTTTGTAAACTTAGTTGTGTAAAGGCACAGCATGAATAACCAGAAGAATGAGGCTTTTGCCATTTTCAGGAAAATGCTATGCTATTTATGTAAATCACACAAAACTCAAACAATCCAACCAGTAGTATACACAACCCCTGAATATGCAGAATACTCAGAATAAGTTTCATTAAATTCAATGGTCCTTATTCATAGGTTTCAGTGTGTATGAGATTACAACCTTCTGCTCAAAACACTGTCCCACTTGACATAAATAGGATTTTCATTAGCTGGTGGTCAGTTTTTTGAATCAAAAGAAAAACATGCATAGGTAACCTTTTTAAATTACCAAATTTAAAAGATGATCACGTTCTTGAGTTATATTTTCTGCCAAGCTTATCAGGTTTGCAAGATACTGATGTGCTGTGATCTCTTTTTCCATTGATTCTTCCAACTGCTGCTTCAGAATACCTATTTTCTTCTGTGATCTCCTACAAGGTTGTTTGTTTTGGGTAAAAGGCAAAAAGATTGCTTAGAATACAATACAGGATTGACAATATTGTAATTCAGCTCTGGTATAATTTAGCATCCACAATGATTTCAGTGTTATTGAACCAGTTTAGCCTATAGCATAAATATAGAAATATTGCATTACAATTACACACAAGTGTCATGGTAGCAGGTCTGCATGCTAAATCTTCAACAAGTAATCAAGAAAAAATGCAATCATCTGTGCTTAAATATTTGCCTGGGGGACAGGTAACATTGTAAGAACTTGGCTCATATGAGTAATATTCTAGGCATCCTGTTCAAATTTACAGCTCTTATTTCACTTAAACAGATACAGCTAAGACAAACACTGCTTATTCTATCCAGTAACAGACTAAATAGCAACTTATTCTTCCATTCCATTATTCTTGCTAATGAGTTTCAGTGTACTGGGACAATGGACAAGTATTAGATAACTATTTTAAAATGTTTTAAAATGTGCAATTAAATAAGGTGAAACATACCAGATTGCCTCATTTAAGCTTTTGGTCATCTCACATTGATTCTGCCTTCAATGGCTCCACTCCAGTGAACCCTTTTACCACCTGGCAACAGCATTTCTAACTTTGGGCCCAGCAGAAATACAACACAGCAGGAAGGCAACCTGCAACCTTCCAGATGTCTTGATCTACAACTCCCATTAGCCCTAACCAGAATGGCCAATGGTAGTAAGACATGATAGGAGTTGTAAACCAAATGTTCTGCAGGATCATTTGATGTCCAAGCTATTCAGAGTGCACTCAGAACAGGCATTCTGGAATTGTACTTTAGAAAATATTTTAAAATTGCTTTAAATTAGGACATATCACCTTGCTTATCATACATTATGATTTACAGTGTTTGTACACTGTTACATCTTGTCAGTTAAAATGTTTATTTTTCCTCACATAATTGTAGCAGTGGCAGTTAATCAATGAGGCATTATTTTTGCCTGGTTGTTAAAGCTGTGACTAGAATTGCCTCTCCCTTCATTATAGTATGATTGTGCTTTTTAGCGTGTGCTAAACTTTTATGACCTAAACAATCTGCTGTGAGCTGTTAACTCACAGTGGTAATGCAAACCACCTCTCAGTTTTGCAGGTGCATGTTCTGTGCCCCCTTTATAATGGCCTTCAGTTATGATGAGAGTCATGCATGGCTATGTGAATTTCCCCCTCCCCTATTTTGCACTCTTAAAGTCACCTGGTTGCCTATGCAACGGGAACTGTTGCTGGAACAGCAGAGTATGAGCCTAAGGGAGTCCCTTTGTGTGGATTCTCTACCCGCTTTGCATTCATAAATTTAAGGTTCCTCTTTCTTAGCTTCTCTTGGAGATTTAGAAGATTATACTAGCTCTGGAATCCCTTGGCCCGACTCCTACTGAACCTCTGTTCCTCTGGCCAAAGTAGCCTCCAGCTGCCAAATGTTTTCAACCTCAGCAAATTGTAACTTGTAAGCCGCTAGTTCAGCAAGCTTCAGCAAAGGGTGTGGGGGCATATACATAGGATACTTGTGCTAGGAGAAAAACTATTAGTTAAAAGAAACAAGAAAGGAAATACTGAAACCTCTTTGTCTTCTGTGCCATTTCCAATTCATCTTCCAGAGCCTTGTTTTCAGCCACCAGGTCATTTTTCTCTATAAGGAGGCTCTTTTTTTCTGCTTGCACCGATGCTAGCTTTTCCATTAATACCTGTGCTTCTTTTTCTCTCCTTTCTTGTTCCTCCTTCAACTGGCTACAGGAAAACAGTAATGAAAACCAAGCGTCAAAAGTAATTATTTCTCTTGTAGAAACAAACCATTATGGTGAGAAAGTATAATTATTTCTTTGGATGAGTTTTACTGCAGATGTTAAAAGCTGCAATTAAAGCAAAAATAGTTAACTGAAAACATTCTGCTCCATTCTGAATTTTGTGTGTGAGACAGAGAGAGAGAGAGACAGAGATGAGCTCTTCATGTAGCAAGAAGTAATGTATACTCAGGCTTAGCTACAGGCCAGACAGGGTTCAGTCAGAGTTAGGACAAAAGCAGGCATGATGTAGAATATGCATTTAAAATTAATGCACATTCAAAAAAAAAAATTTAAACAGAATCAGCTGAAGCTAGTGGATAATAATTTTCAAAGTTGCAGCAGACAAGGAGAGGGAATGTAACAGTGGCCCTAGGTAAAAGCTCATTCTGAAGTTAGTATTTGCTTTAAAAGAAATCCCCCACTGACACCTATGAGGAACTTCCTCCCAACACAAACAGCTTCAAAAGATGGATTTTGCTCAGGATCCTGAGGAAAAAATTCAATTCTCTCTCCATGCCTATTGCAATCCTGATAAATATCACCCCCTCCAACCTCACTTTTTCTTTTGGTATCTCATCTAGTTTAGTCCTAAGGTTGCAGACCGATACACATTTACCTTTGAGGAAATCCCAGTATAACATCCTATAATGCTCATTGATCAGGAGACCACTATTGCCATCTCTTCATGCTAACTTTTTAAACAGAAAGTGCCATCCTGTTTGCTCCCATGTGGGAGGCTAGTTTTAAAATGTACTGTGAGTGACAAAGATAATCACTGTTCCCAACTGCAAATGGGCTGGAACAACAAGACTTACAACAAAACCTAAACCCCCTCTTTTGCTCCCAGCTATGCAACATTTGTATCAACACCTTTTGCCATAGCAAAGAATCAGTTACAGATTAATCTGGAAGACTGAATACAATATAACATTTGTCTATTGTCTATGGCTTTGGATACACTTGCCTTAGCAGAATGTCTTTAAACTTAATCAGCTTGCTAAGAGAGAAAACAACTTTATATATTACACTTGAAGTGATATCTAATATTACTTGAAGTTTAATGGTACAGAGACAATTAGGCTATATTATACCACATATTAAGTGGTTAAGCAGGTATTTTATATATAAACAGTCCCAGATTAAATCCTGGAATCTCCAGATATATAAACCATGGAAAGCTATAACGAACAATGATCTGATTCCATAAATGTCAACAATTCCTAATTGAGATTAAGGGATACTTTGGCACAGGTGCTTCCTATGGTTGACGCTAACCCAATTCTCTGCTTCATCAGAGAATGCAGCTAGTAAAATATTCTAGTTAAACATGGAACTGATTAGCTAAACCAGACCAGATTAGCTAATTATGGTTAAAGGCAGAGGGAGTACAAGATTTCATGGTCTGCTCTGATTTCTAAGCCTGAGGCTAAAATGTTAGTTCCACTGTATATTGGATCAGTATTGCCAGATAACTTTAACAGTGCAAAAGTGATATAATTGATAAAGAAAAATGCATTAACAGCAGCAACATGTAAAAATATAACAATGTTGTCAAGTATGGAAACCTTTAAGATTTTCTCTGATTTTTCTGTTATTATATGCTTACCTTTTACATTGATTTACCAAAGCAACATGCTCCTTCCTACTTATATGATCTTTAGTGCTATCTTTCAGCTCTTTGTATGCAGAGTGCAATTCTTCCAGCTGCTTCTGATGCTCTCTTGCTTCCTCTTCTTGGCACTTTTTTTTAGCTTCCAAAATCATTAGCTGTTTTGTCAATTTGGAAACTTTGAAAGAGAAAATATAAAACACGTGAGGCAAAAAGTAGCTATCTTAGGAAACAAGAGCAGAGTGCATATAGTTATTCTCTTCCAGGATCATTTCCTGACTTTAACTGTAACAAAGGTACTTTAATATACTTCAATATAGTAAGTTAAATAATTTAGTATCATTTTAATTGTTCCAAATCAAAATTGGCAGGAGCCAGTGTTATAACAAAATTAGTGTTATGTGATCAGACTGCCTGATCCCTGTTGTTAGACTGGCTGTTACATTTTGCGCAAGCTGCAGCTTCCGAACAGTCCTCAAGGGCAGCACCATGTAGAGTGCATTTCTGCTGGTCCTGGGGGACTTCAAAATTCACACTTAGGACACCCTGTCCAGGGTGGCTCAGGATTTTGTGGTCACCATGCCAACCATGGGACTGTCCCAGCATATTGTTGGTCCAATGCCTGTGGCAGGGCATACTCCAGACCTGCATTTCTGGGGAAGATTTGACGATGATGCACTGAGTGTGGGAGACTTGGAATTAGTCACTTTGTAATGGGCAGACCACCTCCTGGAGAAATTTAGACTTGTGGCAGCTTTTCCCTTCTGCGAGGGTGTGGGACCCATTAAGATGGTCCACCCACAGAAACTAACAAATCTGGATTGTTTCCAGAGGATTCTGGGAGAGTTTCTGGCTGACATGGCTGAGGCTCCTGTCAAAGCCCTCATTGCTCTGTGGATTGCAGAAATGACCCAGGCTGTTCATCTGATTGCTCCTACGCACCCTCTCCATGGTAGAGCTCATACAGCTTTGTGGTATACCTTGGAGTGGAGAGTGATGAAGTACCTTAGGAGATGGCTAGAGTGCAGATGAAGAACTCCCATGGAATGCAACAGAAACCTGGCATGTGCTTACAATCAGGTATATTTTGAGGCAGTGAGGGCAGTAAAGAAAAAATTCCTCGCTGCCTCTATCCAATCCTCCCTGTGCCACCCAGTAGAGCTTTTCCAGTCTGTCAAGGGCTTCTTACCTTCTGGCCCCAGGAACACATTGGAACCATAGCTGGCCTGCTATAAGCTTCTTGCTGGGCACTTCCAGAAAAAAATCTGTTACATCTTCCAGGACTTGGATTCCAGAGTTATAGCAGTTGAATCAGTGGAGATAGCTAGAGCACAGTCTGCTTCTATTTTATTAGATGATTTTCAGTCAGTACAGCTCTAGAATGTGAACAAGGTGCTTGGACAGGTTCCGGCAACCACCTTTGTATTGGATCCTTGCACCTCCTAACTGATAAAAACCAGTAAGGAAGGGATAACTGGCTGGGCCAGGGAGGTCATCAACACCTCTTTGCAAGTGAGAGTACTCCCATACTGCCTTACAGAGGCAGTGGTGAAACCGCATCTCAAGAAACTCTCCCTTGGCCTGGAAAATTTGAACAACTACAGGCCAGTAGCAAATATTCCTTTCCTAGGCAAGGTTACTGCGAGGGTGGTTGTCAATTAACTCCAGGCACTCTTGGATGACACTGATTAACTGGATCCATTTCAATTGGGGTTCAGACCTGGTTTTGCCATGGAAACAGCCTTAGTCACCATGCATGATGAACTATGTCAGGAGTGAGGCGGGGGAGTGCAACCCCGTTGATGCTGCAGTACCTCTTGGCAGCTTTCAATACCATTGAACATGGTATTCTTCTGGAGTGGCTGGCTGAGGTGGGAATGGGGGGTACTGCATTGCAGTGGTTCTGTTCCTACTTGGAAGGCCATCTCGAGAAGGTGGTGCTTGGGGAATACTGCTCAGCCCCGTGGATGCTCCAGTATGGAGTTGCTCAAGGGTCTGTTCTGTCCCCCATGCTATTGAACATCTGCACGGAGTGGGGTCATCCAGAGTTTTGGAGTGTGCAGCCATCAATATGTTTATGACACAAAGTTCTATTTCTCCTTTTCATTGTCAGCAGGTGAGGCTGTGGATGTGCTAAACTGGCTATGATAATGGACTGGATAAGGGCTCAATCCAGCCAAAAAAAAAGATGCTGTGGGTGGGTGATTCCTTTGGCTAGATGAAGAGTGTTCAACCTGTTCTAGAAGGGGTTGCACTCCCCATGAAGGAGCAGGTTTGTAGCTTGGGGGTGCTTCTTGATTCATCCTTGTCACTTGAGGCCCAGGTGGCATCGCTGGCTCGGGGTGTCTTCTACCAGCTTCAGCTGGTGGCCAAGCTGCACTATTACCTTTACAGGGATAACTGGCTTCAGTAATCTATTCTCTAGATTAGATTACTGCAATGCACTCTACCGGGGGCTGCTCTTGAAGAATGTTCAGTAGCTAGAGCTGGTGCAAACCATGGCAGTCAAATTATTAATAGGTCCAAATATATAAAAGCAGTTCTAGCCCACCAGCATCGGCTCTCTGTATGTATTTTAATTTATTTATTTGTAAGCCGCACCAAGGCTTCGGCGAATGGGGCAGCCTAGAAATTTTCTAAATAAAATAAATAAATAAACAAACAAAATTTTACCTTCTTGGACATGTTCGCTGAGGTTGTCTTTTGCTTTTGTTTGTTGTATTTTAAGTTGTTCCATCAATACTGTATTTTCCTCTATAACAAGCTTGGCCTGGCTTTGCAGCTGCTGCCTATAAAAATGAAACGCCTATTAAACTTACACTAAATGAAAGAAGAAACACAAGTGAGGTTTATTAGGACAGGTCTCGAACATAAACGTTCAAAGATAAGCATATGACACACATACACAGCATTGACTATGGGTTTTTTGGTGGATCCTCAGCAACTACTTTGTTTCCCAAACAAAGGGTATGGCACTTAGTGGAGCTTCCTGCTTAATACACATTAAGTTCCATTTTCTTGTGAGGTGTACATATATAAAAACATATATTGGATCAGGGACCCCCAAGCTTTTCAAACTTGTGGGCATATTTGGGAATATTAGTAACTGCTATAGGCACCACCATCAAATGGTTACCAGGGAGGATGTGACTAGTTACATAATGGCTGCAGTAGGGGCCTGGCTAGTCAAAAGCAAGTTAAAGGGGTGTGTGGGACTAGAACACACTAGCAAGACTAGAAGATGAGAAAAAGGAGGAAATAGCAAGGGAAAGGATTAGGGGAGAGAACGAGCAGGCCAAGAGGGTTGAGATGAAGGGAAAGGCAACAAGCTTAACACCTGTTAGTACCACTGGGAGGGCCTGGCAAGAGCCATGTTTAGGGCCCCTACATTACATGGACTACATACAGCAACTTAAAAATTAACTAATTAGAGCATCCTTGAAAAAGAAAAGGCTTGGCTTGAAGAGATATAAAATATTGCTACTTTTTAATAGACCAAACTACTACTTGACCCAATATTTATTAAAATAAACATAGTCACAGTATGCAAGTGAGTTTAAAAATAGGGTCTCCTCTCCTTTCAAACAGATCTGTTATAGATACCAAATATCTGGATAGGCTGACTCCAATCTTTCATTTTCCACCTAGACTCCTGTCAGTATGTTCTAATTTTAGAAGAAGACTGCATTTGCAAAGAATGGCAAACTATGGCTTAGTGTTAAAAGGACGTATCTAAATTACTCCAAACAAAGCATTAGTTTCATGAGCTGCATCCTTACCAACTCCCCCTCTTGTACATTTGGGTGAAGAACTTCAGCAGAGATTTCAATATGAACTAGCAATTCTGGTTCAATGTATATTCTAGTCATTTTCTCATAAACCAGGGATTAAAAAGATGTTAAAACAAACCATGAACCCTAGTTAAAACATAACCCAGTGTCAAGATTCCTTAACAAGTAAACTAAATTCAGATAGCTTTTCTCCTAGCCACAGGGGAGCAGGAGAAGCAAGGTAGGAGCTCCGACACTGATTCTTCTCTGAGGTTGTTAAAACTTATTAGTTCAAAGTGACTATTACATACTTAAGATCTCTTAACCAATCTTGTGTTAAGTGATCCCTGAGTACATGTATTTGCTTAGAAATCTAAGTGCTAGATCAAACCAAAGAGGGTCCAGACAGTGTAGAGCTACAACAATTCTCAGACTTCCTCTGTCATTCTGAGTCTAGTCACACTGATCAGGCCAAACAGATTCTAGAACCCTTGACTACCAGACTTTTATTTTTCCATATACTATTTTTCAACTTAAATTATTCTGGATTTTTACATGATCTAATTTTGCTGAAGATCATCATTTTTCCTACAATAAAAAGTAACTAATACATAGTTTAATAATTTAAAATAAGAACACACTTGCCATTCTTTGGTGGTAACAGAACTATTTTTACTTAGTTGCTGGTGTAACTCCTCATTTTCCTTTACTATTTCTTCAACTCTTGCTTTAAAGTTCTTCATGTCCTCCTGGAAGGGTAGCAATAAAGAACATACACATTATAGATGGCCTGTTTTAAGTTCATGTTCTACCACCACCACCACATTGATTTATCATCTGTTTCCCTCTTACAAGGAACATAAGGTAACTTACAAAGTCCTCCACTTCATTTTAACCTCACAGCACCTGTGAGGTAGGTTAGGCTGAGTGTGCGCAACTGGCCCAAAGTCCCATAGTAAGCTTTATAGTCAACTGGAGACTAGGACTCAGCTCTCCCCATTCCCAGACCAAAACTCTAACCAAGACACTACAATCACTCTCTGGAGTTATGTTTACTCCTCAAATATACCCTAGCCTATTTCTTGACATGGTAGTCTTCTATGTGTGGGAATGAATGGATGGATGGATAGGTAGGTAAATATAGTTAAAAAGGAGAATGGATTACATGAGCTCCTTTAGATCTTTCCTTTGAACATAGGTTTATTCCTTATCAGCTCTTTGTGAGTTAAGATGGTAGAAAGGAAGCCCTACCTGAAGGAAAAATCCAGAAAGCATGTGCTCTGAGCATGTGTAAAGATATGTGTATACTCTTCATGCTATATACATTACATTGTAAAAGCACTTTTCCATTTATACTATACTGAGAAACCATTGAAAAAAAATCCAACTTGCCTCATGCACAAGAATCAAGTTTTCTTTTTCCTTCATTCTGTCTTCATATGCCAACAGAAGAGGAGATAAGTATTTCATATCCAGCTTTAAACAAAAGGAGGACATTTTAATCAAATTAAATTTACCTCAAAATTACAAATTCTGTTTAACAAAACTTAGTGAAGATCTTTTTAAATGCCTGAATAATTCCAGCAGACCTATGAAGTTAGAAAAGGATAAGAACTAACACTAAAATACCACCTTTAAGTGGTTGATATACTGAGACAGTAAGATAATGCACCAAGGAGGAGGAGTTAATTAAATAGCCTATTTCAGAACAACTCTCCAAAAAGCAGGAGTGTTATGATCACAAGAACTCACATGCCTTTCAATTTTCAATTAGATATCTGTTGCAATTATATAAATATCTCCTGAAGAAACCTACTTGAAACATGTACACATTGTAATTTTAAAAGTTTGGTAAAAATGCATCAGTTTTGCACTCAAAGATGATTTCAACTTCTTTTTTTGGAACCTTCCCCATACAGATTGTTGGTAAAGGGCCTATGCCAGGACCTGAGAGAGAGAGCATCCCTGTATAGTTATTTAATACCATCAACTATGGATGACTGGGCCCTGTTTTAATGGTTCCAGTTCTATTTGGCTGTGCTGCCTGAAGCTTATCCTTGATCTTTGGTTATTGGTGTCTGAGATTAAAAGCAGAAAGTCTTTTATGCCTTGGAAAGGTAGGAGGGAATACAAAAAAGTGTAATAAATCAATAAATCAAGCACACCTACCAAATCTGTAGTTGCAAAATACTGATAATTTGAAGTTGAATATAGATATCAGAATACAGTAATTCATTAAGCAGCACCTGACTCTCCAATATGACACAGAAGTACAATGTAAGTGCATAGAAGTACAGTTTTAAACTGTAGCTAAATTAAAACTATAAACATTTATCAATCAAGTCACCAAAGTAGCTAGAAAAAATTGGTTCAACACGGTCTGAAAACATTTAGTAGCAAATGCATAATGTACTATAAACTGAAAAATGATGGCTTTTTACTTACCAGCCATGGGGGTATTGGCTTTTTCAATGGCAGACTTCCAATTTTCAGACTCTAAGATAATAAAAAGCATATGTTACACCTAAGAGTTGCACAGCGAACATCCTGTACAACTGGGTTCTACAATCTATTGAGAGGCTGTTTTTCAAAACAGATTTTAATTGGTGCTACAATTCACATGCTGTAACTGAGTACGATTCCAAGAAGCTTTTTAGGTACCTTCTCTGGCCAATTCTGCAATATACTGAAGCTGCAGTCTCTCACTGCACAAAAGATGTATCTGCTATGATTGGGTCTATTTCCCAGATGTATTCCATGTACCAGAATCTGCCCCATGTTTTCCAAGATGCTACCGTTTTCCATTAACCTGTATTGCAAGGTACCTGGTCACCACAGGAATGTATACCGAGCACAGAGGAAATCTCATCAAAGAATTTCCCTCCCTCCCCCTGCTACCATATCTCACTAGCCTATTGCATGATGAGAATGACTGAATCTAGGTGAATCTCAGGATCATGTACTCACTCTTCTGCCACAGAAGGGAGACGGGACATTTCCCATCTGAGTTCAATTAACCAGTTCTGCTTCCTTTCTGATTAACTGAACCCTACACTGTGATTAATTATAACTATGATTTATTCAAACATAGACCATAGTTTAAAGTTGGTTTGTTTCAACAGCACATATATAGTATTAACCACAGATCCTCATATTCTGACATAAATAAATTTGGACAAAAGTCTCCAAACTCTTCTTTGCAGCTTCACTGGAGCAAGAGTGAGGAGCACATCAGCTTGGCACTCTGTCACCCACTAAAATATTGTTTAGTGCAGTGAGGAGGAGCTTGTAATGTTCCAGACATTTTGATCTATAAAAAGCAGCCCTTTTCAATATAGCCAATGCACTAGACCAAAACATCTGGAAGGCAAGAAAATGCTCACTGCTTAGTACAATGCCTGAACTGGATGATGGAGCAGAGGACACAGACTCTGGTAAAGAGGCTAATGTCCTTATTTTTCAACTATAACAAAAAAGGTAATTCACCAATGCTAGAACAGTACAGCAGGACCCCTGTATCCACTGGCTCAGCTACTGTGTTTTCAGTTAACCACAGTTGACCTCAGCCCAAAAGAAAAGTCGTGAAGTGCCATAAAATGTGCTTCCTCTAAGTGAAAATTCTTGATTTAATATGGAAAGGAAAAAATCCATATGCTGAGGTAAGAATGAAAGAAATTATAAAAAAAGAAATGTATACAGTATATAGCGTTTGCTATTATCTGAGGTTTCAGACGTCCGCTTTGGAGCTTGGAACTGATCCACACACATAAGCAGGTCCTGCTGTACAATTATGTTTGTTTTAAAAAAACTTGAAAAAGAGCATTACCTCATTAGGTGAAATTGGTCTGTATTTAGCTTGATATCGACTCAGTTCTGCATTTAAACGATGAACAGTCATTTTTAGACTGTCATTTTCATCCACCAATTCCTGGGCCTGCTGTCTTAATAAAAGCAATTCTGCATGTTCCTCTGTATTAAAAAAACCCCAACAATTTAAAAGTGCGTTTGCTTGTGCAAAGATCTGTTAAGTCTAACAGAAATTGAGACTAGTGTATGATAAATATCTACTCTGTAAATAGTAACAGTAGTAAATATATACTACACATATAAACTTGAATAATGAAGGACCCACTAAATCAAATGGATCTGACAAGGTGTACATGGCAGACTGCTAAAGGCTTAACGAAGTTCCTGCTTTTTGCTGTTAGTTTGGACCTGCAGAAACCATGCAGGTCAGAAGCTGTGTGAAGGCCTGCTTTACAGTAATGTAGCTTGTACATCAACCATAGTACTTCATGGAAAAGTCTGTGCATGCAAGATGGGGGTATAGTTGAGTGATAAATAGTTCAAGCTTGCCATACAGAAAATCCCAGGTTCAGTTTCTGGCATCTACAGTTAAAAGAATCAAGTTGCAGAGATGGGAAAGGCCTGGTGACCTACTGCCACTCAGAGCAAAATAAAGGATTAGATGGAAAAACAGTCTGCTTTATATAAGCAGCTTCCTAAGTTCTTCTGAGGTGCCCATCTCCGAATAAAGCTTCCTATACTGCCTAGTAAAATAATGGAAACACACACTCCCCATAACATATATGCATATTTCTGAAAGACAACACATTTGCATTCCTAGAAAAAGAATAAATGAACTACTATCCTTCTCAATTATTTTTATATGATCTCAAAGCAAACAGATGGAAATGGTAGAAAACCCCCATTAATAATATTTGATGGTGATATTCATTTTTACAAGTGTCACTATTCCTTCATGCCAAAGAAGGATCAAAGGTAACCAAAACAAACTTCCTTGATATTTTATGATGTGTTTCTAAGGGCTCTGTCCAGCAAAGATTTCAATTACAGGCTGGATCATCATCTTTCAGCTGCTGACCTGGAGATCAGAGGGTTCACAAGAATGTGTTCAACTGATCTACAAAGAAGGGAGCCAGCTGAGAGTCTCAATGTAAGATGAGAAACCTTTTCCTCAAGCAACACAAACAGACCCATCCTCTCAGGAATAAGTTACGCCTAGTTTTATAAGATCCCTGGGAGGAACAAGGCAAATTCACTTTGTATGCTAAATGAGTAAGATACGTCCAACCTAACCTGGCTTTGTCCTACCCTACAAGAGTAGGATGGAATCTTCTATTTATATGCATGTACCATATGCATATAAATACAAGCAGATTTTAGGACATTTTTCCTAATTTTGAATCTAGACACTGGATCCTTAGGTAAAGAACAGCTATTGAATCACTGGCTTAAACCTCATATACTGTCTATTCAAGCAGCCTCAACTAAATTAAGCAAACACATTTGCATTAACAAGGATAAAACAATTTTTCTAATACTGGCATTTTCTAGATGAATAATTCATTTTCAACTAATAAGAATCACTCACATTATATACTATCATTAACATTCAAATACACACTACATTCTTACCCTTCAAAAATTATTTCAGTTTGTGTCAGATACATTAAATAGTGTCAAATAAAGAGGGAAAAGGTTCAACAGTATTGCACTGTGTTATCCTAGTTCACATATAAACATGCTCAATTATGGTTACAATGATTCTTTCCCACCTTCATCATGTGAATTCTGTGCAGTTTCTTTAAATTGTTTATTTTCATTTTCAAGTGTCTTAACTTTTAACTGGAGTTCCTTCACTTGCTGCTTTTTCTCCTCAAGTTGTGAAAAAAGGGTGCAATTTGCATTCTTTATATGCCAATTCTCTTCTTTCAATCTCTGCAGCTTTACTCTAGGGAGATCCATCTGTCCTTGCTTTCTGCAGATTACTACATCTATCAATGAAATGGAATAGAATATTCAGCCACACATACATTGGAGCTTCTTGGTCAAAAAGCTGCTCTCCTATCACATAAATTTAGAAGAAAGCATCATGTATGGAAGGCTAATTCATTCTAAAGTAAATACTTAAAGATTTAAATATTCATGATCGCCCCATAATTCTAAACATTTCAACTTTTTTTGTTCCAACTGAAGATAAAACAAAAAATCCCCTAAAGATTTAGCCAACTCCATATACTCTACCTAATGTTTCCAAACTATACCATACATTAATTCCACCAATTAGGCTGAGCTAAATCAGTAGCAGTAACAAAATTATTTATGCCGAACGCAGGCATGTTGATTCAGTAGCAACTTTTCATCACCTGATATTTTGCAAGTAGCAAATACTGTGGCATAGAAAATTGGTACTTGGGCTAGTGCTAACAAGAAAAAAAGAAAAACTACTTTTCCCAGCTGTAAAATATGGGAATAATTTTAAGAGCTTTTCTATTATTAGAAAGCTTGCTGTGTAAAATGAACTAAATCTTTCCAGATCTAGTCGCCTAAGGTGAAGAAAACAAAGCACGAGTATATCATGTAAAGCAAATTCAACTGAAACATTTATAACTGAATTTTTTGGTAAAGTAAATGAGTAGGCCAAGTAAAGAATATGTCACAGCAAGCTAGCACACCTTCCCTAGGTTCACATGTAACAACTAACCATGCATTAACCAACCCATTGTCAGGAATACGTGGATATGCTGCCTCCTAATCACTTCCTGATAACAAACCACCTCATTCTTGGATTATTTTCTGCAATGTCTGAACCCAGAAGTCTGGGCTGTTGATGGGCATTCAACCCAGAGTTTGTTGTTGGGTTAAACTTTCCGTCGTTTACTTCTCAACTATCCAGAATTCTGGGTTTGCCTGTTGCAGCAAACAGAGCAGTCTTGGATCATTTTGTAAAGAAGAGCCAACAGAGTCGTGCCACGCTCCAAACTATTGATTAATTAACCTATGGATCCACATTATTTATTTATTTAAACCTTTTTTTAATATCATCCACTACCAAGGTCTCAGGAGAGTTCCACAGTAAAGCAGAATAAAACAAAATAAAAATGCAGTTTTCTAATTGATTTCTGGCAATAAAACCAGGTCTTCCTGCTCTGTCGAAAAAACCAGGTCCAGAGTGCAGCCTCGTTCACGTGTTGGGCTGGTGACATGCTGAGACTGCCCCATGGCTGTCATGAAGTCCTGAGCTGCCCTGGTCAGAACAATCTTGGCATGGAGATTGACCCCAACATCCTCAGGGTCCTCAACACCAGGTTCGAGATGATCTCAGCTCAGGCTGGAGTCTGCTGGGCAGAAAGGTGCATGGTACACCAGCAGAATCCCCAGTCTGTCTTGATCACCCAACACCAAGTGCAACACTCAGGACCCAGCCTTGAAGAGACAGGAAACCCTGAGAGGGAGATTGAATCTCTGTAAATTAGTGCCATGCCCCCTTCTCTTCCCTTCCTTTTTAGGCAGGGTTGGTACCTCACCAGATCCCTGGGCAGGCACAGCTGGGTGAGCACTATGCCCCCTGCTTTTCCCACCCAGGTCTCTGTGATACATGCCAGGTCAGCCCCCTCATCACGGTAAAATCATGAATGAGGGATGTTTTATTTTGGACCAACCTGGCATTCAGCAGCAGCAGCACCAAGCCTAAGGGCTGGTTGATATCACTGTCTGATAGCTTCCGGCTGGTCAGGGGAAACAGAAAAGGGGACAGATACTAACCATCTGCATCCCCTTCTTCTGCAGTAACCTGTTAACACGTGAAAAGGTTCTCACTTGCTTCTCCAGTACTGTTATAAGGAGATTCTAAGCAACCATTTCCTTTGTAGTATAACCACTTTAACTAGCAGTTTATTTTAACTATGGTTAGCAGAAACAAGCCAGCTTTATAAGCTCCTAATGGTTATACCAGAGGTAACAGAGGAAGCACATGAGTCTGAGACTCACCTAAGCTCATTGTAATATTAGAAACTATGGCATAGCATCCAATCTGATTTGCAGCATCTAACTTAACTAATTTACAATCTTTCCTTCTTTCATTTTGTTAAAAGCAGAATTAGTACCTGAGGATGGTGGAAGCTTTTCATTCACTGGATTTTCAGTTGAGGGTTTTTCCACCTACCAAAGAAACAAAATCATTTCATCTAATTTCCTGTTAGAGTTCCATTTTCCAATAGAATTGGGTAGCAACTTCAAGAAGAATATAGTGAACATTTAAAACCTTGCAGGTATAAATTTTTTAAAGGTTTTTAAACTGTGATATTACTAAAATGTTCTCCGACAACATAAACAAAATTATTGGTGCCTGGTATATGGGAGGAAAAGATAGCATTACAAGATAGCATTAAAAAGAAGCAACCAAGATAACCTAAGTTTGCAAGCAATTATGTAAAATTGTACATTATTTATACCTCATTTAACTGTATCCCTCCTTCTACATTCATCGTGCATAACATATGATCTTGAACACCCTTTCGTTTGTTTGACTATTCAACCCCTATTAAGTAGATGGTAAAACCATAAGACAAGATGTGTCTTAGCAACAGAGGTCTGGGTTCTATGGCTCAGCTCTAAAGACTAATTTTAGTTACAACCAAGTGTTCAGATATGATGGAAGTGATTTTTTGTTTTTCTTAGTAACTATCATAACATAATCTATTTTCAAAGCTCCATCTCAGTTTTCAGATGGAAAATATAACAATCCTGGCCTGCTTTCTAGGGTTGTTTTGAGATAGAAGGCAATATGGACAGCCAACCCATGAATTAAAGCAAAGTCAGTTTCATCCATGCAAGTATTACTGCATATGTGCACCTTATCCATGGTACAATGGTGTCAGAGTAGGACTGCAGAGACCCAGATTCAAATTTCTACTCAGCTATGAATCTTATAGGTTACTAACTCACAATCTGACCTACGTCGTAGGGCTGTTGTGAGAATAATGTAAGAGGAAAACCATGTATGCTGCCCCGAACTTCTTGGAGAATAATGGGATGAATAAGGTTAGCAAGAAACCTAAATGCATTTCTAAAAACATATGTGAATACATTTATGATCATTTTACCTTAAAACTCACTCCAGCCTGTTCAATTTCTGTAAAAATAAAGATAATATATTTAAAGAAATTCACAATTCACTACCTAACTTGGAAGATACTGGAGAAGTACAACAAATTTCAAAACTTCTCCCAACTGAGACACAGCTTCAATCTTTTTCTATTTTTATAATGAGGAGCAGTGCAGAAAGGCTTCCTGTATGCCTCTCCCATTTCTCATTTCATCTGTTTGAGTGGAGATACTGGAATTAAAGTTGGTGTGCTGTCCCCATTGAGAACACTTCTATATTTCAATTAACTAGAGTTTTGTGTTTAATCCAAATCAGCAAACTATGGTGAATGGTTACCAAACAGGTCAGAATATGAAGCCATAGATGAATGCTGGCTTAATAATAGAGGGTTCACAAATATGCAGAAATGTCTATGCATGTGCACCTGAACATGTTTAGAATTACCCTTCAGACCTCTTCCCTGAACTTGCTACGGTCAGGGGTGGAACTGATGAATGAGAAGAGAATTGACACATGTGCCCACATCATCTTTAACACCTTCTGTCTCATATATTCAGGCTGAATGCATAAATAGGTTTTCTGTGAGTTTATTAGGCTTAGGAATGAGAACAGCTGAGACATGAAATGCTAAGAGAAAAAAAGAAAAAGGAAAACAGAATTCAATGGAAAGAGGAAACTGACTTGCTCAAGTCCCTAATAGCTTATGATAAGTATCCTGGGCTAGGTAAGGGTTTTGTGCAGGAGAGAGATATATCATGAAGTTAAAAAAAAAACCCTATCTATCTATCTATCTATCTATCTATCTATTTAAAACATTTCTATGCCGCCTCATTCGCAAAGAGCCTCGGGTCAGCTTACAAAACAGGCACAATATACATAATTAACCATTATTATTATTATTATTATTATTATTATTATTATTATTATTATTATAACATTTCTTAAAATTTGGAGACATCTCGGCTCAATATAAAACCCATATAAATAGACAATTAACAATTAAAATAACTTTTAAATAAAAAGGTCTTGGCCTGGCGCCGAAAAACAAATAACGATGGTGCCAGGTGAACCTCTCTGGGGAGCGCATTCCATAGGTGGGGCACCACCACAGAGAAGGCCCTCCTCTGGGTACTCACCCTCCTAATATCTTTCACGGAGGGTTCCTGGAGAAGTGCCTCTGCCACTGATCTCAGGGGGCGGGAGGGCATATATGGACACTAGCGCTCCTTTAGATAATCAGGTTCCAAGCCATTGAGGGCTTTATAGGTGATAACCAACACCTTGAATTGGGCTCGGACTTCAATGGGAAGCCAGTGAAGCTGACGGAGGACTGGGGTTATATGAGAACAATGCCCAGTCCCCATCAGCAACCTGGCAGCTCTATTTTGCACCATCTGAAGTATCCAGACCGACTTCAAGGGCAGCCCCACGTAGAGCGCGTTACAGAAGTCTAATCGGGAAGTTACCAATGCACGTGTCACTGTTGCCAGGCAATCGTTCTCCAGGTAGGGACGCAGCTGATGGATCAGCTTAAGCTGAAGGAAGGCGCTCCTCGCCACTGCCGTCAACTGAGCTTCTAATGACAGCTCTGGGTCAAGGAGCACTCCCAAGTTGCAAACCCTTTCCCTAAGAGGGAGTGCAACCCCATTCAGGACAAGGTCCAGGTCCCCCACCCCGAAGCCTGACCCACCTACCAATAGGACCTCCATCTTGTCTGGATTGAGCTTCAGTTTATTGGCCCTCATCCAGCCCATTACCTCGGTCAGGCACCAGTTCAGTACAGCCACTGCCTCACCTGGATTAGTTGAAAACGAGAGGTAGAGCTGGGTATCATCAGCTTACTGATGATTCCGCAGCCCACACCTCATAATGACCTCTCCCAGCAGTTTCATGTAGATGTTGAATAGCAAGGGGGACAAAATGGACCCCTGCGGAACTCCATGGCATAACTGCCATGGTGCAGAGCCACAGTCCCCCAGCACCACCTTCTGGAATCGGCCATTGAGATAGGAGTGGAACCACTGCAAAGCAGTGCCTCCTCCTCCCAATCCCACCAGCCCATCCAGGATACCATGGTCGATGGTATCGAAAGCCGCTGAGAGGTCCAGGAGAACCAGCAGGGACGTACTCCCCGTCTCTCTCCCTGCACAGGTCATCATACAGGGCGACCAAGGCAGATTCAGTACCATACCCGGGTCTGAAGCTGGACTGATATAGGTCCAGATAATCAGTTTCTTTCAAGAGTGCTTGGAGTTGTCCTGCCACCACCCACTCTAACACCTTGCCCAAGAACGGGATGTTGGCCACCAGTCTATAATTGGTGGCCATCTCTGGATCCAGGAATTCCTTCTTTAGGACTGGCCGGACTACCGCCTCCTTTAAAGGGGCAGGTACCCAGCCGTCCCTTAGAGAGGCGTTGACTACCTCCAGGATCCAGGCCCCTATCCCGTCCTTGGCTTTCTTAAGTAGCCAAGATGGGCAAGTATTCAGAGATATTTCAGCAGATGAGAAAAAAGAGGATATCTTTCCCCCATTCAACAGATGTGTGCCCCTCATATATTCCTGTAAAATGATCAAGTTTCAGCTAGAGCACAGGGGGAAAATATCCTTTATCCCTCTCTCAAGCCTGAAATTCCATCTCCAGAAGGCCACAGAACTACAAGGTCTCTGGCTCCAGGCTCGCTGGAGTGATATGTGGCAACATTTTGTTGCAAGTCCCAGCTAGTAGACTCTGGAACATTAATCAATTTGATCTTTTGTTTTATTTTTCATGCTGCTTCATAGCATTTCATGTCAAAGCAAGAAGTGACTTTACCTTCCACCTGGATATTTGGATGAATGAGAGAACCAAGTTCAGGGACAGAAGAATCATCTTCCTCACCATTGCCGTTACTTGAAACTGGGAGAATTTCCTAAGTAAAATTATTACAGTTCAATATATAAATCTACAGTCCAACCTACAAGCAATGTGCATGCTCAGGTACATGATAGCTTCCTGAAACTACTACCTAGAGGCACAAAAATCCCCTAAGGGCAAGTATATATGCTAGGGAGAGTTCTAGCTTCTTCTCTCCTGCTCGTTCACTGCTCACAGTACATTCCTTTCCTCATCCCCCAATTGCCATTCTCTGGTCCCCTTTGTCCTGTTCCACTCTACAGTCCCCATTTTCTACATTCTCCACCCGCATGCTTGAGCTCTCCCACCACCTCACACTTCACCAATTTTTCACTGAAAAGGGTAGTCTAGGCACTGCAACCTGCATTACTACGTTTTTCTTAAAATTAGGGTAAACCACTTTGGAGGCCTTTTTCAGCTAAAGAGTACAATAAAAATGCAGTCCAAAAATAAATTATCAAAAAGTGCTAGAGAATTTCCTATGCAGGGTAATACAAGTGGCATTTCTTGCACTGTCATGGCATTTATCAATAATGCTAGTGATTAAACTCTGTACAGGATGCTTCTGCTTCTTATTCATGCTTAGGCATGACAAAATCCAGGATCTGTATTAAGACATTAATCTATCAAATGCACATGCATGCCCACACTCCTTAACAATTTAATTGTATTTGCATTAGTTACATTTATGTAACTTAGCATACAAAGTAACATACTTGTTATTTTTAAAAAGTACTTTGGCCTTAGTACCCAATACACAGGTAGTTAGAGAATCTCTCTTTCACAGCATTTTTTGATAATTCATAAACTAGTACTTACGTCACAGAAAACAAATAACCACTAGAGCATTTTTAGATAGCAAAAAACAACAGAGTTCTATAGGAGTAGTAGTCTGGCTTCAACACCCATGCTGCAACAAGCAAACAAACCTATTGCAATGTATGTGGGAGACTGGGTAGCCTTGTTTATCACCTTAAAAAATCTGGGGAAAAGCAGGGTTACTGCTGAAATATTGTTCCTAGGCAAGCACTGTTTTATAAGAGGTATTATTTGCCTCTTGCATCCTTCCCAGGAACAGAGAAATGGATATGTCTCCTAAGGCAATACCTGCCATTTGCAGTTCTTAATAAGAATTTAATAAGAAAAAAAGAAAATATATTTTTAAATTTGCTCTACTATTGATCAGGGAATCCTTCTTAACGTTCAAAATCAATTACTCTAACTGGACCAATCAACTAAATATTCCAACACATACTGCAAAAATGAAGCAGGTGAATTTGCAGCAGTTTCTATGTTATGAGAGCCTTCTTCAATAATCTGTGGCACTGAACACTGTAAGTTCTTCTATCGGATTGTATGTTATTAATTTCTTTTCCTGTTAGTACTATGCCAGTCCTAACATATTATCTTTTCTCTGTTTTGTTTTTACCTTTATTCTTAGAGTCAATCTATACATTGAGAAAAGCACAGGAGATACTACCCTGCAAACTAAAAGTACAGCATTTCAGAATGCAGGTAGAAGCTTTGCATATTTGAACACTTCCTCTTGTAAAAATCCCTGCAAATCCTGTCGAAGAAAAAGCAAAGCTAGAACCTTTTCTTCTGTCGTATTAGCTCTCCACATGAAGAGAAGCATTCAATCATAAATTCTTCCACCTGCACACTGAAGTGCTGGAAATGCAGGAGGGCCAAGTCACAATCTTTTTCGGAACACATAAGTCATACTTTAGCTTACAAACCTGAACTTCGTCTCCAAAGGTTCTTATTTCTTTCAGCAGGACTAATGCATAGTGAAGGATTTCAGAATTTTTGGACTTGCTGCTTTTCTCTGTCTCACCTAAGGCCATTTTCTGCCTCCTTACACAAACGCTAAATTTTATTGCATGCTTTCCCTTCTTTTTCTTTCCCCTCCAATGCTTCTGTCTACTAAATATTTAATTGCATTTCATGCAAGGCCCTAACTTAATGTGATGACAGACTGTTAAGCTGTTTGTTCACTCAGTTGCAAGTGATACAGATTGACACCACAAAAGGGGAAAATCAATTGGAATTGTAGTTATATATACATACAAACAACATTGAGCAGATATGTGCCAATCATTTATTTAAAATAAAGGGCAGCAAGCCATTGCTGGTTGCACCAAACCACTGCACAGCAGTCAGTGGAGCAATTGTCACTGGTGGTGGTACAAGTAAGATTGTCAAGACTGGGAAAGGATTTCCCCAGTCCTTAGTTGCTGCTTCCCACAAACTATGATGGAATTAGTCTCGCAGGTTCAGATGTCATGCCAAAACATTGAGGATTCAACAACAACTAGAACAAGCCATCAGTTGTCAGACTGGTTTGCTGCCCAGAAACAAGCAACTATGCAAAAATCAGTACACGTTCAGACAGCAAAGCAACCCACTGTGGTTAGTTGTGCATCACTGTGTCAATTCATCATTGTGGCATCACAGTTTTAGAACTTTTTGAAGGAATGATGCTGCCGGTCTTCCTCTTCTTGTAAAGCTTTTATAGTCAAGTAAATCAATGAGTAGCAAGGATATTGCAGTCTGTCTAGCTATATGATTAATAACATACTGGATTTAATTCCCAGGCATGATGCCCAATCTGCTCATAAATTCTGGTAACAGAATATGTTGTTAAAGTTATCTTCCCAAGAGAGTAATTTGGAAATTATCTGGTGGTCACACAAAGGGCTGAGGCATAGTAGGCTAAACAGCATTAACTTACAATTTGTTACACTGTACAGACAAACTACAGGTTGTATAGCTTCTCTGTTCCCACAACCTTCCTGAGAACCCTCAAACACTGTCTCAAGCAAGAGCCTCTCAGAGCAGACCAACATCCCAAACTATTGTCTGTTGGTTCAGACACATTATCAAACCTGCCTTGCAGTACCAGGTTTCTAATTTAGTGGCAAATCATTGTTTGTCAGATGGCAAAGGTTCAGATATAACAAAAAAGAGATGGTTCACAATAACTTTAACTTAGAACTGAAACTATGATTTGAACTTCCAAACAACATCAAGCAAACCATCATGCAAATCTGGTTTACCAAATCCATTTTCATGTTCTATCTTCTCAGCATGTTGGTTTGTAAACTAATTCTCATCTTCATGGTACAGCAATCTTTACAGGCAGAGTTATGGAAGCTAGTCTGGTCTACCAGTTCAGACCTAGCCACAAACCACAGCTACCGTAAATCAGTTTGGAAAACAAAAAATCAAAGCCAATTTTATTCTGCCAGCTTATCACAAACCATAGTGTATCAATTTAGATACCAAAACAAAATATAATTCAATTTCCTTTATCAAGGTTTAATCTAATGATCTGAGGCAAAGAAAAGTTTATGCTTTACAGTTTTAACTACCACGTGAGGGCAGCACAAATTCAAAAAAGTGTTACCTTAAGCATGTTATCTGGATATGGTAATCTTGGGTACTATCAGTATATGGAGAACTTGAAGAGATGTTTATTCTACAAACTATTAACAAATGTCCACAAGATGAGTTTAAACTTCTGAAAAAAGGACTACACAATGTGCTAAAGATCATTTAGAAAATGGCTGATTAACCTGATGGGTATGTCTGGCAGTTTGCAGGGTCTGAAGATCCCATTTACTTCAGTCAATAAAATAGAGCTGGTCTCTTCAGCCAGCTATCACAGACGGTTGCCTTGTTATACAGCTACCAAAAATAAAACAACCTGCCTTCCATCATGATGATAACCAACTCTTTTACTTCATGCTTGCATGTGTGCGCGCGAGCACATGCAATAGAACTAGCACCCCCTAATGGTAACAAGTTTTTAAGTGGTTGCAACTTGATCTAACATTAATTCTCTCCATTTCTATACCACCCAATAGCGGAAGTTAACTGGATGATTTACGAAGATTAAAAATATTTACATCCTACATATTAACCATTTATTTGTAGACAGCACAGACACACAAATTTGAACGATTTTTAACCAACAATAAGTAAGAAATTAGAAGCTATTGTTAGGTGAGGTGTGACAGACAGATGTGCTCTCATGGTCAAAATTAAGGGATAAACTGGAACCACAAGGTGTGGGAGAGCACTTTTGCACAAAGAAGTGGCCAAATAATAACATCACCTTGCAGATGCAAACACAGGCAGACCCCAGGTCACAAACGAGTTCCATTCCTGAAAATCAGTTGAATCTGTATGTCAGTCAGATCCCATACATACGAGTCATATTAACCATGAGTAAGTTAAAAGTTTGTCTTAGTATACATACATATTTTACCTTTCTATGCACTTGCATTGGATTTATGCTTTGGAGGCATGGTTACCAGGGTAAATACTAAAGAAAATTTGTAAAACCAAATATGAAGTTACAGAAGGCAAGGCTAACTGCCCGTGATCCAAAACACACTGGCTTGGGTATGCTCGAGCCAATGAACAACCAACTCCATGGAACATTTTCATGAGCATAACAAACCCATGTTCATTACTATGAACTGTCTCTAACCTGAATTCTTAAAGTAATAGGCTTTATGTCAGTTTGTATGGATGTTTGTAACTTGGATGTTTGCAACCTGGGGACTGCCTGTATAGGAACATATGGTTCTTACAATCTGTATTCACACAGCTGAGGCAAACATACACCTGAATGCTTACCTGTTTGCTTTTGTGTGGAACAGCGTACAAAGCATCCTTGGTAATGCACTCTTTTTTGTCAATATCCTGACAGATAGAATTTGGCTCTTTTTCTGTGTTTGAACGAGATGTATCCATATCTTCATCATCACAGCAACTGCCAGATATTTCCAAAGACTGAACAGCACTCCTTTCATCACCATCACTCTTCCAGTTTTGACTGCAAGTAGAAAACATTAATACTATTGAGTCTCACTTACCAAAAATCATATGTTTTAGCAACACAGAAAGTTTTAAAAAGAAATGGCTTTTATCAATTAAGTTTTTTTCTAAAACAAAGGGCTCTTATCCAATCAAGTATTTTCTGGTCTAAAGACTGTTTCGCTAAGGTGGAGTTTAGTTTTGTATGCAGTAAATATAAGATTCAAAACTTATATTAACAGTATTACTTCAATAACAAAAGAAATATTTACAACACCATTGGCACTGAGCAGAACTTCATAAGGAAGAAATTCAATTACAATCAAACATTTAAGTCCATTATTTGTAAATGTGAATGATGGACAGAGATTTAATATGTTCAGCTTAAAATGAAACTATATCTGTCACCCTAATCCAAAGGCTGGTTTTGAGGCTAGCAATGCTTGCATAACATTATGACAACTGCCATGTAAAAGCATATTTTAAAATTCTGTGCAAGCAAAATAAGTCTCATCATAAAGCTTTATCTGATGGTTTGATTCTAGAATTAAATGCAGTATCTATATAAATGCAATTGTAAAATTTTTCTAACTGACACCCATTTGGTCCATGCCTGTCAGAAAGCTGTATACAGACCTTTCAGTACCATTGAGAATATCATCACAGATAATGGTCAAACACTGGATCAGGTACCACTGAATATATATATTTGCACCCATAGCCACAAGGTTGAAAAATGACACAAATTGTGTAAGGAGCTCAACTCTTAATAAGGATTTAGAATCAGATATTTTTCTGAAGAGAAAAGCTTCATTCCAATTTAATAGGAAACCATGTTTTCCTGTTACTTTAACAAGTCTGCACAAGGCTTGAACTACTGTACTTTCAATCTCAATCCCTGAAGACTGAGAGCTGCCATTTGAAAAAAAAAGTTTTACACTGACCATATTTCCCCATAATATCCAGACTTGGAGAGTCATGATTTGTTTACAGTACAGTTTCAGATCATGGGTAGTTCTCGAATCCTAGATCAAACAAAACAGTTTCCCACATTTGGATATGACAAGGAACTTAAATTTAAAACGGAAAGTAAATATCCACCCAGCATGCAAAAAAGGAAAGCATGTGAACCTAATGCTCATGAAATCTCACTCACATTTCTCATTACATCTGGACTGGGCCACAAAGCTGAATCAAACTCTTGAAATAGGAAGAAGTATTCTACAACTTTCCTAACAGCTCCAAAGTATAAACTATTGCTAGGACATGCGAAAATGTGCAGTACATCATACCCCATTCGCAGCTCAGTGATGGTTGCATATGGCTCAACATAACTTTCTTTATCCTGCAAGTAGCTGGTATCACTTTCTGAAAAAGATCGTTGTCGTGGCTGAGGGATGGCAACAGTGCGTCCAGTTAGGGTTGTCACAAGAATAGCTGCAGCCAGAGCAGATCTGCAAAATGAAAAATTGGAATATTTTCCATGGATCATTTTTGTGGAGGGTGGTGGGGAGTGTGGAGGACATATATACCTTTAATTATTGGGAAGCTAAAATGCAAAGCTGGGTTTTGAAATTAGGTGAAGGCTAAATTAATGGTTAACAGTAATATAACTTGTCATTATAGAGTTGGTTCATTTGCAGAGCTTTCCTCTTATTGCATAATGCAATGCCACTGAACAAATAGAGCTCCAAATCATGGTCACAATCCAGCAACTCCAATTAATGTTTCATGTGTTTGTGGATTCCCAATACCTTTTGTGACATAGAAACATTCAGTATACACAATGAAGAAGGACCATGTCATGATAAATGTTTTGCAGCCACAGAAAAGTACAGGAAACCTTTGGGACTCTGGGTCATGGCCACTAGGCATTAATAATTTTACCTATTTACTAAAGGAACATAAAGAAATCTTTCTTGTAGATTGTTTTATTCAGAGGCTAGTTGAAACAACAATCTTAGTCCAATAAACCATGGTATAGTATACCACAAGTGAGTACTGTATCCATGCTTTCCCTCTCACGTGATAATGAAAACTTACAAGGTTTGTTATACCAGAGATTCCTGTAACATCGGGACAGGGAAACTGTAGCTTAATCTCCGTTTACAAACCAAGATATTACATTAGAATCATAAACTGGTTTTATATCCTAAGTCTCTGCCAAGGTTTCTGGTCTGGATGTACTGGAAACTGAGTTTTATTTATTTATTATATTTATTTCCCATTTTTTGCTTTCAATGAACTCAAAGCGGCTTGTATCATTCTCCTCTTCCTGTTCACAGCCTCATCCCCATAAGAACAACCCTGTGAGGTAGGCTGGGCTGAGAGTCTGTCACTGGCCCAAAATCACCCAGGTGGCTCCATGGTCAAGCAAGGACTAGAACCCAAATTTCCTGAGTCCCAGTCCCATGTTCTTAACCAATATACCGTGGTTTATTAGACCAAGACAATTATGTCTGAACAGAGAGGACAGAGAGGGAAGTTTTCTTGGCTTCTATGTTGTTGGACATACATACAATGTTTCACAATGTTCAACACACCAGCAAGAGGTTTAACCACTCAACCCCACCATTCTTCTTTGGCTTGAGGCAGCTTGGGCCACAGTTTGCCCACCTCTGGCATAAATTGCCCCTAAAGGAAGCTATGTTTTAAACAGGGTTTTGGAAAAAGTGAGAGAAAAATAGAACCTGAAAGTAAGACAGTGATGAAAAATGGAGAAATAGTAATGACTTTAAAAGAGAATGTTATTACATGGCATATCAATGTGGTAAATAAAAGTGAGCCAAAAGGAAAGCTTAACAGGTAATGCATAATGTGCCCCATTTAAGTTAGCATACATTGCCTGGGCTAGATTTTATTTATGCAAGTTATCCAGTTACCCATATTTGTCATATAAATTACAACATGTTTCATGTTGCAAGTGATCACTTGCAATGCTGATACTAAATGGGATGTTATGTGGCATTGCTATTTGGTTATAGGCTTGATCATATGCAAGTTTAGATAGAAAAAAAAGCCTACAAGAGTCAATATCGAGCAGTGGTTAAGAGTGCAGGATCGGAACTCAGGAGATCTGTCTGGCCCCCATTCAGCCATGGAGATCACAGGGTAGCTTTGGGCCAGTCAGAGACTCTGCCTAACTCATGAGGTTGTAGTGAGGATAGTATTGAGAAGAGGAGGAGAATTATGTAAGCTGCCCTGAGTTCCATGGAAGGAAAAAAGGCAGGACATGAATATAAATAAATAATACAACTCCCAGATATGCACCTGGGGCATGCTGGGAGGTATTCACATTTTTTCCTGTCTAATTTGCATAGGATTGCACTCTCAATATACTTTAATTGACTTTTAGTCACTCAGTTACACTTACATGGAGATGAAACATTTCTGAAGCAAAAATTACAGTTTCTTGATTTTTGGATGAGGTACACATGTATTCCTAATATATTTTATTAATTCAGCTATCTGATCAATCAGGAGCACTTCTGATCTTAATCTAACCAATTATTAAATTCAAAATCACAGCCCTGATTTTATACTGTACTGTTCATATTATACATAATATAAATAAAATACTCAGTTTTAGAAAGCCTCTTCAATGTTGGCTGAGCAAAGTTCTAACATTTTGGATGCAACAGCATATACATTCAGACTAAACTCCTCACATGTCTAAAGGAGCACATACCCAGGTCATAAGCCTGCACAGGCTAGGTCGACTCATATATCTAGTGGCTGTGTCTTCCCTTGATGTTCAGTGAAATGCACCCACTTCCATGCAAAGGGGGGACCTCCTTCTAGTTTCCCTCCTTCCATGGAAGCACTCTACACATGAGCTTCTTCTCATGTATTTCCAACAAACAGTGTGAATTGTGAGGCGAGCAGCCTGTGCTGCAGCTGAATAAGGGTCACTGTCTGAACTCTTCCACACCAAGGTGTAGCCTTTATTATAATATTCAAGAACGATCCATAGCACCTGCACAGAGAGCTCTGGCTATTGGGCTGTATAGGAATAAACAGATATATAGACAGATAGATTGAACTTTGATCCATGTACTGAACTTTGATCAGTGAACCAGATCTTGTAAGGAAGGGAAGTAAATGCTTTTCATACTAGAAAAATAGCCTGTCTACATTTGTGCCTCAAACTAGACTGTTCTATTTTTTTTTCATTAATCACTCAACAGATTCTTCCAGCCAACACCAACTGGCAATCTGAAATTAATACATAATTAACATGTGCAAAATGAAGATGACCTTCCTTTCCAGGGTGCAACCCTGGAAGCGCTGGTATGTATCTGGTTTATGTAAAGGTTACAGGCAAGATAAAAGCATGCATTTGACCCAAATATTTAGATCTATTGATTATTTAAATTCCATGTAATAACTGGTAATCAAGAGATGAAAACATTAAAACCTACCTGGGCCTTTCTGGAGAAGGGTTTGGACTACGAGGGGGAGGGGTGCGGGGTACAGCAGGTTTAGGAGCTATGGTAGCTGCAGGGATCAGGCCATGAGCTATATGTTTCTAAACAATTTAAAATAAAGTTAGTTTGCAATGATTGAACTAACACAATGAAGAAATACAAAACTGGACATGCACAAGGACTTACAAAATAAAAGGAAGAACATTTACATGCATTTTAATGTATGCAGCAGGCCCAAATGGTTTTAACTCATGCATAGTCTTACTATTGATAATATTACACCAAAATACCTATTATTCTACTCTATCCTAAGTATTTCTGTAAAAATGCACTAAGTCCTTGGATCAAGCCCCTAGTAATTTTTGAAATGTTAATTGTTTGCTCTTTTGTCTTTCTGGAATTTATCACTTTCCAATTAAATATCAAACACAACTTATTAATGCCAATAGTAGGACTACTGATATCATCTTTTAATAACTATTTTGTAACTGACAAATAGATCTTCATTGAAAGAAGCTGTATTTGAGAACATGACATGTCCATGAAGAGGAATGGATATCCAGAACTGGAAAAATAAATTTTAGGGTGACCACCAATTTTTTAGTGGTGAGATCCAGACATTGCTTAGGCTAACAAAACAAATTTCCACTAGTCCAATGGAATAGTTTGCATTATCCCCTTTTAAATAGCCAACTCCACTGCTGTACTACAACTTGCATTTGAAATTCTCCTCAGTTTGAAAAGCAGATTTCCATGCCCTATGGAAGGATGATATTGAAGGAACACAGATATAAAATCTCATAAGGCTGACAGAACTAGTTTTACAGTTCTGTAGATCTAACCCCATTGGAATGCTGGGAACAATAGATGGCAAAAGGAGGTGACAGCAGAGAATGAGGTGGCTAGATGGAGTCTCTGAAGCAGTTGGCGTGAGCTTAAGTGGACTCTGGGGGATGGTGGAGGACAGGAAGGCCTGGAGGAATGTTGTCCATGGGGTCCCGATGGGTCAGACATGACTTCGCAACTAACAACAACAAACCCCATTGGTGAATGTTACATGCTGTTTCATACAACTATGAAGATCACCAGGTCTTCATATTTTAGAGTGTTAAATAAATAATACAATTTAAAACACATTTATCTGAAACTAAGGCTGCAATTCTATATATGTTTCTTTCCTGAGCACAGTGAGGCACACTACCAGGAAAATATACATAGGATTGTATTGTAAGTTTCATTAATTCAAGTGGGACTTTCTTTCAGGAACATGAATAGAATCTGAAAAACTTATTTAAGGGAATAATCCTGTGCCTATTTAGACAGAAAAAAGTTCTAAAATGCACAGCAAGTCCCAGCCAGCCCCACTGGCTAGAGGAGGAGAGTACTAGTTTTTTCTCTAAACATACATACACTGGAATGCACCCTAGGTGCATCAAGGGTTTGAGCACATCACCATATTACAAAATAGTTTTGACCGTCTTTGAAACTCTAGCAGCTAGTGTACACAGTTACAGAGATCCTGATACTAGAGGCAGCATTTGGCCACCAGGAGTAGCAGCTATTGATAACCTCCTCCCCCCATGAATTTGTTTTAAAACCCTCCAAATATGTGGCTATCATGGTATCTTGTGGAAGTGAATTCTATCGTTTAATTATGACTTGTGTGAAGAAGTCCTTCCTTTTATCTGTCCTGGATCTCCCACCAAGCAGCTTCATGAGATCATCCCACTTGGTAATAGTATTGCGAAAAAGAGAAAAAATATTCACCTTCTTCACACAATGCCCAATTTTGTCCCGCTCCATCATGTCTCTCCTAACTCATCTTTTGAGTAACAGTATGTATATACACAAACGCATTGGAATAGGAATTAGCATATGTGTCTTTTGCCCTCTTTTTAGTGATGCATAGGCTTTTTTGAAGATGCGATAGCCCCCCTCCTCCACTGTTTGTTTCCCCCTCACACACACTCTTTAAAAAGGGATCATTACTTCTTTGCGTCCTCATAACAAGCTTTCCCCTCCATCTGCCCAACATAGAGTCGCTTGAAAGGGCTTGGTCACCATGGCAACCAGCGCCACGTTGCTCACACAAAAGGCTGCCTGCTACCTTTTGCTTTCCCGACGGGGAACCCTAGGCCTCCTCGGACAAATACTCACAAACTGGCCTCTTCGGCCTCTCCTGAAATACAACGCCATGAGAGCTGAAGAGCTTAGCAAGAAAGCGGGGGAAAGACGGGTGCGGAACAACCCGCCGGGGGACCGCAGGGAAGCAAATCCCCACTATTCCACAACAGAAAACAGGGACGCTTCCTTCTTCGCAACCACGCCTGAACAAACCGCGAGTCGATTGGCTACAGCCTCCCGCTTACACCAATCGCTACTCACATTACTGATTCCACTTGCACCTTAGCAGCCGTTGCCATAAGCCCCTCCTTCCAACGGCTTTCCTCGCGGGAGGGGGAAAAGGAGCGTTGGATGATGATTGGCTGAGGGGGTGTCTGACGTACGCGCGCGCGCGGGACGAAGCTTCGTCGTCTTCGCGCGAAGAGGCGCGTGCTGGCCCGGAAGGCGCTGTGGCCGCTCGGCCCGGCGAAGGTGGAGGCGAGCGAAAGGTAGGTCTCGAAGGCTGACCAGGCTCGGCAAGGCCGCAGTGCGCGGCCCGGGCTTTTCTCCTTGCCTGGCGAAACCACGCTTGGATGTTGGCTACACGGGGCAAGGGAGCAGTTCACACGTGATTGGTTCCCCCTGTTTTTATATTGCTGTGCGGTACTTTGAGTGCTATGATGGAGCTCGGGGAGGATGGCGACTCCCGCGGCCGTGAGCCCCGCCATGCATGGCAGCTTTTATTTATTATTTATTTTTATTTATTAAAACATTTTTATGCCGCCCCATTCGCCGAAGCCTCGGGGCTGCCTACAGCAATAAGTTAGAACATCATAAATAACCTTTTAAAATATATACATTAAAATAAATACAGAGGATGGTCGTCAACACCAGCATGGTGCTGAACTTCGCATCCGAAATGCATGAATAGGGAGCCCCACCGGCAGAGGAGTCATCAGCCTGCCCTGAATGGAGCATTCCTTCTGGCATGAACATACCTGTGCATTCATAATCTAAGGGTTAGGGTTAGGTGCCGCCTCCAAGCAGGCTTGGAAGTTAGCAACCAGGGAAAGTGCCTTCTCAGGACTTTAGAATGATTTCCCCAAGAAGGCCTGTCTGGCACCAACATCGTTATCTTTGATGCCAGGTTAAGGCATCGGGCAACACATTTTTAAGGCATTTCTATCCCATCCAATACAAAAGTTTCAGGATGGTGATACAATGGCAGCACACAAAAGTAGAATATAAATATCTAATAATACCAACATTAAAACATTAATCCTTAACATACAGGGAAAACTACAAGGTTTTGGCCTAGCACCAAAATGAATAAAGCATTGGCACCAGGCACAGCTCTCTTAAAGCAGGTTCCGAAGCTGGGGTGCTACCACAGAAAAGGCCCTTCAATGGTTAGATCCTATTCTAATCTTCAAAGAGGGCTCCTGAAGAACGACCTCAAAGATCTTAGGGGGTAGTCAGGTATATACGGAAGGAGATGCTCCTTCAGCTATCCATGCCCTAAACCATTTAGTGTTTTATATGTCATTGTTAGCACCTTAAATTGGACCCCAACTTTAATTGCTAAACAGTGCAGATGGTACAGGACTGGTGTTATATCATCAAAAGCCTGGCTGCTCTGTTTTGGATCAATGGTCTGGAAGTATCTGGAGCATCTTCAAGGGCAGCCCCATGTAGAGTGCATTACAGTAGTCCAGTCAGAAAGTTACCAGAGCATGGGTCACTGTTGCTAGGCTCTGCTCATCCAAGTAAGGATGTAGTTCATGGATCAGCCAAAGCTGGTAGAAAGTGCCCCTTGCCACAGCAGTCACCTGGAACTTCAAGGATAACTTTGGATTGAGGAACACTCCCAAACAACCCACACTGTTCCTTAGGGGAAGTGCAACCCCATCCAGAACAGGGCAAAAATCATTTACTTGGAAAGCAGATCCACCCACCAACAGAACCTTTGTTTTATCTGGAATAAGTTTCAATTTATTGACCCTCATCCAGCCCATCTCACTGGCCAGCACAGGAGGATTTACTCTGGTAATTGTTTAAAAATGTTTTTAGCTATATGGGGTGTGTTTGAACATTGGTACGTCTAAGGTTTTTAACAAACTCGAAGGAAGCCAGATTCATGATTTGAAGGCAGTACCACACTCAAACTTAGTTAGCAAATACATGCTCAAGGCTATGTTAATAAAACGGATCAACCACTGAGGTTTTCTTGAGCTATTTTCTCCCATTAAATGTGGCTAGAAAATCCATGCTACAGGATTTTAGTATTCAGACCAAATCGGCAAGTTAAGATAGAGTCGTCTCAAGAATAACATAATTGTTGCTTTTCACTTGCAAATTATAAATGATGTCAACAAAGTGGAGGAAGACCAATGATGATGAATGAAACCACTCCAGTCCGAGCAGGAGCTGTTAATGTTCCTTATGGGCATGTGATTGGCAATGAGAAGTGGAAAGGCTCACAGATCGCTCATGGGATACAAGGTAAGTGCATTAATGAAAAACAGGACATATGTGGAATTGCAGAATTTGCTTCCCAGAAATATCTGTAAATATTGCAAATGAAATAAGTTGCCAGTGCCATGCCTCACAGGGCTAACTGTTGGTACTGTTAATAATTAGGATGCCCTTTCCCATTATTTTTGTTTGTCCAGTCCCGTTAATATTCCATTTAGAATCTTTGGGACACCTTAACAATATTAAATGGTATGGCTTAAGCTAGAAGTAGAAAGAGTACAACTGAGCTCTGTTTTTCATATGTGTTCAAATTAAATTTTTATTCATACCTTCAGATTGAGTTTATTTAGGATGTAGTCAATGACCATGCTTTGATGATTATATTTTATTAACTATTGTTTCCTGTGAACAAGCCAGGATGTTAAACCAACTGAAAATCCTAGGCTTCTTCTGAAGCCATTAATCATATTTTTCTTGGTTTGACAAAATGGGATGCTTCTTAATAGACTTCCTGGTTGGTTCCCTCTCATGAGAATGGGGCTGCTTGCATGGCATGCTCAGATCTTGGCTAATATGTTGAGATCTGATCAGTTGCATGTGGCCATTTATTGCAAAGCTGTAGATATTTTTAAGGAGATAAGTTTTGATGATTAAATTAGGTAATTATAGTACAGTAGTTGAATTTTGTAAAGAAAGCAATATAAGTTATACTTTTTATTAGCGTGGAAGATGCTGTAGGCATAGTATACTTGGAAATAAATTGTATTGGGCTTCAGAATCTCCTCTGAATAGAATGTTCAAGATTGGGTTCTTAGAGTTTCACGTAAACTTTTAGTAGGAGCCTATTATCATTTTGCTGTTAATATTAGCTTCCTATTCCTCAAATTCCAAGGGAAAGTTACACTCATTCTAGAAGATGGCCTGGGAGTTGTGGACTTCCATCTTTCTAATAGAGTCTGTGTCCTCTATATTTCTGAAGCAGACCTGGTTGCAGGAAATGGCTTTAGAAGACGACTTGTTCGTTTCAGAAATGTAAGTACTGTCTGAAGCAGGTGTTTTCAGTCTAGCTAGTCAATAATAGAAGATTTTGCATCAGAAGGAAAGGGGAACTTGGTTTACCATTGTTTAAGGACCTGGATCTTTTCTCTTGCATTCACTGTGTACCACCCACCATTATTTACAATTCATAGTGTGAGCAGAAATGCATATTCTCATCCTCCATCTGCAGCCACTAGCTGCCTGCTGAGGTCAGGTCAGGTCAGGTCATTTTCTTACCTGTTTCAGTGTCGCTTCAGAGATACTATTAAATAACTTTGTTCTCACTGACTCTTGTCTTCGTTCCAGGCCTGCAATCTTCAAGGAATTGTAATAGTTGAAAAAACCCAGCTAAGTGACCAGTATTTCCCAGAAGTACAGAAATTTGTGGTCCTGGAACTTGGAATGTCATTACTTCCAGTGGCCAACCAGGGAGAAGCAGCACAACTGATTATCCAACTAGTAAGTACCTTCAAGAGTTTTTATGCCATTGAATGATGATCTAGGTGTGTGCAGTCCTTTAAAAGGCCAGTGGCAGCCACACAGGAAGCATCAGTGAACTGGAATGAAAGGATTAGGTAAACACGTTCTTTGGTAAACATGTTGACAGCTTTGATATCGTGCTTTCATAGATGTTGAGGTCCAGTTTCAGAGGAAATTCCATGTGGGTACAGTGCTTGCAACTCCTCCTACTATTAATAGTAAAGTTCCCTGGGGAGGTGGTGCCCCCCTTTTTTGCTTGCAGTGAACGGTTGACACCACCACTGATGAAAAGCATGGAAGCTGACCTGGGGGAAGGGAAAGAACTAGAAATGTAACGTGTGGCCGCAAGCTGTATGAGAGGAAGATTAGACAAACTATTGGAAGATAAGTTTACTAGCAGGTATGAGTTATGCTAGCTACAGAGGGCTTCATTCCAGGGGTAGCATATATCCATGAGTAGCAGATGAAGAAGCAAACATCAGGATGCCTTATGCCCAGTTGTAAGCACCCGAAAGCACATGCACGGGTGGCGCAGCTCCCTGGTAGGGCTCATGCTAAGAGCGGAGAAGGTCCCAGGTTCAATCAGGTGTCATCAGTGTGGTGTGATGGGAAGAGTGTTAGACTGTAGACCCAGAAGATCCGGGTCCAGATCCCCACTTAGCCATGAAGCTCAGTGGGTGACTTCAGGCCAGTCATTCCTCTCCCAAGGGTGTAGTGGAGGCCTCTCAGAGACCAAAGTGCCCCACTTACTTTGGAGGGAGCATGCAGGGGGGTCGCTGGATCCCTGAAGGTGCTTCCTCCACCGCCTCTCAAGAGACTTAATTCTGCTGGTTTGTGGCTGGCAGCAACACAGGGCGCATCAAGACTTTGACAGACAGCTTCATTTCTTAACATGGCTGGAGCCAGAATGCTGGGCTGGAGGGACGAGTGTTTCTCCCAGCAGAGTAGCCTTTTATTGAGAAATATTATTGGAACTGAATGGCACGCTTAGGACCTAAAACCACTAGAGGGCATGCAAACTGCACTTGTTTTCTGTTTCAGGTGCAGGAGCAAACTAAGGATCGAGCCAGCAATCCCTTCCTTGATAAGAAACGTCCCAAGTTTTTAGAGGCTTCTGTGTTACAAACTGTTCAGCAGATTCCAGGAGTTGGGAAAACCAAAGCTTTGCTTCTCCTACAGCGATTTGGGACCCTCCACCAGCTTTGTAATGCATCTGTCCAGGAGCTTGAACAAGTAGTTGGACATGCTCTGGCACAACAGATCCATAAGTTCTTCACGCACACAAAGTGATCGAGCTTGTTGGCTGAGCATCTCGGGGGGGTAGTTCACATCGGCTTATAGATGAGAGGACTTCTTATTGTTGGGTATATATTTATTTTTGGGGGCAGGGGGTGAAACATTTGTGGAGAGCCTTTCATAGCAGCTGAACAAAATAAACTAAGGTGTTAAGCTTAGGTTAAACTAAGCTTAGTTTAAAATAAACGAAGCTGCAGTTCTCCAAGTTGCAGCTGCTAAGGGTAAAGACTCTGTGGCAACCACTTCATAGAGAGTGTGGAAGAATAGATGGGGCCCCTTTCCCAGAAGTAATAGGCTGTATATGGCCTTTAAAAGGACCCAAGCAATTCTTCTGCAGGATGAATTGTCTTTAAGGTCAGCATTCCTGGTTTGGGCACGAGGCCAAAAGGATGCTTACACGTTCCTCTTGAATGGCGCTAACAACTGAAGAGTTGCAAATGAAGGTGCAGCCGTGTAATTGTGACCTTTGATCTGCCACACATTCCCATTAGGCCTTTTGCAGCAGTAATGGAGGCAAGTCGGCAGTCTCTGTAGCAGATGTACAGCTTTACGAAGCAGGAGCACTTTGTGCATCAGCTGCAGCACTGTTTGTCAGAATCAAAATAAATGCCAGCTGCTCCAAACTTCCGTTGATTTTCTTTTTCTAGGCCATTGCATTTTCAGGTGAGTGTTTGCATAAAGTTCTGAATGTAAATCCTTTTAGAAGCTTTAAGTATCATATACTGAGTGGTACCCATGTAGCATAACATCCCTTCCTTGCACTTGGATCAAAAGAAAGCAATCGGTAAAGGAAAGGCAGATGTAGTCCACCTTTCTGGCAAGCTGGAAGGTGTGTTAGAGAAGCAGCTTTCCAGAATAGCTCTTTGATGCTTCTGAAACATGTACTATAGAGAATCTTGTCGATTTAACCTCTGTTTTGTGCAAGTCACTGCTCTTAAGCTGAAAGTGGATTATTTATAACCCTAACCACCAACTCAGACTCAAGAAACTCTGGCCTCCTGGGTGAATACCATTGAAACACTAATTGCTAGATCCAGCTAAGTGCTGTGAGCATTTCAGATCTGAGAGCCTTAAGCTTTCTCATGCAACAAGCTAGGTCTGGTGCATGCCACAGGCGCTGCACACAATTAAGAGGCACACAGTAATCTCTTTAATGCTCTTTTTTCAGGTGATCATATCAAATGTCTCCAGGTCTGCAGGGACATTTCCTAATCTGTGTGGCTCTTTATTGTGTGGCAGGACATTTAACCTGAAGTTTGTCACTGGTAGCACACAGATCAATTTAAAGCAGTCTCCTGGTGGCACTGATAATATGCGCTCGTGTTCTAAAACTTGGTCCTGAATATTGTTGAAAAACTTAGGTGGAGAGGCACTAAGCAGAGACTTTATTTGGCTTCCGTGGCAGATGGCTGACAACTTTTGTCTGAAGCTGTCCGTTGTCCCATGGTACTTAACAAGCAGTGCAGGCCAGGATCCAAGGAATTTTGCCGCTATTCTGGGTGCCCAAAGGGGTGTTATATCCCATGTCTCAAACCCTAACCCTCTACACCACATCATATGCTGCCCTTGAAATGGTGAGGATCTGGAAAAACCAGGTTGTGATCTCTTCACAGATCCTCCAAAGAGTAGAAGCATGAAACTCAAAACCACATACTTCAAGCGTATAAGGAAATGCCCCAAGCACTTGTTCAAAGGGCTAGATTCAAGTGAATAGTCTCTTGAGTTTTTCCTGATTGCAAATGTTACAGCTGGGGAGTATTTGATATGTAATAGAAAGTGGTAGCTAATTTCATTCACGGTCCCTACCTGAAGAAGCTTCAGTGCTGTTAATTTTGGAACGCTCTGGAAAAAAACAGTTATGTAGCCTACCTTGAATACCGTTGCTGTTGTTCAGTCGCAAAATCATGCCCGACTCTTCGCAACCCCATGAACAACATTCCTCCAGTTTTTCCTGTCCTCCACCATCCCCCAGAGTACACCCAAGCCCACACCCACCTCTCCAGTGACCCCATCCAGCCACCTCAACCTATGCCATCCCTTTCTCCTTTTGCCTTCAATAAAATAATGGAATAGCATACAGGTGTTTAAATGTTCCTTATCTGAATCTTGAATCCATTGGAGTAAATTGTTGCATTGCCATTCTCTTCACTAAGGACAAGTGAGTTATGAATAGCCATTATTAGCCTATGGGGTGACTCATAAAGAAACTTGAATCTGATTTCACTCAGATTTGCCTGAGGGCAAACTTCTCATAAATGGAGATAAAGACATCCACCCTCTTTCAGAGTTGGGAGCAATTCCACAAATCCTTATTCATCCACACCTGCTGGCTTGTTTTACGCACTTCGTCTTGTTTCAGGTGACGTACAGGGAGACTTGCTGAATTTGTAGAATCCGCTAATCATTTTACCACATGGTGGCTGGAGTACAGCCAGACTAAACTGCAGAAGTATCGCAGTTGCAAGAGTGGGTGACTCAGACTTCTTGCCGAGAGCATTCTGTACAAATTCCAGAAGACTGGTGCTTCTGTGGAGTGGAAAGGTTATAACCTTGTCCTTGCAGGCAAAGGCTCCTTCAGCATTCTTTTTTTTACAGGAAGTGTGGGTGTATGATAGACACATGCACAAATGGAAGTGATATACGTCTCTCTTGGCATTTTAACCGTCCTGCAGTCCTGGTTCTAGGACTTCCCTGTGCCAGTGACTCCACTTGCTATGAATTTAATCTACCTTAGTTTAGTTCTGGTTGCTTTGAATGGCTGTATTTACAAGTAGACACAATTCTATAAGTTAAGTGTCAGCTCTTTGGAAAGTAACACTGTAACTCCAAATACACATTTTGATGGCTCATCTTCTAACAGTTTATACAGTTACGTGTATTTTATATTGCTATTTATGTATTTTATTTATTTGTAAGCCGCCCCAAGGCTTCGGTGAATGGGGCGGCCTAGAAATTTTCTAAATAAAATAAAACAAGTTACTTAATTAAATTCTGCTTCACTTTGCTGATTTTGTGGGTCTTTGATTAAAATAATCTACGAAGACCATTAAGCCTGATTTTTTTTTAAAAAAATGCCATTTTACCTTGCGTTATCTAAAACAAAAGTCTAAATACATTCGCACATTACACTTCACCTTGTGTCCATCTCCTAAAATTAGGATTTAGACTAAAGCTCTTAGGTTATGAACCTGTATTCTTGTGCTTCTGCACTGCGTGTGTTCACAATGTTTCACATAGAAATAGCATCCGTAGCCCTTTTAATATCTCAGTACAATCCAGCCAAAGATGAAAGGTTGTCCATTAGTTTAAATGGACTGTGACACATATTTCTAGATTTATCTCTCCCCATCTATTGTAATCTTTTACTAGCACAGGCTGTTTCTAAATCCAGTTTGTGGTGTGTAACATTGGACTGGATCTGGGTTTTTAGGGTTATGGTTCAAATGTCATTATCCAAAGGAGTTACCTCAGTGTTCAAAGGCACTTTTTACAATCCAGGAAGCTGAGACGTGTATATGCAAGAGGGATACTCAGTTCAGTGACTGATATTCCCACCACGCCTTTTCATGAGTCACTAGAAGGGCAAAACTATTAAGACAGGCTTGTCTGCAAGATAACAAAAAATGCCTTTGGGTGCACATACTTCTCTTGAAAGTTCAACTATGGTCACTTTAAAAGAGGCAGAAGACATCTCTGAGAACTGCTAGTTTCTAAATAGGCAAACCTGCACGTCTACTGTTCCAGAGGTTAAGGTCATAGGTCAACAGCCAAATATTTTTCCAGTCTTGGCTGTTATGACGTACATATCACACTGTCAAAGAGACAAGCTGTGCTTCACCCTTAAAGTGCTTCCTCAATGACAAATCTGTTCGTCTTCCAGGTGTCGAAGGACTTTGTGTTCTTTAGATGTTGGCAGAATAATCTTTGGGGCATGAGTGTACGTTTTGCAAACATAACACTGCTAATTCTCCAAGGTAGCAGAAATACACACAAGTATTTCTGAACATGTGCCTTTTATAAATAAGGTTTAAAAAGCAACAAAACATATTCCTTGGACTTGAGTGAAGCTGGGTGAGTTTTTCTGTGGTTTTTCCCTCTGCTGCATCTCTCCTGCTTGTATATTTAAATAGCTTCATGTTATGCTTTCCAAGGCTATGTTTATGGTTTTAAATGGCCGACTATTCTACTAGATTAAGTAAACCAAGAACATGTAATTAAGAGAATAGGCTGTTAACTGCTAATGAAGTTAACATCTTATCTGCTAATCTGTCCAAGTTGTTACCAGGTCCCTTTGCACACAATAGATCTGAAAATATTTCAAACCCAAAGCATTTTGAGCTAATGTCCAGGTAAGGCTATCCCCGTTCTGAGAGATGTTGCTATAGAATAGTATATAAAAACTTTGAACGAATACATACCTGATAGCTCTAACGTACCCAGCTGGTCCTGGAAGGCCTTTGGAGGACAAGCATGTTTGAGGACAACTTATAAACTGGCCAGGGCATGCTGCACTTCGGGACTGAGACCGCTCCCCCCATTCCAGCTTTCCTCCTGGCCCAAGCACAGCCCATCAGGGCTGAAGGCCTGCACCTTGGCTGGCCATTCCAGTTGCCAAGGACACCAAGGCTTTGGGGACACGCAACTATGGTGGCATCTGGAATGGTGGCACAGGTGCATTTATCGGAGGTTTTTATAGATTGTTCACTTCAGCATATACTCTCAGAAAGGCAAGCTGTTCTGTAGGGGTTTGTTTGGACCACTTAAAGACGTAGCTGCGAGGTAGTGAACGCTGTAAATAAGCATGCCTCACAGCAAGAGTTCGTCTTCAGGAGGGAATGCAGAGGCAAGCATTCATTCCCTGGCTGGGCGTTCTCCCAATGTGGTGCACTACAACTACTAGCATTCCTGACCGTGCTGGCTGGGGCTGATGGGACATGAAGTCCAAAACAACCTAGTTGGGAAAGGATGATAACTTGAAATTTTGAGTGTGTTATAAATGCCATTGCAGGATCCAGTGGTCAAAAAGCAGAAGATACATCTTAAAGGCGCACTACTGACAATTCAGTCTTCCTGCTGCCATAGAAATAAAAATCAGAGGATTCAGTGTATTACATTCTACATTCATTTTTATTATGTCAGAATTAATTCCATCGTGTTGATTCAGTTATTGCACAACAAAAATAATATTCTTCTTTTCAGTTTCACAAAAGGGTAGCTAAAGCAAGTTCACTTAGAGCTGTGCCTCTCCAAGTATCAATGCACAAGGGTTAGTGTCTTCTGTTTGTTACTAAGACAGGAAACCAACAAGTTGCTCCTCACCAGAAGCCAGCTATAGGGCTTCTGGCTTTTTAAATAAATCTTTAAAAATTATATATTTACATCTATCATTTTTAAACACAAAAGCCTAAAAAACACAAGTTAATGCAAGGTTGATCCTCCAGGCTTTTCAAAAAATTACAACTTTCCACTTGAAATATTTTCCAAAGTCTCCTATCCAAAAAGACCATCCTAAATCGACTGCAGTTTCTCTCCCCACTAAATCAAATGGGAGTTAGGATTTCATCTGCTTAAAATGTTTTGACTATCAAACATTGTAAGATCTACCCTGTAGACAATATTCCAATCTAACACTACTGTGTTAGCAACCCGCAACTTTAAAAAGAAGAGCAGCAATAAAACTTACAATGGGGCTGGGGAGAGATCACATTACCAGCTGGGTGAGTTCCTAAATGAGCAATGAATTCCCACATTTCTCCTAAGGCAGAGTAGCTAGTTACACTTGGGAACAAGGCTTTGGAACTGGCACTGCTTCCGGAAAGATCAATGGATGGGAGTCTCTTCAAAGCTGAAACTGCACTATATGTATGGTTTAAAGGGGAACTTGGCAGGCGCTGCCAGGACTTGATCTGGGCTAACAGCAGCCGTTCTACTTCCACCCCCTCCTTTTAGCCTTACCAGCAGGAATTTCAGTGCAGCAGTGCATTTTTGTTTTTTGAATTTCCACAAGTTGCCATCTTTGCAACAGCTATTTCAAAGCCAAAGCTGGATTTTGAAATGTTAGGACTGTTCTCTCTCTCTTAGCAGAGGGTTCCTCCTATGGGATTGTGAGAGTTGTAGGCCACCAACACATCTGAACTGCAGCGAGAAAGGAATGCTGAGACAGGACCACAGTGCCCTCCACGCACGGTGGCCGCACCCCAGAAAGGGCTTTCTCTGCGAGGGGCCCCTCTGCAATGTCCCTATAATTTTGGAAGGACTGTAACCAAGGCGAGTGCCAGATTTGAGGATCATCCCAGTGAAGCGTCCTCTGGTGAGCCTCCATGCCAGGTTGGCATCTAATCACTGGTTGGCTGCCCACACGCCTCCAAGAAAGCATTGTCTTGGGACATGGTGGGAAATGCAAATGGCAGCTGACTAAAGCACATTTTAGATGGGCACCCAGAAAAGCACCTGCAGTGGCCCTGCTGGTGTCCCTGCCTCTGTCTGCTGCCAACCCTGGTTGGCAGTAGTCTGGACTTCTTTTCCGCAGAACTGGCACCCCAGAACCTTTTAAGTGGTACAGCAATGCTGTGATGTGAACCATCCAAGAAATGGCTTCCATGGAGCTTTCACGATGGCACCCAAGCTATCTTGCTCGTGTTCCCTAGTGCAACATTTCTTTATTCAGTTACCCTATTTAGTAAAGTCCTCTGCACTGTCCAGACCCGCAAATAGGCAAGTTGAATTCGGTTCTGTCCCAGCATGAAGTTTATAACTCTCACTAGATTATTAAATGATTAGACTTCAATGTAACCAATGCCAAATGTAGCAACAAATGAATAAACCCTAATTCTGTGACTTCTTGGCAAACGATCGCTGTCCTAATTTTTTCAAATTCTTCATAGTCCCTGAAGTACTATAACATATTTTACATGCTATGAAGCAACTTTGTCTACAGTTTACAAATCTGGTAATTGTTCAAAAGGTTCCCCCCGCCCCCCACACCACCACACCATACCGAAATTCAACATGAGTCCAGTAGCAATCAAGGTCATTTTGTTTTCTCAGCAACAAAACAAGATCCCCAAATTTCCCCAAGTGACACTGTTGTGTTTCTCTGGCAGGTGTAGTACAAGTTCCTTCAAAATTTCACAGCGTGGGTCAAGTCTGAGCTGGCACCGCCACTTCCATCTGGAGCCAGTTCAGGTTTACCGAGGTTGCATGTCAGGTTTATGGCGCTCATTCAGAAAACATTTCTGGATGAAAGAAGCCTCCTTTTCAAGTCCTAGTACAACGAGCTGTCTGTATTCAGAAGCGTGAAGGGAGAGGCAAGTTTCTTCTTTGCTGGGGAGCTCCCAGTAACCGCCGAAGGAAGACAAAGCGTACTAGCTGCTTTCTGCCTGTTCTTCATGCCCCAGCTCAAAAAGGACAGCTTAGGAGTCACTTTCTTGGCCTTATCTGTTTTTTCTTCTTCCATGGCCAAACAGATCAGAGAGTATGTTTTCTGCATTCCCACAGAATAAGTTGCACTTTTGTTGTGCTTGGGGGGTGGGGGGGAGGGAGGGAAGGAGACAGGAGAATAAATAAACAAATCAGTCATCCATGATGGGTCAACAAAATTTGGAAGACAACAAAAGGGCGCAGTGTGTGAAACAGTTTCTGAGACAGACTTCGCCATTCTTCTGTGTTAATTATAGTCCCTGTTGGACACAGACCAATCTAGACCACTGAGCTTCATGAATTGCCCATTAGGGCACGAGAAGGCTCAAACAGGAAGCATGTTTTGTCAAGGACCGGGTTTATCCAGGGTTGAACGTTCCTGAAAAACCCTCTGTGGTTAAAGGCTAAATCACCAAAACACACGGTTGGAGCAGTCACTAACAGCAGTTCTGAAAATACTAAGCATTGTGTCATTATCTAGTTCCTACTGAGAAAAAAGCATGGAACACTTCCCCCAGTTCCTTCCAATATCAGTTTATGGTGCAAATCTGGTACACGGGCCCCCTATAAACAGCATTATAGCCAAATGTTCATTCCCAGCTTTGTTTTCTGTTCTTGGAGAATGCACATAATTATGGCATTCACTGTTATGACAAATGGCAAGAGGCACTGTTTGCGTGGCTTGATAGAAGGAGGTTTCTGGAACAGCCATGCAAGCACCTTTTAAGTGATAAGCATATGGAACATAACGAGGGATGGGGAATTTGTCAAACCTGAATTTCCTTGAGTTCTCATTTTTACAAAGCGAAGTTGATGTCCACATTACGCTTTGTCAATATACATGTGCATGCTAATATTCACTTTTCAAAGCTCACATTTTTGTAATCCTTATCTCAAATGCATCTTTTTTCTTCATCAAATAAAGCCTTTTGAATACAAAGATGCACTTTCTACAGATGTATGCGTTTTTGTAAGCTTCCCCCATCCAAACTCCACTACGAATTTTGGAAATTGTTGGATTTCAGTGGCAAACTGCATTCCAGTTCAGAAAAGGCATGATAAGCACAGATTTGGTGCATTCACACTGAAATGTGGATCAAACAATTTCTCACCTATCCCTAGTAGGCATCATCTAGAAGAGATTATAGTAAACTGCCTTACATGCCTTTTGGAGTGTAAAGGCAGGACAACATTAAGAGCCAGTGCAGCGGTTAAGAGTGCTGGGCTGAGGCATTCTGGGTTCTAGTCCCCGCTCAGCCATGGAGCCAACTGGGTGACAGACTTTCAGCTCAGTCTACCTCACAGGGTTGTTGTTGTGAGGATAAGATTGAGAAAAAGAGAAGAAAAAAATAAATATAATAAACAAGAGGCATTCCTATGTGTGAGTACACACATATGCAAGAAAGAATGCTTTTTAAAAAGGTTCCTTTTATAAGAATTTGAACTAAGCACAATGCTTAACAACGCTTGTCTGGTCTAGAAGTGCTTTATATCAAGTAAACACTGCAGCATTTAGTATTTTAACACAATGCAGCTCAGACCCAAAGGAAATGGCCGTTCCTTAACTTACCAGGGAAGCTGCGGTGTCTTGACAGCTGATAACCTGGATCTCTGCTTCTTGATCTCTCAAGTTCTGGAATTTTTCCAAGACCTCGCTTGCTCCCAGCCATTTGCAGTCAGTGCCTTGAATGGCCACAATGCAGTCTCCTTCTTTCAGGCCTGCCAACTTAAGATCATCGGGTTCACCTTACTGCCAGCTGATATTTGTGCAGGATGGGAAAGGTTTTCCTGTATCTCATTCTCTGGGGGCGCCTTCTCAAAAGCCAGGCCATGTGTGGATGGTCAAGACCTGGCCTTTTGTGCAGGTTCTCACGGAAAGCATGAGTATCTCACCTTGCAACCCAATGCACACTTAACCAGGGGGAAGCCACACTGAACACAGCACGGCTTCCTTCTGAGTAAGCCTGCATAGCATTAAAACTACCACAGTTAAGAAAACTATCTGAAAACAGAGCTTACAGTTGATGAGAGATTTGCTACAGTTTTCTTCCATTGTCTATGAAATAGAAGCAACAAGACACCCTTGTGCTGCATGACTCTTCAGTTGTACCAGTTCAAAACAAAACAAAACAAAAAACAAAACAAAACAGGAGGAATCCTAGAATTTTTACACTGTATTTTGCAGGTTCATAGTTTACCATCTATGTTACAGGCTTAAATATCTGCATAATATCCAGGGAGAAGAGTTAAAACTGCAGAGCAAAAATCCAATTTACCAACAATGGAAATTGCCCTAATTATATGTTTATTTCAAAAGCATTTTTCTGTCTGGTCCTGTGTTACACCTGTTAATATTTAACTCCGTAAATTTCACTGAAATTAACATTTTAACCTTTGAGCAAATTTGGGAGGTCACAGTGTAAGTCCCATGCAAAATAAGAGGAAGCCCATTATGTCAGAGTTTGACTTACTGCTGCAGGAGAAATTGGATCGAGACAGTGAATGTGTACAGGGGGGCCGCCTTTCAAAGTGAACCCCAGGCCCTCAGGTTCAGAGCAGAAACGCACCGTGCGAGGAGCAGTCCACCGCTGTTTTGCTGAAAACACTGTAAGCGGACCCTAAGATATACAGAGCAGGAAATTAAACTGTTCTCTCCATGAGCTGCACATTTTAAACCAAATCCCAGACAGTCTTTCATGCACAGGTCTCCTGTGGTCTCTTTTTACTGTACCTAGAAATATCCCGCCCATGGTTTATGTGGCATTCGTCTCGAGATTGACAAAGACACAACATACTCCGTTCTCTAAACAGGGCTGAGAGACGCATGATAACCGCCATATTCCGACATGGCTCACCAACAGTGTCTGGAATGTTTTATCCCCGCAGTGAAGCGCACATAAGCATTTATCCTCTTTTCCACAAAGAGGCTGGTCAGGACTAGCTACCTCTTTCACCATGCAAATGTAGAGTAGGGATTGGAGCAGCCTCTAATTTGGATAAAACTAAGAGGCAGCCTTTGTTAGTTTCAAATTCCTCAAAATATCTGAGACTTCACCATCCATGTTTATCTTCTTGGTAAAACACCTGATTAGGGTCCAAAGATGCTCTCTCACACTCTGTTCTCTCTCACACCTCTCCTCATGCTCAGAAACTCCAGATTTTGCAAAATCAGGTAAAATGTGCCAAGCTGGGCTGCACAGCCCTTCACTTTGGAACCCCTCCCAATTGTTGCCTTCTGCTGTGTTGCTTCCTCCATCAAAACCTCTCCTTGGACATGTACATCTGGCTGCATTGTTTTAAAGGAATAATTTATCATTAAAATGTTCCTCTCATGCAAGACTGCACAGAGGCTAAACTCCCTTCTGTCCTTAGCGTACTTCACAAGATTTATTTAAAGTTCCATTTCCTCCAGGGTTTGGGCAAGTAAATCCAAATGTCCATCCTTTTCCTTTTTTCCTTGGAGCTGGGCTGAAAGGTTTAGAAAACCCCCAGCCTTCGGTAACCTGGTGCCCTTCGCATGTTCTGGACTTCGGCTCCCATCACCCCTAGCCAGCCTGACCAATGGTCAGGGATTTTGAAGGCTGTACTCCAAAACACCTGGAAAGCACCTGTTCAGCTAGGATGCTCATGAGATTCAACCCTGACTGGTTGTGGCCTAGCACAATTCTTCTTTGAAGGACACCGGCAGAAGGGGGAGGGGCGGCAGAAGAGAAGCGTCTCTGCTCTATCTATAACAGAGGGGAATGACTATGAGATTGCACGGCATTTCCCTGGCCCTTCCCTTTTCAGCAGGAACAAAGCTGAGTATCTCATCTGCACTGCACTCCATGTTCTCCGTGATTAACCTTCAATAGTAGCTTGGAGCCAGAGTCTGAAGCAGACGTCAAACTAATCATGTTAACCCAGGTGTAAGCGCAACGAAAAGGGAAAATTTCAAGGCAGGCAAGCAGGATGAGGAGGAACACACAAAACCAAAAAGGAGGGAGAGGAGCATGAAGACTGGAGGGGTGCAGCAGATCTCCCAGCAATGGCTCAGATGCAGGCAGAATAAAAGCTCGGCGGTGGACCTTAGAAGAGGATGCCCCGGCACGAGACTTTCTGCTGCTTCCTTCTTCTCAATCAGCCTTCCCAACCTGGTACCTGTGCAGTGCTGTGCTGGCTGGGACCGATAGGAGCCGCGGTCCAACACATCTGGATGCACCCACTGGGGAAGACTGCCCTTTGCCAAGTGGTTCACGGGGAGCAGGTTGCACACCCACACACACCGGCATGCACACTTTGACCTATATATGGTTAGACTGCAGAAGTGTGCCTCGATCCCTTACAGTCCACATGAAGCGCTGGCAGAAATCTGGACTTGGGCTACCCAAGCGACACACAGTGCAAACTCGGGAAAAGGAAACAAAGCATTATGAGGAGAGATGGAAAGAAGTGGGCACGTCCAGCCCTGAGAAGAGAAGACTGAGGGGACCTACGGCAGCACCCTGCACGCTCTTGAAAGGCTGTCTCATAGAGGAAGGACTGGATCCCTTCTCGATCAGCTCGGCATGCGGGGCACAGAGTAACGGCTCAAGTTACAGGAAGCCATGTTCCAGCTGAACAGTAAGAACTTCCTGATGGTTACAGTGCTATGACAACGGAACCGATGAGCTAGGGAGGCTGTGGGCTCTCCCACACCAGAGGCATTTAAGATACAACTGGGAGCCACCTGAAAGGGAGGGTTTAACCTGGGAGTCCTGCACGGAGCTGGGGGTTAGACCTGATCGCCCTCTGGCCCCTGCCAACTCTATTGTACTACAATTCTAAGATTTATTTCCTGTTCAGAGAAATAGATGTGAAAGCATGTTCTTCCCAGAAGCCTGAGCAAATATTATCAGTTGTTAGTCACAAGCAGCTAATGTAAATGAATTAGCTAATGTAAATGAAAAGCCCTTGCTTAATAAGAAACTGCATGCCACTTTCCAAGCTTGTTCTTACTATCCACGCTCACTAACAACAGAATGACAAGACAGCACTCAAGGAGACATTAAATAGGCAGCACAACTCCATACATACCAGCCTCTCGAATAAGTCTTTGACTTTCACCTTGGAGAACAGCGGAGCGATCGTTTCAATTTTGTGATCTGTCTTAGCTAGAAAACAAAACGAGAATCATTTGTAGCTTGCACTTATTCCAAGGAACTCAGAGCAACATCCATCCCCATCATCATCACCGTCATGGTCACCCCCACCCCAATCCTCACCCCAACCCTGTGAGGCTGAGGAAACACGACTGGCTGAAATTCACCAAGCATTGTGCCCGACTTGCCGGGGTTTGATGCTTGCCCAGGCCCTGCTGTGCAGCCACTGCACTGGGTGGAAAATTATATTGGTTCTGGGGAGAGATGAACCCACACAACTCACCAGGCAGACCGGATGGTGTCTGTGGACAGACCCCCTCCCATCCTCGTGGGTGCTTGAACCAGGGAGCCTGCCTGTGCCTCCTTTCCTCCCTGTTCCCACACAAGGAAGGAGGAGGAGGAAGGAGTAGGCAGACACCCCAGCAGGAAGAGACTGCAAGTTGTGAGTACCCCGGCTCTCCTCAACCTCCCCTGCCCAGGCTGGCCAGAGGTTCCCCTGACTTGCACCTTGGCCTGAAGCCAAGATGGCTGCCCAGTCCTAGAAGGTCACTGCTGGAACCGTTCTCCGGAGACCGCAACTTGCCACTGTCTGCTCCTCTATTGGGAGTGGCTGAGTTTATGCCAGAGACAGGCATGGCCCAGGACAGAAAATTTAAATGGAACTCCCTCACCACCATGATGACAGGAGGTAAGTAAATATACTGAATAGCTGAGAATTTGATCAAAAGGGAATCCTTCTTCCTACAGCAGTGATAAACAATACTGAATTAGACAAATCCCAATTGGGATAATTGGCCGTGTGCTACTCTTTGGCTGTTCTCAAAGAAGTCTCCTCCTATATGAATCTTTCTGAAAACGTAGACCTTGGTTGCAGAACCCAACTGGCTCTCACAGTAAGGAAGGATCTCATAATCACTACTCTTAATTTACAGTGCCTTTTCACCCTCCTTTTGCTTACAACACACACAATTTTATTATTCTTTAATTACAATCTATAGCAGCTGCTCTATCAAAGTGTGTGGATAAGAAATCGAGCGAGATGTTTTCTGTAATGCTTCCTGGATTTTTAATAGGTTTTTAACCCACCTTTCAGAGTACATAGCATGCGCCCTTGCAAGAAAGCTTACGTGTACCGTTCCAAAATAGAATCTAGCAATGTTTCAAATGTTTTAAAAACAAGATTAACGGTACAATCCTAGTTTGGTGAGGGAATGCTGAGATGTAGGACTTTCTCCTGTCTAAACATGCATAGGATTTGCCCTAACACAGCATGAAACATTATCATTACCATAACATTAAAAATAAGAGCAGCGAATCAACATTTGCTAAAACTGAGCTTCACAAAATTACGACAATGTGGACAGGATTTAGAATTATCCCTTCCTATTAGTATTTTAATCTGTTTGCTGCCTTAAGAGTATGCATATGCTTTATTGATTAGTCTTTGAATTTTATACTGCAGGGGTAATGCATGTGATTCACTGTTGTAGCATTTAATTGAAAATGTTTGGAAGGAACGAGAGAGAAAGAGAATTAAACATGCCGAAGGCTGCTGCCAGAGGAAGGTCTCTTCACCCTTCCCGATGGCTTTGGCCAAAAGGTGCGAGAGCCGCACACAGTCCTTCTCAGTCATACACTCGGAGAAAGCTCTCGGTCCCACGCAGAAGGGATTCATTCCTGAGACATGCCAGTCGGAAAAGCATACGTACGATTGATATCAGGAGCCTGTGCCAAACTCAAAAAATCATCTTCCTGCTCCTGCTGTGAGTATTTGAGGAGGGATCGCTTGTGAGCGACTGCCAGAATTTCCTGGAGGACCTCGATGTTCCGGAGCTTTTGGCACATGCCACAAACTCTCAAGGCTTCCTCGTGATGTATAATGGCTCTCCGCAAATGCGCTTTTCCTGAAGAAACACACAGAGAAGTCTCTAGGAAGGACTGCAATCTTGGAGGGAGTTTTGCCCCTTTATGTTACCGCAATCTGTAGGTACACATGGTTCCATCACAAGTCTTGGCCAAATGTTTGCTTTTCCTAAGTTAATATGGTCTGCAATTCGTAGGAACCTAAATAGGCTTTGTGCAAAATGAGGATCCATATGCAAACATTACAGTGGCTCTCATGAGGATTGTTTCTTCTATTTTAAAAGCCTAGGTTCCTGGCATTAATCCAGCAAAGCAGCCTCAGCCCCACAGGTTCAGCCCGGTCCACTACTACCAGCTATGGAAAAGACGGTCCCCTGTTTGTGGAACTCAGCAACAGAGAGAGGTGGCAATGCCATGTGCACTCAAGGCCCTGAAATAACATGGCTCTCTCCCCTCTCACTGGAGCAGTCCTTGAAGTGCAGACCAGTTTGAATCAGGATTTTCTACTACTGCAGATAAATCCAGGCAAGCATAATTCTGAAGCAGTTCTTTTCCTTTCACTTCTACATTTCAAAACCTTTGTTTCTTCCTGTACATCCAAGCACGTGGCCACACTGTGACAACCACATCTTTTTGTTAAGAAAATTATGAATGGCTAGACAGAAAACAATCCAAGAATTCCCAGCATTCTGTAGTCAACATGGCTGGCTAGGGAATGCTGGGAGTTGCAGGACTCTTTTTCCAACTAAACATGCCTAGGATCGTGCCCTTAACATCACAGGATGCATGGCAGGTATTTCCTCAAGATGAACCAGTGCCTGAGGTGTGAAGCCATTGGAATATGGGAGACTTTGAAGAGTTATCTCCTCAACCTTTGCTAAAGGAAGGGGCATGATTCTGCGTGGGGAAAAATTGAAATTTAAGGCAAAAGTGTGCAGAAGATAGACCAAGCTCTGCAGAAAATTTCCAGCGAGGATTTCCTTCTCCCACCAGTTTAACTGTTATAACTAGAAAATGACTCCTTCCCCCACCTCTGAAATGAAGAAATCTTGAAGTAACTGGGGATGGATTTGTGTGTGGAAGGACTGCATATTCAGCACTCAGAATACTTTAAACCTAAGTGGGTGTCTTGTGCACCAGCTTTTGGTAGGCTGATCTCAGTATTCTAGTTAAAAAACAAAGTAGATCCTGCAAGCCTGACATCTGGCCACCAAGGCGCAGAAGCAGAAAGTGGGAGAGGAGTTGCTGCTGAAAAGCTGGAGCTGAGCTGAGCTGCAGGTATCTCTCTAGGGGGCCCTCATGTAGCACAGGAGATCTGCAGCTAGGTGAGGGTATGCGCTGCCTGCCTCCACTTATGTATCTAAAACTCAGATATTATAAAAAATACCATCGGTCATTGTCCCTCAACAAAGAAGCCAAAGTCAGGCAACGATATCCCTTGAAGGGAAGAGTATAAATATACACAAATGATAAGAACGTACTTTGCAGCTCACAAGCAGTAAGGAAAATTGGCTAGCAGTGGGGCTGCCTTGCCGGTTCCTTTCTGTTATTTCCGCATTTTCAGTAAAACAGAGTGACACTGGAGTAACTCTGCCCACACCAGCCGGCGGCACCATGCAGACAAGGCCTCTCAATGGAAGCAGATGGGGCAGTGCAGTTTCTCCAGCTTGGATCCTAAACCGCGGATAGCGAAGCCCGTGTCTGAACTGAGCCAAGGAAGGGGAGATTACTCACCTAGTTGTTTGCGCTGAGCATTGTCCTTTAAAATGCCCAAGGGCGTCATCCCATCCGGCACGTGGTCATACAGCTGAGAGAAGGCCTTTTCCTGCTGGTCTTCGTCATCATTCTCACGTACTGGAGTGGCACAAATAACAAGCAAAGGAAAGAGTGGATAAATATGTGCTTGGATTCATTTCCGGTCTGGATGAGGCACCTTGAGGCCCGTGAGGCCTAAAATAACAGCCATGTTCTCACAAAACCAGTTCTCTGAGTGGGTCGCTCCATCTCTTGGGTAGTTCAAGTGCCCTTTTTAGAGCATTTGCGGTGCATCAAATGTGATGCCTGAACATTCCCCAGAACCACTGTGCTCCACATTTTCTGGTATCCGGTGCCTATGGAGAGCAGCTGCTGGGGGACTTATGCAGGAGGAGCCAGTGGCGCCAATATTCTGCCTGAGGGACCCTTTGGGCAACCAAACAGAAGGCTGGTTCGGACGGACCACTGGTCTAATCCCGCGTGGCTCTTCTTATGGGCTTACATGCCAAGTACTCCCTTTCATCCCCAAACCTGTTTCACAAGCATTGGCTAATCACTACATAAGAAACAAACAGGCATCAGGGAAAACTAGCCCCACAGTGGGATTTACTGCGCCCTTTTCTATTAAGTGCCACCTGTATCTGATGCTTTACCATTTTTAAAGGAGAGAGAAGCTCCTGCCCCAAGGAATTTGCAATCTAAAATGGAGAAACAGAAGTGAATGGGATGTAAGAAAGGGGAGCTTCTTTGCCCCAGTCACTTGTATAAAGCATGTATTAAAATACAGAAATATATTCCTCTTAAGCTGGACCAATGGGTTCACACTGTTTCCACCCATTAGTCGGTGGTGTAAGCAGCAGTGGATTGTTACCCCCGAAAGTAAATGGCTGGCAGTTCTTGATGTAATGTAATACTTGAAATCCTGGCACCCTCCAGATGTTTTGGGATTCACCTTCTGTCACCCAGCTAGCGCATCTCCCCAGGCAATCAGTTCCACAGCCTGGAAGCAGCCACTGAGGAGGCCCTGTTTCCGACTGCCACCAAGCCACCTCCCAGTGCCGGCAGCACCAAGACAACGTACTATGGGCAGCATGCTAGAGTGGGCGATCCAGGCTAACTCTCAGCCTAGCCTGCCTCACAGGGTTGTTGTAAGGATAAAATGGCGTGCAGGAGGAGGCTCGTGCAAGGTGGTGCAGTGGTGTAGTAAGAGAACCAGCATGGCGAATGATTAAAAGCGTGGGACTGGGGCTCGGGCAACCTGGGGTCTAGTCCCTACCTGGCCGCGGACCCCACTGCGTGACTCTCAGCACAAGCTGCCTCACAAGGCTGTGATTGTGGGGATAAGAGCGAAGGCAGGAGGAGAGTGATGTAAGCCACTCTGAGTCCGTTGTAAGAAAAAAGTGAGATATAAATCAAGTAAATACATAAATAAGGTGCCTTGAGCTTTTTGCAGGAGGAATAATACGTGAATACGTAACAGAAGGGCCTTCCACTTAAAACCTGAGCAGACTCCTACATAAATACCCAGCTATAACTAAATCAGGACCCAGGTGAATGGACTCAGGACCTATTCTCCTCTGGTTCCCTGTGCAGAGTAGCACGTCCCGGCTGGGATGGACACGCTCCAGCCCCATGGCTGGGTGCAGGTTCATGCCAAACTCCCTTTACAAGCAATGCACTCAGACTTCTGGGGAGCTCCTCCTCTGGTACTGCGCCAGGTGGAGAGGCAGAGGCAGAGCAAGGAGGTGGCAGACCAAGAGGCCCAGAATGACGGAACCAGCACAACAGGAAGAGAAAAGGGGAAGGCAGGGGAGAAAGCAAAGGAGGTGGCAGAGACCGAGCAAGCGAGAGAAAGTGTCTGCACAAGGGATGGAGAGAGAAAGGGGCAAGCGAGCAAGACAGCAAGACAGAGGAAAAGCGATGGCAGAGAAAGAAAGATTCGCTGAGCAGAACAAAAGCACAGGAAGAACTTTATATGCTGTCCTGTGCTCCTTGGAACAAGTTTTTGAACAAAAGTATAATGAGATAAAATAAGCAGGCGATGGTGGCATGAGTTCTAGCTGGAACGGTGGGGGGCTACTCCAGTTTCTGTGACACCGCTCTGGGCAGATAAACGAACAGCCATTCTTACTCTGGTGGTCACTCAGCATAGTTGCCACGAAATAATGTGCCAAAGCTCTGAAGTGGTCTGACTTGATCTGGGCCAGTTTCAACCAGGAGTAAGGGATGTTCTCCTTGACTGGTGTTTGGTTCATTGCAGTGTGAACAAGCGTGTATGTTTCTCCAACCTAAAAACAAGCACAAGAGCCAGGAATGAGCCACAGTCTTGTTATTAAAGGCTCAGACAGTCATTTGTGGGTAACATCAGCCAGCCAGTGGGGCGTGCACCTCAAAAATGACTGCAGGCTATAAAGGGTATAAATTATAAGGGATTTATATACATATATAATTAAGTAGGATTGTGTTTTCTCATATGGCATGTGAGTTTGGAATCTAAACGACTGAAATTCTGACATCAGTGACTTTCTTTAAGAAAGAAAAACAATATTCCAGCATTGGCTTGGGTCCAGAAAAGCTCAGGCAGAGTTTGATTCAAGCAAAAGGACTTCCCTGCTTTTCCTTCTCTTGTGTGTCTTGTTGTGTTTTCTAAAATGTTCAGGGGATTCTCCAGAACAGTGTATTGGGAGTTGAGTGGGAGAAATTGGATACTCAAGCGGCACATTTTCCACACACAAGAGCACCTCTGGTTCCTTCCCACGGGTGTCCCATCAGCAATGCCTCAAGCTTCAGGAAAGCTCGGAACAGCTGGGGTTGAGTATGGCTTGAGGGTGGGCTGCTGCTGGACCAGACACTGTAGCTGAAATGTGGGTTATCCTAATTTGCGGTTATTCCTCAGAGGCTCCCACTGTTTGCCTGCCAGAAGCCATTCCTCTGTTCGACTGTCTATTCTGTAGGATCCCGACCCTTGGTATCAAATATGGATTTTCTTTATGTTGAGAGCTCAGTGCTGTGGTTGTTGATCTGATATACTATGAAACAGCTCCACATGCAGGCAAATATTTCAGTCACCTTAAAAGGAAAGCTTAATATTAGCAGATTAGTGGTGTTAATGTGAACTTTGCTTCAGAAGAGATATGGATTTAGGTGATATGTATAATAACTGGGCCAACAAAAGAGAATGTAACATTTGCAAGCTAAGTTTTGTATACAAACTTTAAGCTTGTCTTTTGAATGATCGATCCAGCTGCTTCTGCAAAATGATAATCTGGAAGTCATTTTCCAGCCAAGATTAATTTACTGAATTATGTGTAGTTCAGCAATTGAATCTGATTTCTCTTAGGCACAATTCACATGTTCCTTTGCCAGTAAGAGCAGACATGGACGGAAATCCCCAACTGCCTGTTTGGAATTCTGATAAAGGGAGTAAACATCAGATGACTGGGAGGAGGTGCCTTCCTTTCACCCAAACTCCAAAAGAGACTCCTTCCCGCGTGTCCCTTTATTCAAAGGGCATTGTGCAAACTCCCTCTCACTCTCATGTGTGCGCGCGCGAGTGTGTGGGTGTTCTCTTTAAAAAGTGCTTTGGACAGTGAAAAGATTATTTGTTAACCAACAGGAACCCAGTCTGAGAGTGTCAATAGCTCAGTGGAAGAACATGTTTTGCATTCAGAAGATCCCGTATTCAATTTTGGCATCTCCAGTTTTGCAGATGATCAAATTCTCTGACTGAGACCCTGGAAAACCTGCCACTCAGAGTAAAACAATCCTGATTAGTTGTATACTCTGTCACTGCTGATAGAGGCCAAGCTCTTATGTTTCTAATATACTAAAATCCAAGAAAGCATTCCTGCTTGCAGCTACAGACGAACGTTTTGTGGTTTTGTTTTGTCTTTCAACTCATGGCAATCGGTAGCAAATACAGAAGGCTGATCTAGGGTTCTTGGAAGCCTTCTTCACACATGCAAAAGGCATCACACATTACACCACAATCCTCATACGATGAACATGCATGTATAAACGAGCCCTTCATGTTGTCGCCTACCTTTGCAACTTCCTGGGCCATCTTTACCAGTGTGAAGAATTCATTCCTTATTCCAGGGAGGCAGATTTGCTCAAAGACACATTCCCGGGCCTGAGCAAGCATCATCTTGACCAGCACACTCAACATGGCGGGGCTCATGTCATAACTTGGGGTGTGAGTAAAGGTCTCCTTAAGGTACTTCAGAACTCCTAAAATGGGGAAGGGGGAGGGGAGAAACAGTGTCAGTTCTGAAGCCTTTCACAACAGATCGTGGCCACATCTGGCCAATCCCGTCTCAAGTTATGTGACCAAGACATAAACAAACCCAACGCTCCCTTTGTACAAGCTGGCGAAAAGTCAGGTGGTCTTCAGTTTCCTACTATAGCTAATGGGTATAGAACAAGCCAGGATATTAAGCCTTGGTTTACAAATTGGGGGCATCATGCTTATTTATATCTGGGCTAGTTAAGCCAAGATATGATTACCTGAACGTGGTCCACATTAATGGTTAACAAAATACCCTGTTTTAATTAAGACTGTGGTGCAACTACTTTAACTAGGGATGGGTAGAAGGACAGAGGAAAAGTTAAATTAGCAATCCAAGTACTTTCTGTTCAAAATGTAAACTCTCTTAATGACATAATAAAATATCTTTTAAATATTATGACATTAAGTTATACATATGAAAAATAATGAGGTGCACAAAAGTCATTTTACATATATACTTTTTAATGATGAAAAATGAATATCTAAGCAAATAGCGCATTGATAACCAATGCATTGGTATATTCTGCACACTGTTCTAATAGCATTGTGCTATCAAAAGGTATAGAAATGCGTAAGTCAATAACACCAAAGTAATAACGCTGGGTGCATCCCCAGGTATTTTCCTCCCTGCCTTCCAGTGACACATCTTTATTACTCAGCCTTGTTTAGTCTGATACATTTCAGCAAGAGATCTTGTAGGCCAAAGCAGAGGTGAGGTTAGAGCAACCGCCCTATGAAGAATGGTTTTTCCACCGTGGGGATTGCTTAGCTTAGAAAAACCCAAGTGCGGGAAGTCATGACAGAGGCACGTGACATTGTGCATGGTGCGAAGAAAGACTCTTCCCCTGTATTATGGCACTAGAACTCAGAGGGGCCATCCCATGCAGCTGCCTGGTAGGAGAGCCAGGACAGAGAAAGGAAGCACTGCGACACAACACATGGCTGAGCTATGGCGTTCACTTGCAGGGCTTTCCGATGCATGGAGAAGGTCCCTGCCAGTGGCTACTAGCCACGCTGGGTCCTGCTACTGCCCCCACCAGAGGCAGCGTGCCTGGGCACACCAGTTGTCGAGGAGCTCAACCAGGTGAAGCGAGCTGCTTGAGGACAGCTGGTTTGCCATCCCGTGAATGGAGCCCTGGCTGGATGGATCACCGCTCTGATCCACACGGCGTTTCTTTCTTATTTCTGATATTGTTCAGATATGATACAGCTGTCCGGATCTCTTGACTTTGAAAAACAAGCGACTTAAGATCAGCCGGGGGCGGGGGGGGGCTGAGAAGGAAGCAACAGAGAAGGAGACATTTGGGGGTTTGAGGAGAGAAAGAAGTCCCGGAGCAGCTGTGCTTACTGGCTCAGGAAACCCTTGGCCAGCACCGCACCAGAAGAGCAAGCACCATGGAACATCTGGGCAAAATTCAGCTCCAAATGTAACTAGCTCTCTGAAAAATTAAGTACAAATATTTACGGTAGCATAAATATTCTATGACACTTGCGGGTGCTGAAGTCTAAGCTTGAAAAAATGCATTGCACTCAAAACTGGTTGGTCAAGTTTTACCAGCAAGGCTTAATTGCCCAATCCTACTGAAAGCTTTATCACTTCTCTACACTGTTAAGTGGAGACAACATTTGCTGCTTTCAAAATTACTTCCACCGCTATATGAAAATTGCTCCGGGAGCAGCCTTCTGGTCAGACCGGCTAGAGAGGGAAAGGGGGAGACGTGCTCACAGCCTGGGGGCTGCACCTTCAAAATGGCTGCCGCAGGTACCCTGCACCTGCCACAGCCTGGCCGTGGGGTGTGTCCCGTGAGCAGCCCAATGCCTGGCCCAAAGCCACCCAGCTCGTCTCATGGCCAAGAGGGAACTTGAACCCAGATCTTGCTAGTCCCAGTCCAACAGCCTAACTACACCGGCTTTCGAACCACTTCTTACATCTGAAAATTAAAAAATAACCATAACCACATTTCTAGGCAAGGCAGGGCTTTTTTTGTCATAGAACATACCGGAACAGCGTTCCGGCACCTTTTTTTGAGATCGGTGGCAAAAATCATTAACATAGTGCCTGCAGGCTGCTTGTGTGTCGGCACTGATCGTCGGCGCCGATTGTGAGGGCGCTGCTCAGCTTGGGACGCTGCTCGGCTTGGGATCAGTTGTCTGGTTGCGCGCTGAGTGCTTACTGCCGGCGGTGACCATTGTGTAAAAGTGTGACCCCAGGACGTGAGTTTTGGCACCTTTTTTTTTTTTTTTGTACAAAAAAAGTATTGGGCAAAGGTTATCCTCCGTAGCTAAGAAAAAAGCTGTGAACGTTAGATAAAACTCTGCCAAACTTCATTTCACAGATCGCCATTCTTATCTCTCAAAAGTCCCAATAAAGCACATCTCAGTTGAGTATGCACTTCACTCATGCTGCTTGTCTCGCTCTCTATATGCACAGGATTATGTTTATGGGGAAAAGCCATAGCAACAATCTTCGATCTGTCTGCAAAGAACCAGGTGGATAACATGAATGAAAACTCTGAGTGGTGCTTTCCAGTTGCGCAAGGTGCAACAAAGAGCACTCTGCAAGCATGGCAGGCTGAAGCACATCTTTCGGCCTTCAGGATCAGTGCGCACTGCAGAATAATCACAGCCAATGATGTGTCCCTTTACATTTTTTAATGTCGGAATTCTGCACCAGCTCTATATTCTGTGGCCTGTGCAAGTTTTTGCACAAGAAACGTACAAGTGCTTGGGACTACTGGATGCAGTCGTATAAATGAAATAAATAAAGTGGGATCTGCAGTGAAGTTTTACAGCGTGCAGTACTCCTATCCAGGATTCCAGTCTCTTTATTCCTTTAGCTTTCCCCAGTGGCAGCTGCCATTTTTGGTGGATTCCCCCTGCCCTGGGCTTTATTTTTCTAAATAGTTTTGTACTTTGGCAGGTCTCAGTTACCACACTCCTACAGCACACATAAGCAACAGCAGTCACAACCTAAACACTGGCAATCAAGGGAATGATGTGAAAAAAAATCTGCTTAGTTTGTATGATTTATTTACAAAATGCTAAGGAACTATATAGGAACTGAAGAAATCCAGCCTGTTTTCCATTTCTGGTTTCTGAGATTTTAACAGCTATCCTTGACACATTTGAAAGGGTATCTTCATCAGGGTTAGACCCTTGGTTACATAAGGCAGAAGCTGAAATTTTCAGGATACTCTGCACATACAGAGGAATGCAGAATACACACAGATCCCTGAATTTGAGCTCCTTACTAGAATCTAGTTCCTCCTGGGAATCGGGTATTTTAGTAAAGGAAAGGACAGGTTTATAATCAACTGAAGTCAATGGCACTGCATTTAGCATGGAGATGGTTAAAAATGTGGTCAGCTCTGGAAAGTAACATACAATAAATTATATATGGCACTGGAGGCAGTATGCGTGGAGTTACAATAGAGCAAAAGAAAAGAAGGCCAACATTACGAGCTCAGAAAAACAGTTAATAATGGACCAAAGTCACCTAGGCCTTTAGACTGCAGCTCATTAATCGTTAACCACGATATTCACTTTGTCTTGACTAAAGGCCCTATTCAGGTGCAACCTGAGATTTGCGGGTGGGGAGTTAACACTAAATTTCAAAAGAAATGTTTTAATTCTTTTTAAAAACCTCTGCTCCAGATCTCAACTTCCCTTTCAGCTTTGATCCTGCCTCTCCTGAGAGAGTGGCATTTTTCTAAAAAGCGGCAGCCCATGTAAAATATATGAGGCTTTGGAGAACAGAAAGCATCAAGCAAAGCAGAAGCATTTGGATTAAGCAACTTTCCCAGGCAACATCACACGGCACTTTCCTACCTGCAGCATTCTGTAAAGCTTCAACTGCCTTTTGAAGGCCAGCATCTGTCTGTCGATTGCACCTTGTACCAATCTGTGTGTAAAGTGCACCAATATTAAATAAAATGCTGGCTTTTTCAAGCAACAAGTTCTTCTGGCAGACAGGGACACCTGTGAAGGAGTCATACCTGTATCAGGAAAAAAAAGCAAAAATAAAGGTTAATTAACAGAAGACATGGAAATACAGAAAGCATATAGTACTTTTTCATTATGGGCTGGTTTTCATGTGACAGCAAACTATAGTTTCTCTACCAATCACAGGTTAGACTCCCAAGTCATATTTTGTGTCTTTTCTTCCTTCCCAAGTAATTCCAGGATGCCATCCCAAACTATTGTCTCCATAGTAAAGCAACAACATATGTCAGTTTGAAACCCCAACCAAAGCAATGAGTCCAAACCATGGTTTCATGTTGCAAACCATGGTTTGGTGTTACATCAGAAACGATCCTGTTTAATCCAGTGAACCAGTGCATTCTCCCTCCCCTGTAGTCCCCATCTGCATCCTCTCAGGTGAGAATTTGCCTTTTGAACACATCTGCCCTCTATCTATGTAATAACAGTTCACATGTCAGGCAACCCATGGGCTGCAGGGACAAACAAGCAGGCCTTCTGTTTTTAGTACCCACGCCACTTCCACTTTTCATAAGCCACCCACAGCTGGTTCTTGACTGTAGAGAACAAAAAAGCAGTCCCTCTTGTCCATTGTCTAACTGTGGGAGAGACAGGCAACACCAGCGAGTAATTTTATATAAAAAGGCCTCTTTGTTGCAGGTGCGCACTAACGATAGTGAGCCTGCCTCTAGTTGGGACCAGCTGCCAGTCATCATGTGCAGCAAATTTAGCTTTTAGCACTGATTAGTAACAGAAAATATCATTACTTTTGTACATGGTTGTCTTGACCGACCCTTCCTTAACCCATGCGTGATCATTATGTATGGACCAAGTCATTACCTCCATTTTAACCTGACCAACCACCATGTTCTGGATCTGGTTTCAAATTCTGGTTGACAAGAAACTCCAGTGAGCCGCAACCAGAATTATAACCTGTGTTGACCTGATGTTCTTCACATAATTAAGGATGGAGTTTGCATCCAGGGAAAGAAAAAATGAAAGGGGACTGAGGAAAAGGGTGTAAAATCTCAAGGCTTATTCCCAGCCTCTCGGATACTAAGAGTTTGATCAGCATTACACTTGTACTGACCCATTTTACAGACTCATGTGCTCCCACAAAGAAGTACACAAATACTGAGGGTACAAAAAAACACACGTTAATTATTGAGCTTTGTGAAGTGTAAAGTACATTTTTTCTTGCTCTCCTAAATGCAGCACACCCTTTCTGTGCAATGCTCGACTGGACCCCTAAGAGCTTTTCTGGCCCTATGTCAGGTTGCAATCTGTTGCATCAGATTTCAAAACTATCACATGAGGCTTTGCTTCTACTGCATGAGAACGGCTGACTGCTAAATTATCAATGTTCCCTTTATTTTTTTTTTTAAGAACAAACTTACCAGGTAAATAAAATTCCCAGGTGTCTGCTAGGTGAAAAAAATCGGTTCTCTATAAACCCAAGCTGAATGAAATAGGATAGCAACATCTCAACCCCAGATTCATTTCTGCTGGGGGTACGACACGCCTTTGAATATATAAAACATACATTAGTCATGATATAAGCATCCACTGAATACTATACATGCATAAAGTTTATCATTTCTACATTCCTAAGTCCTTACCTTTATCAACTTTCCCACACTCTAAGGACATCAACAGAGGATTAACCTGCCAGTGCGAGCAATTGGGCTAATGAGTGCAAGGGAAAAGGCCTTTTCTGTAATGGTTCCACACTTTTCAAATTAGCTTCCACTGGGGATTCAGCAGGCTTCTTTTTCACAGGTCATCAGAAAACTCTGGTCCCTCACCTGTTTTCACTGACTTTCTCCTAATTTTGGGCACAGATTTCATTTATAAGCACTGTTTCTATTGATGTCTAGTTTTATTTATTTGTTAAATTTTGTATTGCATCTTACATGTCACCTTGAGAGAGTTCCACCCTTAAAAGGCAGATTAAAAGTAACGTGAAATAAAATTAAATCAGGCACTACCTTATATATATTGTGGAGAGAAACTGTCCATGCCTTTTTACAATTACAATCTATAAGTCAAGTGCATGAACTGAGCTTGCAGTATGAAACATCAGCTTTCATGTTCTGTATGGAGTTTGTTTCGAGCATAAGGCCATCTCTACTGGCACAAGACCAGTATTTACATGTTGGTGTTTATTTGTGGACATTGTTCTAAGGACTCAACATGAATGAGAGGTTTCCCCATAAACCACCTCATGAGATATGATGAAACTGGCCCATACGTTACCCTGTGAGCTTCTGGCTGAGTGGAGACCACCCAAACACCAAGCTCTGGGCCTATTCCAAACAGTTTTTGAAATGTTTTCTATCTTGCATGATTGAAAAGTTTAATGCAGTATTTTCGAAACAGGCCCAACTTACTTGTCGTAAATCCATAAGATCAGCAATTTCGTTCTCATATTCAGAAGCATCTTCACTATAGTGTTCCAGAATAAAGTCCTAAAATCAATAACAAGGCATGCAGAAGCTGCTTCAAATAGTGCAGGCCAAACCCTGGATTTCTTCACCGGAGCCACACAAGGTCACAGCTTTACATGCAAAAAGTCCAGGCTCAATGCCTGGCGTCTCCAGGTAAGGCTGGAAAAATGCCTACCCGAAGCCTGGAGAGCTGCTGCCAGCCAGTGTTGCCAATACTGGGTTAGATGGACCAGTGGCCTAACTCAGTAGAAGACAACTTCCTATGTCCTCATTTAAAACATCAATCAGAACTGAATGGATCTCACTTGATTAGTTACCTCTGAAATTTATTTAGGTAGAAAAATGTGCTATAATTCCCACCATTCGTCAGTCAGCAACATTTAAAAATGCACAGGATTGCAACTGAACTGCCTGCTGGAAGAGGAACGTCTTAACCTGATTTAAAATGTAGACAAGAAAGATGCCATGTAGATCTCTCTGGCAAGGGCATTTGCACAGATGGGGCTCTCTAGAGAGAGAGTTCTTCCCTTACTGGCTACTCGTCTCACTATTATGTGAGCTCGGTTATGATCTGGGACTACCATAGCTACAAACACATTACAGATGAAACCAGGGACACGAGCCAATGCTCCTCTCTCACAATTATGATCATGGGGCTGGAGCAGCTCCTCTGTGAGGAAATGTTGCCAAGCCTGGGAGTCTTCAGCTTAGAGGGGACGTGAGCAGCACATTATGTGATGGAGGTGCACAAGATGTTGTGTGGTGTGCAAGAGGGGACATTTTTCTCCCACTCTTAAAATGCTAGAACTCAATGAGCTCATCCCAAGAAGCTAAAAGGACTTCACAGAGCACACACTGAAACTGGGACTCACTTCCAAAGATGGAGGGATGGTCACCACATGATTTATTCTTTTTTAAGCAACAATGTAACACTGTGAAATCCATGATAATACAAAGTTTAATTGTGATCCTAAATCAGCTTCTACAGTTTGTAAATCACACCACTGAATAATCTTTCTAGGACTACACAAATGCATAGAAAAGACTTTGAATCTATGTATCATTCCAACATCTGCATGATATACTGTTTTTCAATGTTTTGAAGTTTGTATGTTTTTTCTTTTTTTAAATTATTGCTTTGAACACCTACCTTCAGAAAGACAGTAAAATCAACATCTTTGGTCTCTTTCAAACCAAGTGGTATCAACGGAATACTAAAAGCTCCCCTGTGTTAAAAGAAGAAATAGCATTAGACCACTAGTTTATTTTCTTCTGCTCCAACACATCTGTACGAAAAATGTATTGCTAATATACTTCTAAATGCCATCAATATTTTCATTCACATGTTCTTGTTTTGACCCTCTCCTGAGGGGCTTGGTTACCGGGACTTCACACCCCTCTGGAACAGACGTGTTGAACCTTGTTCAGACCATGGGCCACATTCCATTTTGGAGAAGTTCTGCGGTGAATGAACTGCTCTGTGCATGCCCAGATATTCATTCTGCATGTTTGTGCTTCTAAAAATGCTTTGGTCAATACAGAACGTTTTGCAAGAAACAAAATGGCTTTGAATGTACGAAGGGAAGAACCGTAGCTCACAACAAACATTTTCTTTTCCTTTGTTGAAGAGTTTATTGGCTTGCAACTGTTTCCCTCACGCTAGCATCAAACCAGTTCAGGGCATTGTTATGGTTTATGTTTCAAAAAAGGGAAAGCAAAGATGGAAGACAAAACTGACCAGCCCAAGGCCATCCAAGGAGTTAAATCTGGGAAGGCATTCTTGATCACCTATAAAGGTCAAGCTTTGAGTGGCTGTACAATACTTAAAAGCTGCTGTGCTACTAGGCAATGGAATTATGCAATAGAAAGGAATCAACAGAATCTTATTGGAAATCTGTCTGACTTTGTCACTGGGATTTCTGCAAGTTTAGGTGTTTTTTCAGAGAGTGAACTGAGCCAAGGTTTTGAAAGGTGAGGCAAAAACATTGTTTGGAGAGATGGAAAGGTCAACAAAGGTCTGTCCTGATGACAGTCCAGAAAGGTAAAGGGAAAAAACAGGTCTTAGGACTGTCAGAATGGAGGGAAAATGCAACAGTTCGTATGAAAGAGAGAGCAGGCTGTTTCTGTTTAAGAGAATAAACTAGCTTTCCTCTAGATTCCACTTCCCTCTTCCTGTGGCACTTGGTTAACTATGGTTAGTGGAAACAAGTCAACTGCAAACCACAGTTTATGGAGCTGGCTTGTTAAGATTAACCATGATTTGGTGTTCAGACAAAATACTAACTTATAGTTTCGTTAATATATGTAAACGGAAGCAGAACCTTCTGGACTACTCCAAGGCTTTGCCAGAGGAGGAGGTGAGAGAAAACAGGATATAAAACCACGACTGAAGCTGGCATAGTTCCTCTCAAACGAGAGCGTGCTTCGGTGTGAGGTCCAAAAACAGCCAATGGCAGAGCAAGGGACAGAACCTGCCAGCTGCTTTCACAAAGTACTTGGTGGCCCAGAGAGAGACCTCACAGAAGAGGGGGCACTATAAGGCCAGGGATTTACTTTTGAATGCTTACCCACTGATTTTTCAAAAACCCTTTCACAGCTAGCATATGAGCAACTAGCATAGAAGGGAAAAAGCAGAATTCTACCCCAAACCACCATTTGCTTTCTCCTTCTAAGGACATTTCTGACAGAGCAGCCAAAGAAAACCACTGGTTCATGGGGCTCCCACTTTACAAACCACCTGCCTTTACCTTTGACCTCTGTCCCCCCACCCCCTCTTCACCTTTCTCTTAAGACTGCTGGGATGCTTTCTCCGTGTGTTCCTGCGCTCACTGACTTTTCTGAACTCCTGGAGCACACCTTACCGCTCCATTAATCCCTAGAGTGTGTGGGTCCTTTCCACATGGATTTCTGCTTTCAGTGGGGCCATCTCTAAGCTGCTTGCAGCAGCCTGAAATCACCCGTGTGCCATGCAGCCCTGGAGCGGTAATCAGACTGAGAAGCGTCAGTACAGTTCTCTTATAAGCACGCTTTTTGTTATTGAGAAGAAACTCAGTTTTGCGTACTTCTGAGTAGACGTGCAGAGGCTTTAACGTTGTGGGTGACTACTACAAATTACTTTCAAGCAGTCATGGAGAGGGACTCGAGATGCTCCCTGGAACTTACAAGGGGTGGAGCCCTACTTGGCGCCAGGCCAAGACCTTTTTATTTAAACGTCATTTTAATTGTTAATATTATTTATTGATTTTATATCTTTGGCCAGAACGTCTCCAATTATATTGTTATTATATTGTTTTTGGCTGATATACGGCTGATATATTTATTGTTGTGAGCCGCCCCGAGGCTTCGGCGAATGGGGTGGCATAGAAGCTCGCTAAATACATACATACATACATACATACATACATACTCTCCTGCCCATGCTTTCGTAACGAGTAATTTAGTCTTGCTTACTTCTGAAGATTCATCTATCGCTTTGACTGCTGCATGATCTGCCAAAGTGTTGGGGGGGGGGTTAGATGCTGCCTACTTTTTTTTGTTTTGGCCTCACGCACCCCCTTGATGTGCTCCTTGGGCTGAAAAAGCATCTCTTGCCCCCGTTATATAGGGAAGCATTCAAATGTGTGATATTCCCCCCTTGGCAACCTGCAGGGTGAAGCAAAACAATCCAATGTCTCATGTGCAGACTAAGCCAAGGTCGGCACATTTTACAGGGACAGGAAAGGACAGAGACTTGTCATGGGGGAATGACCACCGTCTTCTCACTCCCTCTCTCCCGATTTTTCCTTCTCTTGCTTCCTCCATTCACCTGCTCCTCCATTCAGGGTGCCTCACTTCTCCCACCGCCTGTTCACCTCTGCTGCTTCTGCCCACCTTGCCTGGCCACCACAGTTCCTCCCGCCTGCGCCGACCCCTGGCCCTGCTGCTTCTGCCCACTTCACAGCTCGGAGGCAGCGAGTTGAGAGATGAGGAGGTAAGTCTGCTGGCCTCCTGCTTCCCTGCTGCACAGGCGAATGGTGAGCGAGCGAGTGTCCCTTTGGGCACGGTGCAGGGACCCCCGGGAAGAGGCCATGATCCATGAGAGAAGGGTGCGGTAGAGCGAAGGCAAACAACCAGGAGCCCAGAGAGGCTGATACTTTTCCAGGAGATGCAGTGGATCAAACAGAGCAAGCATCCAGCTCAACTCCCAGGAGGGTCTCTTTCTGAAAGCCCCCATAGCCAGTGACCCTCTTTGGAACCAACATGGGAAACACCTCTTCAAAGCCATCATTCGCCTCTTGGCCCTTAAACAGGGAAATGCACTACAGTTCCTGCACACTGTCAGCCTGATTTATCCAAAGAGAACAGGCCTTTCTCTCAGGGGAGACTCAGGGCTTTCACGGGAAAATCCAATATACCCCGAAGTAGTTCAAGGCTCGGCCCTCCTTCTCTCAATTCAGACACAGTTGCACACGCCCAGCACTGGCAGAAGCAAGCTTGCAACCTGCCCTGTTCACAAGCAGGTACAAAACCCAGCCTTGTTATTTCAAAGCATGCCAATTTTGGAGCAAAAAGCACGCACAGATGAAGCAAAGGCCAAAGCAAATCCCTGGCCTTAGCCAAGACATTAAAATGAACCCTTTGCTTGTTGATTTAAAGCATTCCCCATGATCCAACTTTATTAAGTTGCGCACCAATTTCCATGGGCACCAGTGCTCCTGCCAGCTCAAAGATGAATGCAGAGTGGAATTCAATCTCTGAAATGCCAACCTCACGGAGGAGGGAGAGAGAGAGAATAATATGCTTCTCTTTTCTGACTGGCAGCTCTCACAACACTTTGCAAAATGTCCCTTGAATCTACGCGGCAATGTGGCCAGAACCAAGCATGCTCCACATGGACACAGCTGTGCAGTTGCCACGTGCTGTCAAGTCATCTCCAACACTGGGCAACCGTCTGAACCAACGTCCTCCAAGACACTTGACAGCTCTGCTCAGCTTTCCTCAACTCAAGGCTGCAGCTTCTTCCATGGCATTGATCCATCTCATATTTGGTCTTCCTCTGCCTCTGGGTTATTGCCTTTTCCAGTGAGTCCTCCCTCCTGGCAATGTGCCTCAGGTATGACAGCGTCACGTTCACCATTTCCCCCTCCAGGCTAAGAGTTGGCTTGATTTAATCCAGGGCCCACCTGTTTGTCTCTTCGTCAGTCCAGGGTATTGACAAAGCTCTCCTCCAGCACCGTGTTTCCAACCACCAATTTTCTTGCTATATTTCTTCTTCCAAATGATTGCGTTGGCTTAAGAAGCCATGCCCGAACAGTACTGCTTGGGTTGTGTCCATCTGTGGGGGAGGCAATGATGGACCCATCTATGTTCTTTCACAGCTGTCTCCAGCTGTTGCGGACCTATCGGCGCTCTTGCTTTGAACTCCTGCAGGCATTTTCCCAGGTTCCAAAGTGAAGCAGCTGCTTTTGCCAGATTTCTTTCTGTGGGTGTGAGAATGCAGGAAGCTTGCTTGGAGAATGGCTGGCAGCATCCAAGCAGGCGCAGAGGCTAATGCCGCCATGAGCTCATGCAGGGCACTGCTCCCCATTCTTCAGGCAGCTCTGCTGAGCCTTCAGCAGCAAGTCAAAAGCTCCAGTAACAGGAAGGGGCCTCCTCAGCTCTTAGAGCAAAGGCGGGGAACAACTGTGAAGTGGTGGGAGAGTAAATGACCCTCCACTTTTCTTGCTGGCACATTAGCTGAACAGTCAGCTTCATCTGACCTCTTCTGCACTTCCTCTCGAAAGCACCTGCCGAGTGTGCAGCCTGCTTTGGTCTTGGAATCAGAAGCAACGGTAAAGTACACTCCGCAGGGGGTGGAGCATGCAGCTCACCTTCCCCCTCTCAGTTGGCCGGGAATCCCACATCGGGGAAAGTAACAAGATTTTCCTTCACCCCATCCACCCTTTGGGGTCCTTCTCCCGGAAGCCTCCTCAAGCCCCCAGTAGTTTTCACGGCAGTGGATGAGGTTTGGGGAGGGGAGCTCCTGCGGAGGGAAGCCAAGATTTGGAAGCCAGCTGGGGACCTGCACTGGGCTGGATGAGGCCCACAACAGACCAGAGTTCTTCATTCTCAGAGCGTTCAGACGTTCCCACTGCACCTGCTCCACAAGTTGCCATTGGTTATAATGTTTGGCAATTTCACTGTAGCTACCTTTGTCAAAAGCAAAGTTTAAGATAGGTTCTAAATTACCAAAAAAAAAAAAAGGATGAGGGAAGGTAACTCTTAAACTAAGGGGACAAATTACACTAGGAAAATTGGTATTTACAATTGCCTGGGGCCTGGCATTAAATGTTCTGGTGCAAATCCACTCTCCACTTTGTCTGTTGACTTTAAGCAAATGAATAGAATGGAAGAATTTGGCCTCGGTCCTCTCTGACACTCCCCACTCAAACAATCTCCTCGAAAGCATTTCTGAGGATTAAGGATCAGAATTAATTAATACCCTTCCCAAGGAGGAAGGTAAATACCCCACCTAATCCTTGGTCAACGGCCAGATCAGACTGAGCACTTTCAGCAGTCACCTATACGCCTTGTACCCTGTGCTCCTCCCGCAGCCAAACAGCCGCAGTTTTTCTTCTGCAGGTTGTGGAACAAAAATGGTTTCCCCACTCACTCAGTATTCTGGTAGACCTCGACCGAGATATTGAGTCCTTCCAGCTCTTCCTTAAGAATCTGCAGATTTGAGTTTACATAACTGAGTTCAAGAAGCACCTGTTCTCGCGCTTTGTTGTTGGTCGTCACCCTGCCAAAAAAAAAGGATGTGCGTTTTTTCGTGTGCTTTGAGAGCAGCCCTTTCTTGTATAGTGGTCCTGTAAAGCTCCCTTACTGGCATTCTCCACATTTTTGAGATGGTTTAAACCTGCCCCTACCCCTTAAGAACTGATATGGAAACTCTTGTTTCAGAACGACTGACTTGGCCTATCGCCAACAAAGGAATGTGAGATGGCTTTCAGATAATGTGAGGGTCCAGACTTTTATATAATACCTGAGTTGAGAAAGGGAAAGTCACGCATGGAGGCAGAACGCACAGGGTTCCAGATCGTGCCAGTTTACAACTTCTGTCCACCCTGACCTGTGGGAATAGCTCCCAATTTGAATGGCTTTAAGAGAGAATTAGGCAGGACCAGGGCTAACAGTGGATTCTAATTGCGATGGTAACATCGAGGGAGTTTTCTACACAAGGCATTCAGTATGTGCTTGTCATTCCCTACGCATTGTTGTTGATCTTTTTTTTGGAAGTATTATTCCACCAACATATGGAGGGGCAAATTATTCCTGAAATAATAAGCAGGTTCCTTAAGGGCACGCTTTTATGGTTGTACCCTTGATGCTGCTGCTCGGTTCAGGGGAACTCAGAGGCTTCTGGTCCTCCTGTAAAGAGCAGGAGGAGCGGTAAAGGTGATCTGTACCTCCCATCGCCTTAATTTCAGCTAGGAAGGCTTTTTGTGCCATCTTGCAAATGTGTTTCAGAGGGGAAGGGAAGGGGCTGGCAAGAGCTCAGGATTGCTAATGTCTTGACCCTCCCAGGCTCCTGGCCTCCCTCTGGAATATCCCTTTCCCCCCTCTCTGAGTCACTTTCCCAACTTTGCAGAGTAGTTACTACAGCTCTTTCCATGCCGGATATGAAGTGGCAGGAAGGCCCTCTCCCTGATGAGTCCAGTGCCAAGCTTCAAGGTTGCAGGGCAGTCGCTGACCCAGAACTGGGAATATGAACTATCCTACAACCCATTGGATGCTACCCGGGGCCATAGTCTGGCTCCCCAGTTTAATCCAAGGAGCACTGCAGAAGGAAGGTTCCCTGTCCCTCTGCCCTCTTCCAGATGAGATAAAATTGAAATACGGGTGTTCATAAAACAAAAGCTTCCCCAACTCCCCTTGGGGTGCTTTCCCAAACAGGAGGAGCCCAAACCCCTTGAACTACTTTCAGGAGGAACAGACGTCTGCATTGTAGAAGAGAAGCAAGGGCATTTTCCTTCTATTATCTTCCTTAACGTATAAGTTTCATCCATTATTTTCATGAAATAAACAGTGTGAAAAATAATAGCAACAATCATTTTAGCTGATCGCTTTTCCCAAAACACTTTTACTGAGTGAACTGTTATGGCACAAAAAAAGTAATTATGAAATTACTGTTATTGCATTTTCTTGAAAGGCTGATTCTATAACTATTCTAGATAGATTCTTTTATTATTGCTGTTCTTCAGTTTGTTGTAAACCACCCGAGTGCAATTTATCGGGACACGGAAACATATAAATAATTTTAATTGGTTTATTGTGATTGAAAGCCTATAAAGATAAATATGGAAAAGGGTTTTTAGAGCACACAATTTCCTAGGAGACATGTTCACAAAGGAGCATTACATAAATCTGTGTGCAAAAATTCCAACTACCATTTCTTCGGTAAGATATTGGGAGTAACCAGGCAGCTGGCTGGGAACTGGCAATCACTCGTGCTAAAAGGAACAAAGGCTGCATTTTGCAACCTCAAACAGGAGAAAAGGGAAATTGTCAGAACTTACCGTAGAAGGTTCTCAGCGCCAGCCCTCATCCTCACTGCTTTCAGAATCTGTTGGTTCAGAGCTGCCCTCTGATTCTGCAGTTTGCTCCGTCCAGTCTCTGCAAGAGGGTTACATCCCTAGATTACAGAAAACACATTATTCACCGAAAGCTGAGAAAAAAATGGATGAGTGGATGCGCAAACACCTCTCTAAGTATACAAAGCTGATTTCTGTATTTGGAAAACCATGCAAGTCCATCCTGCACTGGACTACGCAATTGTTTTAGTAATGGGGAAAAAAGGGGGAATTTTCTGTATGACTAGGTAAACAATCCCATGTATGTGTAGAAAGAAATAATGCCCTACAACTCCCAGAATCCTCCAGGCAGCACTGCCTCAAGCAACTGGTCCAAATTTGAAGTTGTCCCATAGGAATTTTGGAATATCTTCCAGCCCTGAGTAAAAGGGACACTTTTTGTCAGAGCTGGCAAACACAATTCAAAATATTACTCTTCTGTCCTGGCTATTACAATAGCTGAAACTATTACTGCCCATATGGAGGTCTTCATAATGCTTAATGTTCAAGAAAACCTTGATTAGATTTTTTAAGGGTTGCATTCTGCATTCTGAATGTGACCTCAGAAAGAAAGCAAGGAGAAAAAGACACTGGCTATTTTGTTAAAGCAGAAGTGTTTTCATGTTTGTGGTCACCATTACATTTGAAGAAGAAACGGATGGGTAAGTAAGTGCACATATTTTCATGACTGCAGAACAGAATTAACATTCTGCTTATGAAGAATTCAACCAGCAGTGATGGCAGCAAAGCCCCAACACCCAGAAAATACAGACATCCAAGGTCACGTCCAGGATTTTGGGAAGCCCTGTTCAAGATGGCTCTGTTGGTCAGTGGCCAAGGCCCTGTGCTGAGACCGCCACATGTTGATGAAGGGTCCCAACTGCAAGTTTGTCTGGCAGCCATTTCCTACAATGCCCCAAAGTGATAGCATATCAGAGGCATTATGGGAAATTAAAACGGCCACCTGATAACTCCCAGTGGAGCCAATGGAAAAGGTCAGCACAGATGGCCCCTGCTGGGTCTTTGACAGATACGGCAGGTGCCAGGGACCATTCCAGGTCTGGGACAAGATCCTCTCACTGGACTCTGCTCCCTGGAAGTGCTCCGCTCCTCAGCAGTCTCCACTGGTACCCTGTGGCCTCCTCTTCTGGGTTCAATCTGACTACTTCCCAGAAGGAGAGAACAAGCTGAGTAAGGAGATAGGTTGAGCTCTTCACCACTTGGGCCCTTGAAGGCAGGTTGCAACAAGTTGCAACAGCAGCAGCATCATATAATACTTAGGAGGCTCCAAATTGTGACAGTAGCCCCCCTATTGGGATGAAGATCCTGACTGATACCCCAGGATACCAACCTCAGGCATCCCCTCTCAGCTATCTAGAGGTGCTGTATGTGCAGATATCATTGCTGCCATTTCCGTCTTTTGTACTTAAAGGGGTAGAGGGAAGTGATAGGTTAAAACAAAAACTTTTCTGAACATGTCTGGAAAGGCAATCCTTTAAAAATAAAATAAAATAAAAAACGATAAATAAACATATTCTCAAAATACAGTGGCTGGTGGAAAGGAATTCACTCACCATCACAAGCTAAGTACTCATCTCTTAACCCATTAAGCAAATCTGTGCAAAATATTAACCTGCATAGAAAAGAAGGTCTGTTTCCCTACTCAATAAACTTTTTTTTTGGGGGGGGGGGAATTCCAACTGCCAATGCAAGGACCTTGAAGGCATCTATGATGTTTCAGAAATGGTGGGCATTTCTTTAAAAATAAGGTCACATGATGGCCAACATCGTGCAGGGCCTTTTCTCGGTCCTAGCTTTCTACCACAAATGACTTAACACAGATTTCTCCAAACTGTTCCGTCCATATGTTTCTCACTACAGATTCCATCCTCCTTGACCACCAGCCACACAAGTGGGGGATGATGGAAGTTATTGTCCAAAGCACAACACCAGGACACCAGATTTGGGAAAGTTGCCCTAGCAAGTTAGCAAACAATGACCAAATCCTTTTCTCAACTTCTTTCCTAGATCTCAGGGGATCAGAACACTTCATCTTCATAACTTCTTCAGTATTTTAAAGCCAAAGTATTTAAAAAGGATTTCAAGCCTCATAAATTGTGGTCTGGCTTAATCCAATGGCAGGATAATTGCCTGGACTTCCTCTTTTAATGCTGCCCATGGTCTAGCATTGCGTTAGAACATGACCACTGTTGAAGTTTTAATCTCTGTTGGCTTACTCTGCAACAGTCTGTCCTGCACCATTTTAAAATGCTCAGAAAACACAACTATCCAAACCGACAGTTCAACTTAAGCCTTGTCAGCATGGGAATTTAGCAGGCTATGCACTTCGAAGTACCTCGATGTTTACATTTCTATATGCGCACATATATGCATTCAACATGCATCTGCTTCCCAAACAAAGGGGCAGGGAACTTACTTCTGCCCAAAGGCTGAACCCAGTTTCACTTGGGGGGTTTTTTTTGGGGGGGGGGTCAGGAGCCACACTGCAAGGGGTGGTGGAAACAAAGGCAAAAAGGGTGCAGAAATATGCCAGGATACTAAGCCCTGGGAGAGGCATTTGACACGGGGAAGGGGGGCAGAAGCCGGGAGGCCACCAAAGGATCAGCGACTGGGAAAAGGAGCACTGCCATCCCAAGAGCCCCTCTGAGGGCCAAATTCCTGCTGCAAGCGCGGGGTTGCCTGCACCTGCCTTAACAGTTCAAGCCTCACTCAAAAGACGTAACTGCTACCGACCTGAAGCAGGAGGAAGCATGCCCTGCCTAGCAACACTTTAATGCATCTTGCCTCAAAGTGGGGATTTTGCCATGAGCACACTGCCCAAAATAGGGGCTGCCCCATCAAAACAGAGGCAATGGGGTGCATGCATGTAATGCATGCCCCAAAGCTTACATAACTGTCTCCCAGAAGCATCACTATTGCCAGACAGCCTGAGCGGCATGTCGCCTTGCATGAAACTCGGGCTACTGATGCACTTTGCTCTGAAACAAACTACAAGGAAGAAAATGAAAATCAACCTGTAGGTAAGTTCAGGTGTCGCTTCCCTTATTGGTTAAGCAGGTCAGGCCACACATGCTTCCTCAATGCACCACGGGAAGAGCCCAACATCTGATCCTGACTATACTGCACATGCTTGAACAAGGGGAATGGGCTGCAGAAGGTCCCAGGTTCATCTCCAGCAGAAAAGGATCAGGCAGCCAGGGAGGAGAATGACCTCCACGGATAGCCTGGACAGCCCCTTCCAGAGTGGGTGACACTGTGCTGAAATGACGGACACATTGGCTGAACTGGTACAAGACAGCTTTGTTGAACTGCCTGAAACCTGGCCAGATCCACACAGAATCAGGACTTTCTGGCACCCTGTAAGGGACATACTGTGTTTCCATCACCACTAGAAAAAATAGACTAGGGTTGTAAGGCTGGGGTTTGGGCAGGAGTACTGCTGGAACCTGCTTTAATAGTCCAAGCAAGGTGCTCAAGTCATCCCCATTTGTTAGGGAAATGAAAGGAAAATGATTCAGCATTGTGCTTAGGAAATAACTGGAAATAACTGGGGATTCCTTTGGAGGGAGGGGCCATTAAGGGAAAAGGGCATACCTTCCCCTACAGTGGGGGATGCTACAGGCTTTTCATGATCTACTCTGGTTTTACTCAGACCCTGAGATCCATCATCCAGAGATTGGTGCAAGAGGCATGCCCTTTGAATTAAAAGAATTTTTAACCCAGGAATTTGTTCTGAGTCCCAGATCTGAATGAAGCTCACAGTTCTTCCATATACAAAAATCCATTCCTGGTTACTTCAAACGTCCTATACTTTGGTTGTTATTTCAGATGGGTTTCCTTATTGCTGACAGTGCTAATTAATTGGGAGTAGAAATCCCTGCTGATCTACTAGAAATCACTAGAAAAAAATACTAGAAAAAAAATCAACCAGTAGATCCAGATCTACTTTCTTATGAGGTTGTCCTGCCCCTGGGGAATGTAGGTGGCTGTGAAAGAAATGAAAGGACAGGCTGTAGTCTAGAGTGAGCGCGGGAATGACGGACTGAAGTCAACCTCTGTGAGCACCTTGCGATGTTGGCTGTCTCCCCACAAGCCTAACTCTAAGCCATGCTTCCCCTTTGGATCAACCTCAGATTTGGATCAATCCGTAAAGAAAAACAAAGACTATAAAATACCAATACACCTCCAGTGCCTGCCCCCTCTAACAGGAACCAAACCTACCCAAGTCCGGTGATCCTGAAATTTCTCACCATCTGGAGAAGTGAGGTGAGCAAAACAAACACAACAAAGCAAGAAGCATTTTTCTCATGATGGCACAACAGAGGAATGACAGACAGACTTGGCCACAGTCGAGAAAAAAGGCTTGTCAACCGCACCACTTGATACAGCAGGTGGGGAATTACATGTATGAATGTTTAACAGTGAAAAGGGAATCCTGGCACTGAACTGAGGAAGCAACACGAAGACTGATCTTCAGTCTGTGGAGAGAGGGCTCAGCTCTTGCACGGTACAGTCTGCTTGGACAGATCCGATTTTGTGAGGAAGAGGGAAAGATGTAGGAGGATGTCCTGGCTGCTTCAAGATTACTTAGTGAAGATTCTCAGGCAGAGTGTGAGAACCAGCCCATCTTGGAAACCTGAGCTGGAGTGGGAGGCAATGCAGGGGAAGCTCCTGGACTTGCACAGGGAACAGGTGAAGCGAGCAGGCCAGACACAAAGACTCCGACATTCCTGCTCTCTAGACCCCCAGCAGGATCTGGCCTGAGAGTGCAGTCAGAAGCTTTTGGAAGCAGAAGTTTCACTCTGGATTCAACTCTTCCCATGGGCAGATGCTTCTTTCACATCTCAAGGCTACATCATTGTTCTAGCACCTGTTAAGCTTGAATGAAAGGACTGTGTTTCTAAAGTTTCACCTGAGTTTTCTGGAGAGGAAAGGAGGGAGGGGGAGGCCTGCTCAGGACACAGTCCCTATTACTGACATTAATAGTGCTAAACTTTGTACATCTGAGAGAGGCAGCCTAGCTCCCTTAGATCCCAACTCCCATGGTTCTTTACTGTTGGTCATGCTGGTGGGAATGATGGGAGCTGTGGCCCCAAACATGTAGACAATACTTGGCTACCCACTTCTGGTGTGATATAAATACATGATGTATATTTTTAGATTTTTTATGCTGGTTTCATTGTATTGTGGTTTTTGTGTTTTATGAATCATTGTAAGCCTCCCAAAAAGCTTTGGCTGTTGCGTGACACAGAAATGAAATAATGGTAATAATATAGTCAATCTGGTTTTACTGCACTGCACTGGCTCCAGACTTACTCATTCTTAAATTAGGCCCACTGAAATCATTGATACTTCATCCATGACTAATTTGAGCCCCACCAATTTCAGTGGCTCTGCTGCTTGTATGACTAAATCTGGATCCAATCAACTGCCATTATTTGCTTACTTATTAATCAGATTTATAGACTGCCCTTGAAGTAGTGAACAATACATTCATCCTGGCTACCTAGACAACATCCTAATCTTAACAACAAATTACGATCACTGGTGGAGCCATTACCAAACTCTGGAGTGAAACAAAACCCAGAAATCTTAATCCAGTTGTGTACACAGCCTCATTAAACATTCATAATTTTGGATCTGACGTTCCAAAATCCCAGCTGTGACATAAACAAAGCTTCAACTGTTTAACTATTCTGCGGAAAAGGTAAGTATGTTCAGTGTTGCTAGTGGATATAGAGCCTGCCACTGATACAAAGGGCGTTCCAACTGATAAGCTGAGACGTACATTAACGGACGGACGGAGCAGGTGACGTTGAGCTAAAACAGGGAGTGCCTCCATGGTTAAAATGAGCCATTCAGCTCCACCCAGTAATACCGTCGCACTTCCAGAACAAACCAACGGTTGGCACAGCGACTGCATTCAAAAGACACAACAACACCGCACAGGCAGCCACTCATAGTGGCTGGCTAGGTTATCCATTACAGGGTGGCTTCAATTTTGGGAACAAGCCATGCTGAAATCACAGCTTCAGAACTGCCTGTGTTATTGGAAGTTTTGATTGGGATGAACAGTGGCATCAGCCTATGTTTCTGTCTATAAATACGAATGATCAGCGAATATGATACAAGGGTCTTAACCAAAATGGAATAATGAACTAGAGTACCCCATCTTGCCTAATCTATGCAGGGCTTCATTATAATCTATTTCAGAGGGAATCGTGGCTCTTAGCCTACACTTAATTCAGCAAAAAATGGTACTTTGAGTCTACTGGACGGCACAGCATCTTTTTGATAAGGGCTGAATTGAATCGGTCAATTGTCAGAGATGCAATGCTGCTAATGCTTTTTTGACCATATGTTTTGGCAATGTCCAATTGCAGCTGCCTTTTGGAAGGAGGTGACAATTTGGCTAAATCTGTAAAGTTTGCTGTAAAGTTGTTTAATCATCAAGGATATACCTGTTCTTTTGAATTATTCACCCATTTCTTGGAATTCAACATAAGGTCAATGGAATTTCCATGCCCTTTTGGCAGCTAAAAGACTAATATTACAACATTGGAAAAACAGAAGGCTTCCTGTAATAATAAAATGGGTGGAGGATTTAATGAAATCTTCCCATTTTTGAACAAGTAGGTATAATCTATAGGTAGATAAATATATGGATAAATGGGGTGCCTTTGTTGAAATCTACACATAATTATTTTTAATAATGGTAGAAAGTTCTGTTAAATACAAACTTACAGAGATACATTATATATATGCAATTAGTGCTGTGGCACTTATAACATTTTATTCAAAGATTCTAATGCTTCAGTTCTGTTCCTTCTCTCACCTTTTACAATGGTGTAAATTTTTTTAAAATTGTAGAATGCAACATTACTAAAAAAGCCATCCTGAAAAACCATAGCTTGTTGTAGGGTTGTTCTTATCCATGGTGTCATGTCGTCCAAACCTCAGTTTTATTGTGGATTACAAGAATTGGCTACATATCGACTTCCTAAGAGCAGCAGAAAACCCCTTGCCATTCGTTATCTCACCAGTGTCAGCTCCTGCCTCCCCTGCCATTGACTGCCCTTCCACCAAAGCCCAAATGTTACTTTGGAAAGGCCATCACTCATCTGCCATCATTATCCTTTAAGGCAGGGGTCTCAAACTCAACTGACCTGGGGGCCGCTGGAAGTAGAGTCTGGGTGAGGCTGGGCCGCATCAAGTATTCCATCACCGCAGTGGTGGTGGGCCGCTCATCCCGCGGCTGGCCCAGGCACCACCGGCGCTTTGAAGGCCGCAGGGCCCCTCCCCTGTGCACCGCCCGTCCCGGCAATTGGCCCGCGGGCCACGAGTTTGAGACCCCTGCTTTAAGGTGTTTCATGGTTACACAGATGCATTTGAAATATTATCATCACTTCCTGTTCTTTCAAATACACACACAAGAACACTCAGTTGCACGTCAGCGTAGTTTTTTTCTGGTCAACAGACTTTTATATTGCAGCTGTCAATCAATCCCCTGAAGTGGAGTAGGCAACTTGGGAAGGAAATGGACAGGTCTGCAAACCCAGGAAGGGGAAGGGAAGAAATAAAACTAGGAGAAAGAAGGGACCTAGTGGCACAGTTGAGAACCCCCCAAAATGGGAGGGAAAGTCAAGAGCAGTATGTGCACCAAGGATGCACTAAAACATCTCCCCTTGGCAATTTACTCCTGTTGCTTTTAGTGTGGAACTAACTTCTCATGATTGCCCACACTTCCTAGTCCAGAAACAGGAGTTATTAATCCCCCCAATTTTCATGGCTGCATGGGAAAAGGAGAATGGAGCCCATTGATGGGGTGTGGATATAAGCACTCCTGAGACAGTTGGTTCATTTGTTTTATCCTGTCCAGTCTCAAACCAACCAAATTTAAGGTTTGTTTCTGCTTTTTACACTGTCAGGAAGTATATGTTCAAATGAGAGAAATAAATTTAAAATCTTTTTGTATCATCTTTGACAAGGGCAAGAAAAACACACTTTGTTTTCCTCTTTCAGCTGTCTAGGATGCATCCATCTCTATTTAGCTAAAAAAATTATTCCCATCAGTGCTGATTTCCCCAGATAGTTTGTAGAAATTCAATTCACACTCTGCAATCCCCTTTTTCACCCATACATCTGTGAAGTTCTTCATGCAATTACTGGGGGGGGGGGGGTTATGCTGGCCCCCCCCCCCCCCCAAGTCATAGGCCAAATGCGCCCCCCATAGCCCACAGACCACCGGTCTAAAACCACCTGTAGGCTCAAATGCCCTCAGAATTAATGATGTTAAACCATAATTATCCTATCTTCATGCAACACATAAGTAACTGATTGAATAAGGACGTGGGCATCAGCACTATGAAGCTTTAAAAAGGGATTAGAAAGATTCACCAAAGTCTATCAGCTGTACTATGAACTCAGACATACAAATCTGCCTTATACCTTCAGGCCAGTGGTCCATCTAGCTTAGAATTGTCAACACCTGCGAAAGCTCTGCTTGGTCTCAGGCTGGATTCTGCCCCAGCCCTGCCTGGACACAACTGGGATTGAACCTGAAACCTTCAACATCCAAAGCAACTGCAAGCACAGGGTTCTGAAATGTAATGGGCATGTCTTCAGATGCTTAAAATGGACTGTCCAGGGCCACCACTGAAAAGGCCCTTGTCCACATTCCCCCCCAGTATGTCTTCAAAGGTTGTGGGACTAAGAGATTTCCTGAAGATCTTAAAGTATGGGCAGGCTTATAAGGGACAATATAGTCTTTCAGATAGCTTGGGATCTTGATGAAAGTCCACTGAGTGCTAGATGAATGCTAGATGCTGAGGGGGAGGGTCCTCTTTCAGAATTTTCCTTTAGTGGAACTGAAAGCAGAGAGAGCAGCCTAGATTTGCCTATTGTGAAGAATGGCATCATCACTCTGCCATTTTCCAGGTGAAAAACTATAAAGGTAGCAACTTGTCCAATGCCTCCTATCAAATCCCTGGAAGTTGCAAATAGGTTTCACTGGAAAGTATGGCCTTTTGACTATAATCAGCTTTCTTTCATGAGACTTTTCACTAGCCATCTCTTGTCAACTTTCTCAATCCAAACTAAAAAGGAGCATTATAACTTTTTAAATTCAGGAAGTAATTCCTTTCCTTTAGAGCTCAAACAGGAACAAATAAAACAAAACTGTAGCATACCTTTCCCTTTATAATGCATCTTTTTGTTTTAGTGTTTTTTTAAAGCATAATTTTGCACAGGCAGGAAAAAAAACTTTTCCCCTAGTCAGGCAGCAGCACAAGAAATTAAGCTGAAAACTGACTTGTGTATGACCATGTCTTAATGCATGCCAAGAAATAATTAAGATCACTCACTAGTGGTTTTAATTACTGTACAAATAAGCAAGTCAAACAGAATGTGAGCCAAAGCCCGTGCTCCTTCTGTTTACGCAGGTTTTGTGTATGTAGGGGGAAAGAGTCAAGATTCCCCACAGCACCTCTACCTGAACTGCCCACATGAAGACTGGTTATAAATGCGGACAGAGCTTTTATTCTTCTTGAATCAATATTGCAATTGTCCTGTCTAAATATAGAACTGACTATTTAGTAAGGAGGAAGTTACTGACTCCAGCTACTTGCCAGAAACTGTTTGCTCACGACACCGCAGCTACTGCACCTACGGCCATGTCATAACAGTGACTAATCTCTCAGTTATCTGCTCCCATATGAGCAGGGCTGCAAAAAATGAAAACTGCATATATTAAATCTTAAGTGAGATGCACCCTTGACCCAGGCTGAATGTAAAATGAAACTAGATCAGAAGTCAAAGAAAAATGCAGTAGGGAGGCAAGATAGTTAAACTAAAGCAAACACAATGAAAACATTTTTGTACCATTGGATTTATAAAGTTTGTGCTTCCATATTAAGGCAGCTATTTCTCTGCTCATCTTTATGCTTAAAGAACTTGTGTACTTAAAGAACTTTGGTCCATCTCTTTTTAAAACTTATATTTATCTTAGTTAACACATCAAGAAAAATTTGGAAGGAGATGTGGTACTCTTTGAGCATCAAACACTGACACAACTTAAGAAATCTCACAAAAGTGAGATGGGGGCACAGTACCCCTCTGTAAGAAACAAACCAGAACAAAGACATTCTAAGAGGACAGAGAAGGTTTACAAGTAGCATGGAATTAGATCAGCAGATCCTAGTATCAACTGATAAACAGCCTAGCAGCTGAAAAGTTTGCTATATGCTGCCTTAAGCCACTTTCTGCCATTCGAGGGCTACCAGTTGCCACCTCTGCGCAAGATTTTATCTCTATGCAGCTGCCCCTCCCACTCCAACCCAGCATGTGCTTCAAGATGGCCTCCTCTCCCCCTACCCCCAACTCACATGAGAACATCATCAGGTGAATAGCTGGTATTGCATTAGTGTTGGCAAAAATGTCATTGTATTATGATCTCTGGTCAATACACAATAAATGACTTGAGCTTTTTTGAAAGATGTAATAGGAAGGGAGGAATGACAATGTTTTCCAGACACCAGGAATTCTCCCAACAAGTTTGACAAGATTATGTCCAATACTCACAGGTGCAATACAACAGGTGCATTGCCATCACTTCAGTTGTCATTTGCATGCTTTTAAAGCAATATGCACATGGACTTAAAACCAACCAACCAATCATGACCTTCCCATGATAAACATGCAGGCTACTGATTACGCAGCAGCGTTAATGGTCGGGTTATTTTTAAATGCAAGCCAGATTGCTAGTTTGAATTTTACAAATTAAAAGCACTTATTTCCAACAAACACTATTAGGAACACAGGAAGCTGCTTTGGACCAGGTCAGACTCTTCATCCCGCTAGTTCAGTTGTGTCTTTTCTTGACTAGCTAGCACTAGCTCTTTAAGCTCTCAAAAGCAAAAGGTAGTTCCCTCGTATTACACAAGCGTTACTTTAACTGCCCATGTGGGGGATTGCTTGCTGGCTAGCTCCGCTGATCAGAGCACAGTGCTAATAACCTTGAGGCTTGAACCGCAAGGTGGCTATCCAAAGTTGGTCAAGGGCCTCATCGGTCCACCTTTTTTCCCTTGGGGAAAAGGCCGTAGCTCAGAGCCACTAAGAATACAGTGGTGCAGCTGATCAGAATTCAGCTTTCTATGTTTCCCATGTTTTCAGGACCTTCTGCATGCAAAACACCTGGTCTGCCTATTTATTGATTTATTTAGAAAATTCCTATGCCACCCCATTCGCCGAAGCCTCAGGGCGGCTCACAAATAAATCAATTAAAAGACTATACATTAACAATATAAAACAAGTGAACAATATAAAATAAGCCTATGTTATGGTCACTTGTGAGTTACGTTTTAGCTCATCCTTCTTCCCTCATCTCAGGGCAGCATATGTGATAACCTTACTTTTATCCTCACAGCAAACCTGGGAAGCAAGTTAGGCTGCTAGATAGCAACTAGCCCGAAAAAACCTTCACCGCTGAGCAGGAATTTGAACATTGGTCCTTCCTGGCCCAATAGCCAATGTTCTGGTTTGCCTTCCCCAAACTGATACCCTCCAACTGTGCTGGACTGCAGTTCCCATCAACCCCAGTCCGCATGGCCAGGCTAGGCTGGAATACTGTCCCCAGGTTCCACTGCTTTTATGCAGAAATACCATGGGATGACTGGGAATTGTGGGACTTTTTTCAGCCTATCCATGTATAACGTGGGGACCTAAGTATGTTAAGACAATCTGCTTTATTCTTCCTGTTAGTAGAGAAGAACAACTGCCCAGGATAGGGACTAAATACCTTTTCTTTGCCTGAAAAGGGAAAATTTGTTATCTACATTTCATTTAGATCTGATACTACACTTCATGCCAGCATCCTGAGCACAGACAGAGAGCTCAGTGGAGCATTTCCTATATTCATGGCAGTATTTCCACAATTTTTGAGGAGGTGCATCAGGTGCTGAAACCTGATGATGCCTGGAGTTCATGAATATGCTGCCAAGTTTTCCCAAGTGCCCTAAAGTTAACCTGTGTAATCTAATATGCAGGGAGAGATTGGCCAAACTTTTAAGTACTCACCTGAGGCCAGCTGCTCTATTGTCAGGTTCCTAGCAGGCTGAAAATGGTGCACCTTAATCTAAAATGCCTTATGGCATTTCCTTTTGAATCAGTTCCCTTTACAATTCCAGGATTAGCGGCTTCCTGCTTTTAGCTAAAGTTAACTCAGGTTTCAGACCAGATAACCCGGAATTTGAAGAATGTTTTTGGGGTGGGGGGAAAGGAAAATACTCTTAGCAAGAGAAGTTTGTAAGTTGTTTTCAGGACTTAACTCCATGATCCACAGTCAAAAACGCAGGTTCTTAGTCTGCTTCTGTCTGCCTTTCTTGCATGGGACTCAAAGCACCATATGTGATATGATGAGGCAGGGGGACAAAAGCTGCAAGGATTCCAATTCCCACCAGCTCTAGCCTGCATGCCAATGGTCAGGGATAAAAGAAGTTGCAGTCCATGACCATCTGGAAGCCTGCAAGATTCCACATTTTTGCTCAGATTTCTAAGAGGTCTCCCAAACAGTTATTGTACTCTACATGGGGCTGCCCTTGAAGACTCTTCAGAAGCAACCGCATGGGCAAAAAGGGGCAGACAGATTAATAAGCAGAGCCAGGAAGTTCTGACCCATTTTATATGTTTCTGAGCCCAGGTCAAGATGCTGTTTTTAACCAATACATCCCTACATGTCTTGGGACCGCAATGCTTAATGGAACCTCTCTCCTAGACACAATCTACCTGGACTGCAATCAAGATTTGGAGTCTGCCTCTGACTGCCACTTCTGAGAGAGACTCAGTTGGTGACAACAATGAAAATGCCCCTCCCCCCTTTATGGAAGAAGCTCGCCTAGGAGGCCAACCAGTGCTGGGTTAAGACTGTCCGAAATGACAGGGCATTTAATCTGCCCTCAATAGCATGTTGTGGCATCCCTGGGATATCAGCAGTCCAACAGTCCAATACTGTAGTCATTAAACTTGGTTTTGAATCAGTTTTTAATATTTGTAGTAAAATTTTATGATGCTTTCCTGGTATTTGCATGTTATATTGTATTCTTACTGTATTTCATCAGTTGCTGCAAACTGCCTAGGGAGCTTCAGCTTTTGGGCAATACAGAAATAAAATTACCTGTCATAGTAATAATATTAATAATACTAGATCAGATGCAGCTTGGCTTAAGATGCTCTCCTACACATGCTTAGACAGAACAAAGTCCTACAATTCCCAGCATGCCTCAGCCAACATGCCTGGCTGAAAGGATGCTGGGAGCTGCAGGTCTTTCTTCTGTTGAAATATGCACAGGATTGTACCTTTGGCATCCAAAAGTATCATGGATCTCCAGAACATTTCCAGGCTGGAACCTAGGAAAGCTACCTTCTACCAGGTTAGACAATCTAGCCCAGTTTTATCTTCTCTAACTAGCAACAGCTCCTCAGCATCTTACTCAGGAAGCTTTCCCCATACTTGCTACCCAGTCCCCTTACAGATGCCAGGGCACCCCTTCTGCATGCAGACAACATCCTTGACCACTGCACCATTTAAGGACTTCAGCTTAACCGGCTTGTGGCTTTCAGGGTTAGATGGACTCGCCTAGAAATGTAGGCTTGCAATACTTCATTTTAAAAGCTGCTTACTCTAAATTCACCTTAGCTGTAGTCCATGGAACTATCTATTTGCTTCAGTCTGGGAACTGCAGATAGGCACTTGAGAAAAACACAGAGAAGGAGCGAGAAAAAGCTGAGGTGGCTTCTGGAAAGGCTGCCAGACTGATTTGTTGTAAGGGGAAACTCACTTCACTTTTAAAAGATTTAAATTTTCATGTAGAACAAGAGAAATGAAAGGCAAAGTGAAGATTGCGAAAACAGGCTGTCAACTTTGCAGCTCATGAGATCTGGTAGTGGGGGCGGTAAAAGGGAAAAATGCTTTGACAAGTGAAAAAGGTTTGTGATTACATAGCAGAGGAAAAGGCAAGTTAGTCCTGCTTCAGAGTCCCATGGAAAATCCAAGAGAGGACTGAGAAGGAAGGGAGGGGCAAGCCACTGAGCCCAGTTCCTCTCCCAGGAGCACCGTGGTTTGTTTGCCCAACAACCAAAGCACTGTAGCTTATTGCCAGGGCTGGATGCTGAAGAGTGGGAGGTGTCCAGGGGGTGCTTCTGTGCTGTTTGAAGGACTGCACAGAGGGAAAGCGGATTTCACCAAAATGGGCAGGATACACCATGGCATCCAATTCATTTAATAGGCTCATCACAGCTTGTTTCCTTATGCATACCAGTTGTTGGTATGCACCAAATTAGTACCTGATGCTATGTTATACGACGGGGGTGGTCAACCTGAGGCTTGGGAGCTGCATGCAGCTCTTTGAGTTTATTTTGCGGCTTGCCACTCACTGCCCAGGCCGTCTGCGGGTGCCTGCTTGAGGCTCTCAAACATCTGACATTTACTGTATGTGGCTCTTCCGCTTAGCAAGTCCGGCCACCCCAGTATATAATCAAGCCGTACCTATTTGGCTGTTATAATAGCAGCCTTCTTACTTTATAATAGGACGTACTAAATCTTAATATGTTTCTACATTCCAAAAAATCGAACTACCTCTCTCACACACAGTCAAATTTAAACCAGAGATTTCTTGATATTAATGAGGAAATTATTATTAAAAGTGACCATCTTCTACACAGTTACAGCTGGGACTAAGCACCGTAGATTCAGTGTGAGTTGCTTTCAAACAAATGCACACAAGCAAATGTAGAACAAACCTATCAAAGTGGTTTATCTTATTTTCATACAGTAACAGTTAAAAGTTACTTCTAGATGCAGCCATATACATGCTTAACCTGCCCACACAACCCAAGGCACATGTCCCTGGAAGAATGTTCACACTCAGGAAAATGTGAGCCTTACTTCTGAACAGCCATGGGTGCATTCAACTGAGCAACAGACAGAATCTTAGCTGCTGTTCCCACTGGGAAAGGAAAAGTGGCCCTACTGAATTTCTGCCTGTTCAGCCACTCTTAAAGGCATAGTGGCCCTGCTAACACAAACAGTGGCAACACAAAATATTACGCTTATCCTTCCAGAGGCAGGAGCAACAGCGGGGCAGGAATGGTGCCCACCATTACCAGCAATTTCCCAGCACTGCCTCATGCTCTCAGCTGCTCCAATATGCAGTGCCCTGAAGATAAATATGGGCCACCCCTCCTATTGAGTCAGAGAAGCAAACAGGTTGGAGTGGACCTGGCGACTAGTACCTGAATCTCCCATCTGGCTGTGGAGCTCACTGTGACTTCTGGCACCTCGCTGGCTCTCACCTACCTCACAGGGTTGTTGTGAGGCTAAAATAGAGGGGAGAGCCATGTGATAAGGATAATACTTGATAAAGAGATGCAAAAATACATGGTGAACTCGCTCCTGGCCCTCTCATTCCATTATTACTATTTTAAGGTACAGTTCTGTGAATGGCGGGGCAACACTGAGTTGCTCGACTTTTTCTGTATATACATAATACCCTTACTAACAGCATTTATAATCCACCTTCAGGCAAGCCAGCGCATGTAATCTTCTTTCGAAGCAGAACACGCACGCACCAGACTCCAAAGAGTTAAACTAAGGCAAGCATAGATAGATATAAGACAGGCTTAGGAAAGCTGACAATCAAAGTGGCAACCAAGCCGCGCCTCCCTCTCCAAACAGTGTGATCCTAGGCACGTCTCTGCTCCGAATAAGAGCGCCGCTGATGGCAATGGGGCGGAGAAGGAACGGTGCGGGAGCCGCGGGGCCTCCCCGACTCAGGACTCCGCAGCCCCTCTGGCTGCAGGTCCGAGAGGGCGCGCGGCGGCGGCGGCGGCTGGAGGGCGCAGCCATCGGCCGCACAAGCGCCCCCCCCACCCACAAGCCACAGCAAAGCGGCGCGGGAGCGTCGACCCACCTTTCGGAAGTAGCAGTCTCCCCTCTGGTCCGCCGCTGGGCAGCCCGAGGGCAGCAGCGCGTCCGTCATGCTCTCCCGCCTCGGCAGCGCTGGCGAGGACCTTGCGCCCGGCGCAGCAGCAACCACGGATCACACCTCCCGCCTCGGCGTGCGCTCGGCACTTGCGCCACGCACCGCTCGGACGCAGGCAGGCAGGCCGGCCGGCCCCGCCCAGGCGAGGGGAGCCGGACCAACCCGGGGCCCGCCCCTCGCTCCTCCCGCACCTGGGGAAGCCCGCGGGGGAAGGGGAAGGGGACGCGTCCTGCGCCCGCAGGGAGTGTTTGCGTGGCCCTCGCCTAGCAACGGGCCGGCGAGCGGGATCTGGCCGCGCTCCTGCGAACGGAGCGCGGCGCAGGTGGGGCTCCGCCTCGGGGCCACGGGTTGCGCCGCGCCCCCCGTGAGCGAGCACACTTGCAGACACGCAACTCTGTTTCGGCACGATTCTCCTTCGGAAAAAGTCTGTTATCCAGGGACTGTGCTTGCTACCAGAAAGATCCTGGGCTCAGACGCATGGAGCAAAAGAGGAAAAACTACGGATTAGTATATTTGCATAGGCTAATTCACATATGCCATTATTTATTGTATCTCTATACTGCCCAGTAGGCGAAGTGCTCTGCGCAGTTTACACATCTTAAAATGCAATAAAAAGACAATGTAAAAAAATAGTCTCCAGAGTCTCTGTATATGTGTCTTTAAAGGTCTCTGGGCTGTTTGTAAAAGGATTGTGGACAGGAAAGGGGGAATTTGAGTTAGAAACAAAAACTCGGGCATAGAGATTCACGGGATGGGCAGCAGAAGGGGAGGCAGCTGTGGGCAAAATGCCACCTTAGCCAGGGGAAACATGCAGCAAGGCCCTGGACTGCAGGCGAGGGTGGCAGAAATCACCCAGCCCTAGTAGGCCTCTTCTCAGCACTGCCTCTGCTATTCTTTTCTTCAATACAAAGATTCTTATTCCTGAGTAAACGTGCTTAGCATCAGGGCAGCAGAAGTTCGCTGTTAATGTCTTGCTGTTACGTATCAGGAATATAGAAGCAATTAACTGGTTTTTCACAGTCAAAGTACAGTAATGTACTTTCCTATCTAAAGCAGCACCCCCACCCCTTAAAAACTTGGGTTTAAAAATACCTGGCTGCATCACTGCTGACATGCTGTTCTAATTTTCTGAGGCTCTCTAAGTGAGGCAAGGTGGCTGTGAACAAGGAAGAGGGGCATAAGGTGTACCCACCCCGGCCCTGCTGCTCTGAATGTTCCCTCCTTTGAGATCCACTTGGTAACATCTATTCAGCATCAACTAAAGACTTTCCTCTGCTCCCAGGCATTTGACAGCATATAGTTAGGGTTTTTAATAGATTCTGGGATTTACTGTTTATTGTGCAAAGATTGTTAAATTACTGTAGGTTAGTTTTATATGGGTGTTTTTCCAGTTTTAATCTCTGTAAAACACCCACAGAACTTGGCTATTTGCCGTACAGGAATCTGAGAAATGAAATGGATAGAGGGAAATTCAGCTCCCTCATAGACAGGGGTAGGTGTGCCCTTCAGAATTACACTTCATCTCTATCCATAGCAGGGGTGCAATCGATTAATAATTTCCATTATTAAGACATCCAAGGGTATTATCTTGGGGAAGCATGACCTATTGATACATGAGTTAATTTTGTCTGTTCTTATCAGAACTGCAGAGCACAAAGCTTCCCAGCAGAGAGGGAGGTTTGAATGCATGTTTGAATGCTTGAGAAAGGCTGCCCAGCTCTGGGCCAGCTTCTGCCTTAGCAAGGAAGGGTTCCTTTGAAGGTACGGATCAGGCCTGCTTTTCATTTTTCCTTGCACAGTAGCTGGGGCCTGCCATATATTTCTCCATCAAGTTTTAGCTTGATAGGCCAAAGAAACAAAGACAATTTTTCCAGGGCAGTGCACTTTAAAGTAAGATTATTTACTTTAGTTAAGATTTGGGAAGTAAGACTTGGGAAGGAATGTTCTGACTTGATGCAATCCTGCCAGGCTGTTTACTACAATTATCAGTGGTGTTGACCTGTCCCTTATAAGAGCATGAGATGAGCTGTTCTGTCTCAGTTTTTTCTTTACTGCTATACTGCCCCCTTTGTTTCATTATTTGCTTGAGGCTAGCAAGGGCTTGTGGTAATATGGTGACAGTTTTAGAATGAATGGAATTCTGCTGCTGTAAATTGAGCTGCATTTCCATCACAAATTCATCCTGTATGCCAAAGCAAGTGAAAGAATTCCTCAGTTGTGCAGCAAAGTTGTAGCAGGTAATGTGAATCAGGCTTTCCAAGTTCACACAGGTGAGCAGCTTGCCTTTTCCCAGGTCTTTTAAGTCAGGATGCAACACAGTTCCTTGCATTGTATTGATTTATTCTTCCTGCAGTTATTCCTGGAAAAAATGCTATTTCTGTAATTGCTGCTGAGTGCTTTAAAAATGGCAGGACTGCTTTTTCTGGTCTTTCTTTTCTGCTGCTTTGCACAGAGACCTGAAGAATGAATGGGTGGAAAAGTTGGGGGCACTGGGAACATTAAAACGGTGAGGGTGTCAAGGGAGGCTAAATCTCACTAACCCCTTTGTATGAGCAAAGAGCTTTAACATATTTTCTTTGAATTGACAGCTTACCTTTTGACTGCTGTCAAGACAAAGCAAAGTGCAAAAGAGAGAGAGGTAGACAGACAAACTCTATTGGGAGCTTCTCTGAGTCAAGCTCTATATTAGGTACCTGCTACATTCTGAAGTTATGCTACAGGTATCCCTCCAGCACCTTACTCAGGTGAGGCTTCCCTTTTTCTTACCTGCAGAAATACACCTGTAAGTCCAGAATTGTACAGTTTCAGCTCAATGTGTCTTTAAAATAAATTGACAAAAATATCTGCACAGTTTTGGGGCACAAAAGCAATTTACAACATGGTTCTGAGCCACTGACAGCCAAGTAACAGAGATGGCAGAAAGCAATCTTGGGGCGAGGAGGAGAAATGGACACCACAGTGAGTCAAAGCAGCTCCTGATTCTGGGGTGGCAAACTAGTGCCAACTGCGCCACCAAGCACCTGCTGCTTGGTCATTGGTGGGGCAGTTAGCACTAGCACTTGGGCAGGCCTGGCGTGGGCTGCAAGGGGTCTCTCACCACTCTGGCTGTGAATGGCTTGCTTAATGCTGCCTACAGTCTGTAGTGGGAACAGTTGTCTGGGTTCAGATGACATGCCAGCAGACCATGGCTGAAGCAAACCTGCCACAGATCATGGGTTATCAGCGTGCTTAGTGGGCAAAAGAACAAGCCACCCTGAGGAAAGCGGTCTGAGTTTGGACAAGATGGCTACCCTGTGCTTTACTGCTGGTTGGCTGTCATGTCGGTTTACTGGTCATGGTTGGCTGCCTTGTCATGTGAACTAGCTGATTTAGAAACGTCCATGTAGCTAGAAGTCTCACTATGCACTGTGGAACTGGTAGTAGCCATAAGCAAAGCATTTGGCCCCAACTGTTGCTAAGCTCCAGTACTAAGATTCTGCAGGGGAAAAAATCTATGCACGCTTCCATTCTTTTGCTTGTTTGGCCAGTTTTGTATAGGCTGAATCATAAAACGAGATCATCACTGAAGAGGGACATTTCTGAGTTAGTCTGAAAAGCTTTTCATTGCCTCCATGGTGCAGTCCAGCAATCAGGCCTGGCAGCCGTGTGCATCAGAGGGAAACAATTTGTTGCCAGGATACTTTTCCCTGCTGGAAGCTTTCCTCTCCCTGGTGTTTTAGAGCAACTTCTTTTGTCACCACTTGGTCTCTGTTTCTGGAATGGAATTTTCTTTCTATGGTTTCTCTTTATCTTCTGCCACAGAAGAGATAATGTGGCCTGTATGGTTCATTAATCTTTTCTCCTTCATGGCTGAGTCATTCTTCAGAGCATGGGGAGGGAGCCTCTCCAAAATGCAGTTCATTCAAGAAAACCAGAGATTTCGGGTGAATCGCCACTGAATTAGTTCCACCCAGCATTCTTGGGCACCTAGTAGTCTTCTGATTAGAGTGGGCAGTGCATATTGATATAATCTGTGTAGGTATAAAGAGATATAGAAAGGTGGGGGTTTTTTACAAGCACCAAAGGTGATTTTATAATGGCATGACTGAAAAACCTAAACACGCAATTTTAGAAAGGTTGTGGAATCAATTTCTTTTTTACTTTGCAATGCAATCAAAAGTGGATTGTATTGCAAAGTAACTTATGGATGTTTCTCAGAAAAGTACATTCTCAATTTATCAAAGCTGACAGAAAGATGTGGATTGGATCACAAAGTCAGTGGTGATATCCTCTGGACTTCTGAACTTAATTCAAAAGACACGCTTGGCATTTCCACCTAGTCACTCTCCTGTCTCTTCGAGCCCCCAGGAGATCATGTTCATGCTATCTTCTAATGGAAGCCTGGAGGAGTTATATGCACAAGATTCACACTTTTATGTTATGGAACCTTGCTGTACAGTATGAAAATCCATATCTTGGTCTTCTCTGGGATTCACACACACGTGGTACACTGAAGTCTTGGAGGAGTTGTCTCCTAACCCTAACCCTTAATTACCCTCAAGAGGCTATGACATGTCCAGCCACCATTATGAATATGCAACCTCCAACCAGGGATGGTCTCAGCATGTGAACCTGGCAGGTGGCTCCACCAAGGAGGCCTCTCCTGCTATTTTATTAGCTAGACAGGCATGTAACAAGACAGGCTGAGACATAACCAGGTCCTAAGCTGTTTAGGCTTTAGAATTTAAAGCAAACACCTTGAAGTGAACCTGGAAAGCTATTGGCAAACAGTGCCTGTCTTTCAAGACAGGTGTGATATGACCTGATGCCATGTACCCTTTAGCATCTTAGCTGTTGTGTTTTGCAACAATTTTAGAACAACGGCATGTCCCAGAAGGGGTTTCCACCTGGGCAACCTTGCTAAGGAACAGAGCACAACTGGCAAAGTGCTGCTGTTGCAGGATGGATAATAATCAAATGATGACTTGAAGGCACATTTTGATAGCGGTATTCAAAGAACATCTGGGATAGCTACTCTTGGAAGGGCCTCAACTATGTTTTGGCCAAAGCTTGACCTTCATGAAGCCACAATCCTATGGAAGTTTAGACAGAAAAGGGCCTATGGGTCGCAGGATACCCCAAGCATCCTGGGAACTGTAGCCTCTTTTTGTTTTCTAAACTAGCACATGATTAAATGTAATAGTTTGACATGCCTCAGTCTAAGAAGGACTAATATATATTGCAAAAGTGATGTGTTTTATCAATCCCAGCTTGTTTACCTTAGCTATTATAAAATCTGAGGTGGGGTGAATGTTATCGGTTTATAAAGGATTTATGCTTGAGTGATACTAGTGAGGAATGCAAAACTCTATTTCAAAGGTCAGGCAAAAACGTTTGCATGTTGCCCAGTTAAGGAGGCAAATTTGGTGTGTGAGATGGCATTTTGCTGGCCCTACACCTATGCCTTTAAAAACACCCCTGACACCTAGAAATGAAGCAAAATGAAAATGTTCTTGGTTTGGAGATAAATGCATTAGAACAGGATACTTTTTCTGTAGTTCTTTTTCTTCAATGTGTTTTGTAATCAATTGTGATACTATGCTTTGCCTGTGAGTCACTTTTAATTTAGTCCATTGCAAAAAAGTTCCATACAAATAAACACAACTGAATTGTTGTGAACTGCCCAGAGCTTCAGCCATTGGGTGGTATTAAGAGTGGGGGGGGGGAATGAATAAATATGGCAGAATACCCATATCCACAGGGGATAGGTTCCAAGCTCCCCAGTGGATGCCTGAAACTGCAGGGATTAAGGGCATAGGACCCCTGCAGAAGTGGAAAAACTGCAAAAGTTTTTCGCAGCCAGAGTGGAGTTGTCAATTTATCTATTTTATCTTGACCTATGTTGTAAGCCATCCAGAGACGCAAGTAATTGACAGCATACAAATTTGATAGATAGATAGATAGTCTCTAGAGTGTTCATGCCCACTAAGAGACAAAATACATAAGTGAGCTGGCTAGTACTGAGACAGAGAGCATGGCATCCACAAACAGAGTACATCATTCCCTAGAGATATTTGTGGTGTTTTTTCCCCAGAGTTATTTGCAGCTTTTCCACTTTTGTGGAGGTCTTGCACCCCCAACCCCTGCAGGCATAAGCAGCATGGAAACAGCATGGTCCCTTGTGGGTAGGTGGGAATTAAGTGGTGGCAGAGGGCCATGGAGGCTGCACATCCCTTGTATCAGTAATAAATTAAAAGGTAAAAATAAAAGAGCCAGTGTGGTGTAGTGGTTAAGAGAATGGGACTGGGACTCAGAGGATCTGGGTTCTAGTTCCCGCTCAGCCATGGAGCCAACTGGGTGACTTTGGGGCAGTCACAGACTCTCAGCCCAACCTACCTCACAGGGTTGTTGTTGTGGGGATAAGATGGAGGAGGAGAATGATGTAGGAAAAAGGCAGGAGATAAATCAAAAAATAAATAAATAAATATTTTTCTCCTCACCTCTCCCAGAAGACGTGGGAGCAGCGTACCCAGAAGGTGGTCTCTAGGTTAAGCTGAGAGACACATAATCACTGGCTCCTTAAGTTGCACATAATCACTGGCTCCTGGTATATCATGAAAGGGTTGGGTGCACACAGCCTGTCCTGCTCACTTGCTCTTAATTCCTCTCAATAGCCTGAGCAGGTAAACAACCCGAAATGGGTTTGCCTTGTGTGTAGTTTGAACTCAGGGTTCTGATTTATTGCTTTCAAATAAGCCAATAAACTGAAACCTATCTTTGCCTTGTTCCTTCCTTGTTCGAGAGAAACAACAAACTGCACACAGAGGCAGACATGTCTGGTTTGCTCATCCACTTATGCTAGCAGAAGTGAATGATCTGGGCACATCACCACCCAGCTTCTTCATGGTAACCAAGATTGCATCAAGAGTTCTGGTTGTTATGTGCAAATGAAGCCACTGTGTATTATTTAAACAACAACCCTTAAAAAGTATGCGTGAAGCATAATGTTACCTTTTCAAGTCCACAAGTGCATCTGTTTGATTTTCTACTAGGAATTTCTTCTGCAAAATTAATTTGCTCTTTTCAATCTGCACTCAAATTGCTACAGAAGGATAAGAGTTTTGTTTTTGTTTGTTGTTCATTGACATATTTAGGACTTTTTGATCTGGTTTCAAGGATTTGGAAATATTGTTATCCTCTGTACCAACAGTTATGCATAGAAACAAAACTAAAAACTTTTATTGTTTTGAAAATTGTGGATGAACAGATTTTATATACATACATTATCTCAGGAATAAAGGGAACCTGAAGTACCAGTGCAGAGGCAGCGGTGTAACAATCTGGACTGATCTCATAGTCTGTGGGTGCCCTCTCCTGGCAGATTTTAGGAATGTTGTACTCTCCAGTGATGCAACTCTGTTAAATTGTCCTGTAACTTTCACAACGTAAGTTGGTGCCCTTTTTGAGAAACAGAGGGCCATTACAGGACAGAAAAAGAAAATGAAACACTGAAAGATGAAGTGCTCTAAATATAAGATCATGTCTTTTTATCTAGGGTTAATTAATTGAGGATAACTGTGTCCCCCAACCTTGGCTAGTTTGGGGGGCAAAAACCTGTGATGTCTTTCAGATTGATGCTACTTTCTACAGCAGCCTTCTCTTTTTAAACAGCTTAAAAGGAAGGCATCAGATGCATGTTTACAGGTTCTCATTTTAAAAACCATTTTGAATTAAAAATCAAATATCCCTTTCCTACAGCACAATATAACTTCTTCACTAATAAATCTTCTTAGTACTGATGCAACAGAACCCAACTTCGTTATCTTGGGCTAGTCAAGAACGGCGCCGCTACGGCTTAAGGAAGCTTATGCTGTGAAGGTGAAATGCTAGCTTCGGGCTTTACAACTCCAGTCATAAACTAGGTAAATAAGGGCCATGCACGTTTAGCCTGAAAAAGGACTACAACTCCCAGTATTCCCCAACCACCCGTTCGGAGCATGCTGGGAGCTGTAGGCTTTTCTGTGAGGCTAAACTTACAAGGGATTGCTCTTTCGAGGGGCACCCTTCAGCCCGGATCTAAAATGACCCACTCGCGCCCTGACCGACACCCCAGTCATAAGCAGGGATACCCCCTTTCTCTCGCCGGCCTAGCGAGGAGCGCCCCCCGCCCCCCGTGAGCGGCCTCTCCGAGGGAGGCCGAAGGGGCGGGCCCGGAGCTCCTCCGCCTCCTCCCCGTCAGAGGTCCGCCAAGATGGCGGCCGGCGAAAGCGACGACGGGGAGGAAGAGCTGGCGAGTTTTGGCACCCCTCTGGAGCCGCTGGAGGAGGGTGAGTCCCGGGCAGGATTCCCTCCCTTGGGCACGGCGGAGGCCCGCGAAGGGACGGGCACCGTGGGCCGCGCGCCTGCGCTCGCAGTCCGAGCCCTGCGTGTTCGCTCGCGAGGGAGCCCCGCAAGTTTTCTCCTTCCTGCCCGGGTTCATCCAGGCCCGCAGAATAAGAGCAGCCCCAACGACAAATGCGCGCATTTGCACCTCCCAGTGCGCCTATGCCCGAAAGTGCATTGAAGAGCCGGTCTTCTAAGAACACCCCAATTTGTAAAACTGGTTGTGTGGACAGGAGGGCACTTGATTGCAGGAAAAAACTCGGGCAGAGCGATTCCGGGGCTGGGGGCTCAGGAACGAAACACCTGTGGGCAGAAAGCCAGTGGATCCCGAGGGAGCAGATGCAAGAGAAATCTTCCTGGTACCTGAGCCGTTTTTTCCGCAGGCCCCCACATGGATAGCAAGGTGGTGGGGTGGAGGGGTCCCCAGAGATTCGGGGCTCCAGCCCTGATGGCTGCCCGTTTACCTAAGTGGGGAGCGTGGATGTTGAGGGGGACAGGTGTAGGAAGTAATAAATAGGGGACTGCATCTAAATAGGGTGCCACTGTTATGGAAGGATCCCTAAATGAAAGGGTTTCGGTAGTTTTGAGCTTCTGGGTCTGATTGGTATGCAACAGTCTTTCCCGCCCTGGTGCCTTCAACATCCAGCCTTCCCCAGCCATGCTGAGAGTTACAGCCCCAACCCACCTGGAGGGCGCCGAGTTGGGGAAGCCTGCTGGAAGACTTACTTGTGAGCTGGAATCATGTTGGCTTGTCATATCTGTGGTTTGAATCCTAGATTTATACAGTTGCTTGAGGGTGCTTCACATGTTGCCCAAACTTCAACTGCTGTATATCATAGCAATCTGAAAAGATGCTGGTTCATGAAGATCATGCCCTGGTGGGAGTTTGGGCCTATTGTCCTGGGGTAACTGTGCTGAGGTTTCTGGGGTGACTGTGCTGAGGCTGCCATGCTCTCTGTTTAGTGATTCTGGCATCCTTGCTTTACAATTCAGTAGATCGTAGAAGATTGTTAACAGGTTGTTGAATTGGTACAGTGAGCTCAGTTCAATGTAGATACTATTTGCTGTGTGTGTTGATTTGTACTCCTAACTGAAGATTAATATTTTAGAGTTAAAGGTTGTCTGATTCCATTCAGATAACATAGACAGCAAAGTAGACGTAGAGTATAATTGGCATCTCATACCTTTTGATTTTATTGGTTGTTTCATTCTCTTAACATCAATTCATATTTTTTAAAAATAATTGCAGGTGAACGAATTAAGAAACCTATTCCTCTGCAAGAACAGACTGTCAAAGATGAGAAGGGGCGGTACAAGCGTTTTCATGGAGCATTTAGTGGTGGCTTCTCTGCTGGCTACTTCAACACTGTGGGCTCAAAAGAAGGTTAGTAGTCATTCATGCCTGAAAATGATGTATTTTCTCCTGCTCTTGGTTTCAAGCTGTCTTTGGTAAGTTTAGTACACCAGAGTATACTTGGTTATATATTGGAAGACTGTCTGGTATATTTACATACAAAGATCAACATTCTACAACTTATTCTGGTTAGAATCATAGAGTGAAAGAGGGTTTTGTAAGCCCTGTAGTCCAATCTCAGGAAATTCCAGAGCATAGAACCATTTTGTATAAGTAGTAGTTTGAAGTGCTAGAGGAAGATGAGTGACACCTGGGTACAAATCCCCACTCAGCCATGAAGCTCTTTAGGCCATTTCTTGGTATAACATAAATCACCGAGTTTTGTGGGGATAAAATATTGAGAGGAAGAACCAAGCATGCTTTCCTGAACTTTATGAAGGTAATAAGTATGAAAAAGTAACTGTTCTTTAGCATTAATAGACTGTTCAAGGAATACATCTCATCACGGTCGTGCTCGGGGTGGGGTGGGGAGATGGCCGTGATCACGGTCGTGCTCGTGCAGGAAAGACGGGCGCGATCATGGTTGTGCTCACGGGGAAGATGGCCACGATTATGCTCGGGGGGGTGGGGGAGATGGCCGCGATCTTTGTTGTTCTTTGTCACTTTGTTTCAAATTTTTGTGATTAAAAAAAATGGTTACAGAACGGATTAACCTTATTTACATTGAACCTTATGGGGAAATTTAATTCCCCAATTTGGGTCACGACCAGAGTCGTGGAACGGATTAAGTTTGTGAGCCAGGGTACCACTGTACTTTGTATTCTCTTTGGTGCCAGGTGAAGACCTTTTTATTTTCCCAGTATTTTAACTTTCTAACATTTAAACTTTGTTTCTGTATATCCCATTTCATTTCTGTATGCATCTGTGCTGAATAATAGCAATTGCAGTTATGGTTTTGTTCTTTTAATATAACTGTTTGTATGCCTTTTTAACATCAGTTTAACTTTTGTTAACCGCCGGAGGGTCTTAGTTATTGGGTGGAATATAAATGAATTCATTCATTCATTAAAGTTTGGTGGGCTTACTCCCAGGTAATCCTGTACAAGATTGAAGCCTTAATTTTAAATCTATCTTTTTATAATTCTACTCTGAAGGATTAGACTAAAGTTTTGATCTCATGTCTTATAAAAATGAATTGTTATTGTCTTTAAAGGATGGGTACCATCAACCTTTGTATCATCCCGTCAAAACAGGGCAGAAAGAAAGGTTCTGGGACCAGAAGATTTTATGGATGAAGAGGTAAATTAGCAAAATAATGCAAGATCTTAAGAAAAAAACCCAGAAACATTGCCTTGAATATTTATAGTTCTAGATAGAGGGGAGGGGTGTGTGTGTGTGTGTGTGTGTGTGTGTGTGTGTGTGTAAACTATCTCCCTAAGGTTTCCATGAGAGAAAGCAGTTGGTGAAGATCTCAGGTTGTTTCTAGTGGGATTTTTTTTTTTAACTCTGGAGAGGACCATTACCACCAACTGTTCTATGAGAAGTATACAGTTTATTGTGCTTATAGTAACTCTTTATGTTACTTTTAAGCCACCTTGGGAGGCTTTGTATCCTGAAAGGCAGGAAATAAATAGCTGTAAAATATAAGATTATAGAAACCCTCTGGTTCTTCATTAAGAGGAAGTAAGTGCATATACTGCCTAATCTTTTTGGTGCATAATAAATATTAACTATATCTTAGTTTATGCAATAAATAATGGAATGCTTTTTTAATTTTTAAAATACTGTATTACTATGTGGATTTGAGGAGGGATTATTTCCATGCTGAAATGTTCTTTTCCTGCTTTTTCTTTCCCATCTTTTTGCCTTTATCACGTGGAAGGATCTTAGTGAATATGGGATAGCACCAAAAGAGATTACAATTACAGATGAATTTGCTTCCAAAAGCAAAGATAAAATAAAAGAGAAGGCTAGGCAGATTGCAGGAGTTGCTGCCCCTATTCCTGGAGCCACCATGTTGGATGAATTTATAGCACCTGCAAAGTAAGTATAGCTTGAAGGATGTCTTACGTTGTATTGCCAAAAAACAAGTTACTTTGAATTTCACTACATATTTTAAGGATTATTGTTTTAAAGATTGGCAACAGTTTTCCTCTTTAAACAAGCTTTGCTGTTGCTAAAATCAGGTCGTTGCTTTAAACAGTTGGTATTCTCTGTATTTTCCACGTATTCATTACATTAGGGTTTTAATCTGTGTAGTTGGAATAACCATTTGTTCCTACTTTTCAGAATAACTATTGGTATTGACTTGTTACGAAAAATGGGCTGGAAAGAAGGGCAAGGAGTTGGACCTCGAATAAAAAGAAAACCACGCAAACAAAAACCTGGTACATTCTAATGTATTTATTTTTTTAGTAAGAGAAAACAGAATGACCTGCTTTGAGTAATCATATCTTGACTTACTAAATCAACTTAGAAATGATATTTTTGCCTTTGTAACAGAAACAAGCAAACTAGGAAACTGCAAATTAATCCTAGTTTCCAATTCACTCCTAATTGTAAATAGTAGTCACCAGCTTTGGAATAAGCCCAGGGTATTAGACTATGCTTTGAAATTGCTGTAACATCCTGACTTGTTCTGAAGGTACTAACCATAGCTTCTTTATATCGATGAATGCGAAACCAAGGTTAATCAGAGTCAACTTGACTGACCTGTACTGCAGAGAGGTGGCGCACACAGGCAAAATGTTTGTACATGTCTTGGATTATTAAGCTGGCCATGGGAAAATTGGTCCAGCTGTATTAGTTCACTACAGAGATGTTTGCAGAGTCCTCATTGATTCTATATGTTAGTCTCTATAGTGACTCACATACATTAGAGTTATCCAGCTGACTTCAGAGGAACCATAGCAGTCATCCATTACATAGATTGTGCATGAAGTATTCCAAGTATTTTAATGCTGTGTCATCATATTTGGTTGCAGAGCCTGAAGTGAAAATATATGGATGTGCTTTGCCTCCAGGATCTGAAGATTCAGAGGTATTATTTCTGCAATATTTAGGGTAAGGGGGAATCAGAAGTTCCAACACAGTCTGCCATTATGCAGATAATAGAAACGATACATATTTACGTATATGCCAGTGGCATATTTTTATTTTTACTGTTATTCCTGCTTTATAGAACACTATTAATGTATGTAGAATTTTACAGAGTTGCCTAACAAGCAAAAGAGAAGTATTTGCCCTAAGGATCTTACAATCCAATAATTGATAGTGGGACACACAAGAGGTAGGAAAGAGAAAAGTGTTCTCTGGGTAAGAACAGCACAAGGTCTTAGAGTTTCACTGACTTTAGTAATGACGCTTCATTATAAATCTATGTTAACTTCCTAAAGGAAGAAGAGGATGAATATCAGCCAGAAAATGTGACATTTGCACCCAAAGATATAATGCCTGTGGACTTGACTCCCAAAGAGAATGTTCATGGACTTGGTTACAAAGGTCTGGATCCCACCAAAGCCTTATTTGGAGTTTCAGAAGAAAACTTAAACCTTTTTAGTTCCAGTTCTGAAAATTCAGCTCTGCTTGGTGACTTGCAGCTTGGTAAAGGACGGAAACTTGGTATTTCAGGACAGGTAAAGCATTATAAGTTAAAAGTTTCCCATAGTGCTGATTGGAAAAGTAGAAAGTCCCAGTTCTCGCAGTATAGCAGCAGTTTCTGGGTTGTTTAACCCAGGAATTACCAGAACAAGTGATGTGTGTGACTCATGTGCTTATCATTTCTACTTTTATTAGCAGCCTAAGAGCAGTGGGTGAACCCATAAGCAACCCAGAATTTCAAGGTTAATTAAAAATGGAAACCTAGCAGCTAGTGAGCAAGGATGGGTATCTAGGAGCATGTGCAGAGAGGCTGGACAAGCAAGTGGCAGCTGCTTCCGCTCCTAGTTTGTGTTACTGCTAACACTACCCGGAGTGCGGGCGAGGATCCATAGCAGCTCGGCACACAGAGGCCGGCACCGATCTCTCACCAGCCCCTTCTGCTGCTTGGCGGCAGTGGAAGCCACTCCACCAGGCCGAGTGAGTGGCTGTGCCATCGAGGAGCAACAGCAACTGTCACCATGATTCCCTCTCTTGTCCTCTTCAGGCACCATTTCGCTGTCTTGGGGGATACAGCAACTATACTAGTAATATACCTAGAGAGGTCAGGGATTGGAGCGCATTGGCAGAAATGCTGCCAGATCTCTCACACAAACAAAGCAACCCTGGAGCCAGCATTTTTTTTTAAATGTACCCAGGATGATGTAGCCAGTGGGGAAAAGTTCTGCTTATCCATCTCAATCGGAAATTCTGCTGTTAAAAGATTTCTAGGACACTCCTTCATGCTGCCTAGAAACATGTCTGCAGGCTCCTTTATTTTATCTTACTTTAGTTCCTATAAGGGCTTCAGTGGCTTGCCAGATAAAAATTAGACTAATCGTTAGTGTTTAAAAATAGCAACAACCAGCACCTTGTCTCAGAGAAAAGAGTGGCATTTTGGGTTGATTGCAGAGCACTTTGGATATGCTAAATGTTGCTCGATTTATTTTAGGCCAAGCTTTGCAGATAATGACATTGCATGGAAGGAGAACAAACAAATGCAGTGAAATAATGTATGTCATAGGTCAATAAGCTAATCTTATAAATCTGTGTCACGTATACAAATATGTAAATGCTTGTTATATTAAAAATTTTGCACTTTTTTCCACCTGAACATCTTCACAGCATTTTATAGCAATATTTTCAGAGAAAATACCCAAATCCAGCCTTCTCCAACTTGGTGCCCTCCAGGTGTTTTCAACTGCAACTCCTGCCATTCCTGGTCATTGGCCCTGTTGGCTGGAACTGATGGGAGTTGAAGTTCAGAACTTCTGGAGGATAGCAAGTTGAGGAAAGGTTTCCCTAAGCTGGAATTGTTCATGGATTTGAAGATCATTGCCATCCCTTTTAACGGTGTCCAGAAATGAAGTAGCATCCTAGCTTGTTATTACATTGCAATTATAGTCCTCCTATTTTCCTCTCGTGGGAAACCCAAGGAAGCTTCCATAGTCTTCTGCCACTCCATTTTGCCCCCACAATAACAACACGGCGAGGTGGGTTGGGCTGAGAGTGAATGGCTGTCCCAAAGTCACCCAGTGAGCTTTCTGGCTGGTGGGGACTAGAGTCCCCGGTCCAGTCCTCTAGCCACCACACCAGCTCTTTACAAATGAGATCCAGCAGAACATAACAAAACACAGGTGAAGGTGCATTGGCTTTCTTTAGTCTCTTGGGGATATTCTGGGCTGTGATGCCAGAGTTACAGTGCCTAGAGTTCTCTTGTGCAACACCTTGAAATCAACCATACATTCCCATTTGATTTTCCTGCAGGTGCAGTCTATTAAAATGATACTTGATTGTAACCATTCTATATTATATTGTTCTCTTAGGCTTTTGGTGTAGGAGCTTTGGAAGAGGAAGATTGTGACATTTATGCTACTGACTCACTTTCCAAATATGACACGGTTCTGAAAGATGAGGAGCCTGGAGATGGGTTATATGGCTGGACAGCCCCAAAGCAGTATAAAAGCAGGCAAGGTGTGCAGTTGGGATTTTCAGAAGCCCTCAGATACTTTCCATTGTAACTAGCAAAAAGGTGGGATCCTGGAGGAAAGGTTGCCCTGTGTTCCTCAACCATTCCCTGTCAGTTTTCTTTGAAAGTGTCTATGAATTCTGTCGTTTATTTTACAGAAACAGAGAAAGAATTGAAGTATATTGGGAAAACACTGGATGGATTTTCGCTGGCATCTAAGCCAGTAACCCGCCAAAAGGTAAGTAGACCATCCCTTTTTCCTTGGTAGGGAATTTCCAAAATTCTGGGTGGTTCATGGGTTGTTTCACTAGGTTGCAGAGGTAGCGGGCAAGACTAGTAAAAAAAATGCTTGGCCTCTTTATACACCAGGACTGCAAAGGCCATTGGGATAGAGGGAGGGAGCAGGTGAGGGAAGAGAGAAATACACAACCCAGGGACTGAGAGAACAAACCATGTTTGTTTAGCCAATTTCCAGACAAACCCTAAGTAGGGCAACTAACCATGGATAGTGTGTGAGTGGACTAGGCCAGTGTCTGCTGTCTCACAATTTTTGGCTGTACACGGCTCAGTCCAGTCCTGTGTATTGTTTCTGTGCCTGATTTTAGAAGTAAACACGGTATAGTGTCCTCTCTTCAAAAACCGCATTAGATTTATCCAGTGCTTAAGTAATCAATATGTTCCTATATCTACAAACAACGGCATGTCATACGGTTTTTTCTTTAAAAGATTTATCTGCCTCCTGACCTGCCAAGGGATTACAGACCAGTACACTACTTTCGACCTGTGATAAAAACTACTGGTGAAAATTTACATTTAGTGCAGACATTAGCAGAATCCACTGGGAAGCTTGAGAGTGACGGGGCACTCCAAGGCAGGCACCAAAAGACTGCGTCCCAGAGGAGGGAACTGCTGGGCGAGGCTAGTCTTCAAGGTACCCAGAATGCTCTATGCTCCTTGTATTATATGTGTCCACCATTGTAAACCAGAGCTGCTCTACTTTTTAGTTATATCTTATCTATTGAAAATCTATTCATATCCTCAATTTGCAAGAGCCCCCTACTTAACTCTAAACATTAATCCAGTTGCTTGATGGGTTTCTTTTGGCACTATTATATAACCAGCTCATCAGCATCCTGATTTGGTCAGACATTCAAGGCTGTGTGCATGTATAGTTTTCTTCCTGTTCTTGAGCTTCACACGTATTTCTGGATGGCAGTGTCACAGGCTTGCCAGCTTTGGTAGAGCTTGGAATGGAAAAGCAGATGCACTTCCTGGTTCTCTGCCTCATCTGACGTAAAGCACTCATGCTCCCTGTTCCCTAAAGGTGCTCTGAAAAGGCTTCAAGTATATGAAAGAGTATTATGGAGCCCAGCATTTCCCTTTTTCAGTATCCCATGCTCTGTGTGCCGTAGTATCGTGGTGAGTCTTCTCCCTGCTCCTTCCAAGCAGAGCAAGACAAAGGCTTTCTGACTAAAAGGCTTTACTATATTAATATTGACCAGCTAGACTGGCTTTGCAGTATAAAAGACAAGTGTTGTAATAACAAAAGGAAGAGGCAGAGCTAGAAGACTGGCCATTAGGGAAATGTGGCTTAACTATAAGAGCCTGTTTCCATACAGAATATCTCTCCTTCCTTCCAAAATGAAAAGGGCAAAACGCATCTTCAGGGTGGGTCCTCACTCCCCATGAGCACGCTGATTAAACTTGCCCACGGAGCTTGAAACTGTCTGATTCTCTGGGACTGCCTGGCTTACCTCTGCGTCCATTGGCTGTGGCAAGTCAGGGAATTCAGTGGCATCCTTTCTGCATCCAAATCTGTATCCGTAACCTTGGAAAGCTCATTTATAGGAGGCGTGGGCCCAGTCGCCACACTTAGCAAGTTTTATGGCAGAGTGCTGCTCCTGCTATGAGACACTTTCTCCATTTCAGGAGGAGAAAATGGTTCTGTGTTCAAACTTTTTTGCTACTTTCACACCATATTGCAGTTTTGTTGTTTGACACCACTATCAGTGAGATGCACGTTAATTTCTCAGACACATGCATACGTTTTTATTTTTTATTTTTATATATCTGACAGTTAACTAAAAGGTTCTTGCTTTCTTTTTTTAAACCAGGAGGTTTCTTGGTTGCCAGTTTTACATCATGATGTTTCTTCCTTTAGGTCCAACAACTTCTGTTCTAGAGTATTTGTCAGATAAAGACAGAGAGAGAATCCGAGAAGTGAAACAGGCAGCAGAACAGCGAGTAAAAGCTCCGGTGCTGCCTCAGCAGCCCTCACACAACAGAGTAACGGCGCCCACATTATACAGTGCTGCACAGCAGTGGCCGTTAGCCTTGGGAACCCAGCTGGGTGCAACTGGTTCCGGTAGCTTCAAACCATTTGCAAAGGATCCAGAAAAACAAAAGAGATATGAAAATTACCTAGAAAGTCTTAAACATGGAAAGAAAGGTAACTAGCAAGAGTGGGCACTGCTCTTTTCCTCCTTTAAGACTGATTCTGCTTCTTGATCTGAAAGTTGCACTTGTGGTGAGCAGAAGGAAAGGGGGAATGGCACCCAAGGCTGAGGTGAAGTGTCAAATTAGCGCTAAGAAAGATATAGTAATTATGATGTTGAGCAGGTCCAACACATTTTGACTGCATTCTTATGCAGTTCTGTTGCATAAGAGGGATTCGCTTTAAGCTTGTTATATTCCAGTATAGCAGTATAGTAATTTTCTTTCTTACCACCAAGCTTGATGCCTTGTCCCTTCCTTGTCTTTTTTAGCTTCTATACCCTGTATTCGTTTGTGTGCACATATTGAGTTCAACATCTTTGTGGATTTCAAGGAACACACTGGATATGATTTATTGTGTGCTTCACTTTGGTTTTATAGCCTGTTAATCATTCCTCCCTTTTCTTCCCCTAGATGAACTGGAAAGCTGCTTGGATCCAGGTATGACAGAATGGGAGCGTGGAAGAGAACAAGAAGAGTTCTCTCGCTCCGCACTGCTCTACAGATCCTCCAGCTCTGTCTTAGCTTCAAGGTTTACTCCTGCAAAGCATGAGGATGACACTGACAAAGCAGAAGTTCCTCGAGATCAAGAGGTGCCTTTTTGTTAACTCTTGTTGTTTCCAGCAACACTGTATTGCGTATTATCAACGTTTTTCTGTTTAAGCTCTTTTCCAAAAATTTTATTTTTCAAAAAAGTAAATCAAAAAGTTGTGTTTAATTTCAGTCACTGTGCCTTCCAAAGTATATTGAGTATAGCTTATGCATCGTTTTCTGTACATACGAATCATTGTATGTTTATTTTAGACTGATGTTGCTGACAAAGAGGCTGCTGCTAAGATGAAGATGTTTGGCAAGCTCACAAGAGAAAAGTTTGAGTGGCACCCTGATAAATTATTGTGCAAAAGATTTAATATTCCTGATCCCTATTCAGAGTAAGTTGGTTGAATAAATCAGTACTTTCCTTCCCTCGTCGTTTTGAATATCTGTAGAACAGACCAGGGTGGACTGTCTTCAGGGTTATAGGATTTGCTTTGTTTTTTACTAGCACCCAGAGATCCACCAACCATTCCTTGCTGCCGAACGGTGATGCTGCAGGCATACACTAAGAATGAAGGAATACAGAGCCTTTGAGTACATGCTCAGCTCAGAAAGCTATGACTGCTACTAAAACCAGCTTTCACACAAAAATACACTCCTGGTTTCCCCTTAGTGTCCTTTTTCAGCAACCTAATTGAAGAGGAAGAACATATTTTATTTGTTCTTTTTTTTTAGGCATTTGGCTGTCAAAAATCCTTGCCTGTCTAGTGAAAATCAACGAGCACTGTATACCAGTAGATCCCAATCTATCTTCTGCTTACCTCTGGAATGGACTACTAGATAGTAGCAGAAGTCATTGAAGATTTTTTTAACAGTGCACTTAAAACACGAACTACAAGTTGTTACTTTTTAAAAGCCTCCTTGGTTTTCTAATTAGTTTAAGGCTTGATCTGTAGAATGGAATTTCTGTAAAACTGTATTACTACTATAATTGTTTCCTTGTTTCTCATCATCAGTAATCTTGTTTCTTTCTGATAGTAAAAAAATAAACACAGAAACTTGATGTCAGATTTCCCCCCCATCAGGTCATGCATTGTTGGATTGCCCAAAGTGAAACGTGACAAGTATTCTGTATTCAATTTTCTGATGGTACCAGAATCCACATCTAGGATAGTCAGCCAGCCCGCAAAAGTAGGAGGGCAACAAAATAATACTCCGAACAGTAAGTGGTTCATTTTGTTGCTATGTGTAAGATTCAAACCATTGAAGTATTTGACTGATAGCAAGCTATGTTTTATGGAACAATGAATTCCAGCCTAGGTAGGGGTCAGAAATCTGCTTCTGTTTGGCATTTGATCCATAAATTATAAAGAAAAATATCTAATCCTTAAATGTATAAGCAGGGATTATGAAATAAAGACAATGTTTTTGAACTGACCAAAGAATTCTGATGAATAATATTGGAAGTTTATTTATCTCCTTAAGAGCCAAAGAAGCCATCAAGATGGGATGTGTCTGACAAAGAGAGAAAAAAAAAGGATGCCATTAGCGAGTTCATAAGTTTGGCTAGATCAAAAGTTGATGTTCAGGAGCAGCCTGCAACACCAGCCGAAGCAAAAGGCAAACATAGCACTGATGAAACTATTTCTGCTGAGGTAGAGTGGCTCCAAATGTTTTCGTTTCTACTGTACATACTTAATCCATTTTCTGACTGTCTTCTTCAGTAATGTCTTGATATTGACATTGGGGGTAATCTACTTTTATCTTGTTTTTAAAAATAATATTTAGTGACGATACTGCTTTCGGTATAATATGACTAACAGCTCCATTTTATTGTTCAGCTAAAGCAGCTTCCAGAGGAAACCTAGCATAATTAGATTCTGAGGTTCCCCACCTCTGTTCTATAGTTGGTTGACTTTAGAAACACTCTGTTTTCCTATGGAAATTCCTGTTCTTTACATTCATAATGGGGTGGAGACTGTTAAAGTGGTAAGAGGGTTATTTTTGTTAGGCTGATAAGGTATATTTTTTTTTAATGCATTGCCCTATTTTCCTTTTGGCCTTGCTATATAGACAGTAAGTGAAAATACTGCTCAGAATGAAGAAGTTGGGGAAGAAGAAAGCAGGCCATCAATGGATTTATTTAAAGCTATATTTGCCAGCTCCTCTGATGAAAAATCGTCTTCATCTGAAGAAGAGAGTGAGGGAGAAGAGCAAACAGCAACCATGGCAGAACCAGATCCTGAAAATGTGAACTGTCCTGCTCCATCAGCCGATGTTCAAGGTAACAGTGGCTTAGTTCAGACATAATACCAAACTTTCCCTTGGAATTATGGGAGTGAGCCATGTGCTCATGCATTCCTCCCTTCAGGCATAGTGCTCCCATCTTAGTGCAAATTGTAGTTTGCAACTGTTCAGCTGGGATTTGTCCTTTGTCTCCTGATCAGGATTGAAAGCCATGGCTTGAAGCCATTCTGATTTTGGAGGGTAAACGCAAGCCAAAGTTTGCCATGACATGCTGGCACATCTTGGTGTCTGTTTAAAAAAAAGGAAGTAATTTATTGAATATAAGAGGAGCGTATCCATTGGGATACCATATTTTACTATATTTGTGCTTAGGGAGTATCTGAGGCAGTTTTGTATGACTCTTGAACACCTGATAAAATCTGGAGAATTCCATGTTTACTGCTATGGTGAGGTAGAACCAGTGACAAGATAAAATTGATTGGACTATCAGTATATTACAAATATTTAATAAAAACCTTCCAGATCTCTTAGACCTCTATCACTCTGAACCTCTGAAAAGATATATGCTCACAAATGTCTAGTATAAGTTGGAAGAACCTTTGCTGTACCTCACCAAATTACTGTACCAGACATGTACAGTAAGTTGGGTTAACAGATCAATGGGCTACATCTGACTGAGCATGGTGGTTCTTGTTGTACTATCCTTTGAACTTTACTGTCAACCCCCACTTTTTGCTTTGTTTTAAAGAAAGTGAAGTTATCACACCTGAGCCTTCCATAAATGTAACTCTGTCTTCAAAGCAAGCTGAGCAAGCTGATCAAGTGGAGGAATTTGGACCAAGACTGCCTCCAGTTGTTTCTTCTGGTGAATACTTTTCAGCATACTGTGTAGCACTGTATCTGAATTTATAGTCTTTCTAAGTTTGCAATTCTAAAGGATTGTATAAAGGAATAGCGAAGTTTTGTTTAAACATGGGAACAGCCTGTTAGTGAAGATCATGACCCTGAGCTTGGTTTTAATATTGTGGCTAAGTAAAAATGTATGTTACAGTAGTAGGTTCATAAAATATGTCTTTTTAGTACAAGATAATTTTTTCTCATCTTCAAATATCACATGATCCTTGAAACTTGTTAGCACAATTAAACTTGCTAGCATGCAATTAGTTGACTCATCCATTAAATGGAGTTGGGACCCTTTGGATAGCTTAGGTGCACGTGGTTCACCCTCTTGTAGTGATCTTCACTATTTCCCCATTTTTGGCTCCATACATCACCACTTAGATTGCCTAGGGCCTCTCTCAAGTGGTGTAGCAACTCCGCGCTTCCCCGCCATGAAGAGACAAGGCCGCACGTCAGCTTTTCAGGCCTCTGCTCTACATCCGACTTGCACTGCTTAAACCAGGCTTCACTTAGCCATTAGGCGGACAAATTCTGACAGGATTACTGGGTTAGGCTTAGGCTTGTTCTCATTGCTGCAACTGTTCTGTGTTGTACTTGCTGCTACAAAATCTTCTGATACAGGTTGATGTTGCTCTGTTTTTCATCCATGCATTGAATTTCCCTTCCACCTCCAGTGTCTGTACAGTGTACCTCTAGAAGTCACCCAGTTGGCTCTATGGCTACTGAGTCCTAGTTCTGTGCTTGAACCACTACCCTGCACTGCTCTCATGTCAGATAAGTGGTGGTGCTCCTGACTCCACCTCTTAAAGCCTCTGTCAGTGATGAGGGCAGAGCAGCAGGCCCACCACAAAGCAAGGCAAAGCTGGAGAGTCCCTGCTGAAAGTCACCAGCTGCTACAAAAAGAGAATCTGGTGGAAAGCCACATTTGAGGCACCCACCTTGCACTGAAAAACAGTTTTCTATAGTAGCATTGGCACCTTGCACTCAGAGAAAAATCTCTGAATTTACCCATTGCACTGTACTGTCACACCAACAGAACCATCACAACAAAGTATTCTGACCATTAAGCAAAATGTTTGCTTGCCATCAGAAATGTATCCAACTTTGTTTCCGTTGTTCCTAAGAAATATACTTGAAAGCTAATTGAAAATACTGCTATTGAAACATCACAGACTGCTAAATAGTACACTCAGAATCGTGTTCATTGCACTGGCACTTTCTGAAGGTTCCAGAACTGGTATTTGTAGATTTTGAAGAAGATTGACACTGGGCTGAAATATTTTTTTCAGCAGCTCAATCAATAGTTTATATAAATAAAACATAAGTTAAGTAGGTTGTCTAGTTTTTTAAGAGGACTTCAAAAATCTAAAGTAATGACTAGGCATTCTTGAGTAGTTTTTGATGTATCTTGAACAATATTTTCTCTACATCTGATGCTTTTAGTCACTCCTTTGAAGCATGGTGAAATACAGCTTGACAATGTGAAGAAAGAGAAACCTAAAAAGAGCAAAGAAAAACATAAGGCCAAGAGAGAGCACAAACACAAAAAGGAAAAGGTGATTTATTTCAATAGATTTTCTTGGTGGAAACTTAAATCTATGCAAAACTACAACGAATGCAAAAAATAGCCCTGTGCAAGTGTTTGCTGCTGTCTCCACTGGACATAGGATTTCATGCGATCTGAATTGCATTGGCCAGCTCTCGCTCCACTTGATGTTTCTGTGTGGGGCTTACATGCATAGTCCCAGTTGTCTGAACAGCTTGATTTTGTGATGTTCCGGGGGAAAAACAGAGCTTGTGTTCCTTCAGCTTCATCCATGTATAGCCATGTGAATGAGTGGAAGTGGGAGGAAGATGGAGAGAGCAGGAAATGATCGCGGTTTAAATCCTGTGCCTCATGGGGGAATGACTTCATACAGTAAATGCCTTAAGAGCTCCAAATGTATAACAGTTTATTTATTTCAGGCATTTTTACCCCAGCCCTTTCAGAAGTCTCAGGATGGTGATACAACAGTAAAAAGCAGCATCAGATAAACAAAACCTGAGAAAACTAGTATTAAAACTAAATCAGCTCTTAAAATACCAGGAAAATAAAAAGGTTTTGGCCTGGCACTGAAATGGATAAAGTGTCAGCCCCAGAAGCACCTCTCTGGGGAGCATGTTCCAAAGCTGGGTGCCACCACAGAAAAGGTCTTTCTCTGGGTAGCCACCCTCCTAATCTCCTTCAAGGAGGGACCTCCCACCCGGATCTTAGGGGGTGGGCAGGCACATAGGGAAGGAGATGCTCTTTCAGATATCTAGGCCCTAAACCGTTCAGGGCTTTATAAGTCATCATCCACACCTTAAATTGGGCTTGGACTTCAGTTGGAAGCCAGTGCAGGCAGTACAGGGCTGGTGTTATGTGCACAGATCTAGCAAGCCCTGTTAAAAGCCTGGCTGCTCTGTTCTGGGCCAACTTCAGTATCTGGACCAACTTCCAGGGCAGCCCCATGTAGAGTGCATTACAGTAGTCCAGTCGGGAGGTTCCCAGAGCATGAGTCTCTGGAGTCCTCATGGGCGTTAAATGACTACATGCATACGGGTGAAAATTCAGACGATTATGGGCCTCCAGTGCAGGGTGGGAGGAGTGCAGATGTGGCCTTTGCTGCCTTGCAGTTTTGGCCATCTAGCTGAGGTATTTCAGATGGGAAGGGAAGGAGGCAGGGTGGGGGCAGCCATCTAAGGTTGCATTCTGGCGGATCCTGATTTCCTCCCCTCCCCGTTCCCTGAACGCCCTGTTTAATCCTTCATTGGGGTTGGTTTTACAGCCAACAGAGGCGCAGCTGATGTGGGTCTTTCCATGCTAGCTATGAGGGTCTATCAGACCCTTTGATTCTCACCTCCAAGGTTGGAGCCTCATTTTAATCTTAGAACTGACAGTTCTGCTGATCCAGTTGCTGCCCAGTGGATTGCTTTGCTGTGGATGCTAAACCCCTTTAGGCCAAAATAACATGAATGCTTACCTAATATTAAGCCCATTAAAGTTGGCAAGACTTGAGTAAACATGCATATGCTCTTATTGCACTTCTTTCAACCTTTTATCCTGCATTAGGTCATTTTATACGGGCTCATATTATGCAGATTAGTTTTGGGGGAGGGTGTTGTTTTGTGGTTTCTTCTCCTGTTTTGTCAAATTTCTTTTTCACAGCTGTAGAAATACATATTAATATTAGCCTTGAACTTTCTTTACAGAAAAAGAAACACAAGAAGTCCAAACACAAGGGTAAACACAAGAATAAGAAATTTGAGAAAAACAGTGGTTCAGACTCTGCTGGTAGCAGTGACAGCAACAGTGAGGAAGAGACTACAGATATAGCACCACAGGAACTTTTAAGAAGGTAACGTGGAAAAGGGGTTAACCCCATGTAGATATGAATGTGGGTAATGAAGTCCTCACACCTCCCTCAGTCTCTCTCACATACACGCACACATGACAGATGGAAAGACTAGCAACACAGTAATCTTAAAATCTTTATAAAGCTACATGTTAAATGGGATACCAAGAGTGGCAGTTTGGAATAATGGGAAATCAAAAGTCCTAAGGAGATTTTCCCAAGACCAAAATGGTTTTCACCACATATGAGACCATTTTCATCAGTTCAGGCAGGAAAGCTTATGCTACCAGGAAACTAGTCCTGTCTTGAGTCCCTGGGTCCAGGTACAGACACTCAGAGTTGGTTATTTGTTGGATAGGTGTCTGGGGAGATGGAGCCATAATAGACCAAGGCCCTTTGGCTTATGTATGTCTATTCAAAAGTAAGCCTCCTTAACATACTTTCAGTGTGTTTGTGTAAATTACAATATTTGTTTCAGTTAGTACTTTATGATTAATAGTTAAGATTTTCCCTATAAATTATAAAACTACATATTGTATATTTATATGCTGTCGGTTTCTCTTCATTGAAAATTGAGTTCATTATTGCAAGAATAATCCATTTGTGGTGACTTAAAATTACAGTTGAAAGTACTGGAGAAAATATCTGTTAGCAGTAGAAGGTTTTTTTTAAATAGTTTAGCTGTGAATGTGTAGTCATGCCTGGACTGGTTTAAAATGTTGTTCAAATCAGCTGTTAGAAGACTGTTTCCACACTGGTTCTTTCCATTATTTCCCTATTTAATTCTGTCCTCCTATTCCCCTTTCTCTTTAGGTTGAAACATCTTCCACTTGTAAAGCGGTAGCATGGATTCTTGGATACCCTGCATCCTTTGGTCTCAAAACAGATCTCCTCTATGATGGCAGATCCACCATATAAAGCATATTCAGATGTGCTGTATATACTGTATTTATGTTGGGTTTGGTAGCATAAAAGCATGTGTGCTGATTTTATAGTCTTAGTTAAAAATCAAAACATATTGTAAAACAGAAAGCAGTCATAAAGGTCTTCATTTTGATGAAGATAATAAGCATGAACATTTTTTAATAAAGTCTAGTTTACTAATCTTCCATCTAATGTCTAAACAAAATTACTTGAGCATGGATATGAGAAGGATGTGAAGCAGAGAGTGATTTCAGATTTGCCTTCTTTGACATTTTGAACCATTAAAGTAATTATGGTTTATTAGTATTTTATCCCACTGAAATAAATGGGACTTGATTAATTCTCACTGCATAAATACCCTTGAACTGGTTTGCATGGTGATGACTACCTAAATTTTTAAAAAATCAGTGTAGCAGTGAATGAGCGGGAGTTAGCATACTGGCTTCCAACTAACTTGTCACTCTCACTGAGATAAAAAATCTTAAGGTTGCTTTGTCTTGGACTGATTATTGTGACATTTGAACCTGCGACTCTGGGTTTTGGGGAGGAAAACACCTCAGAGTAGGAACACTCCTGGAGTTCCTGTTTCAGATGTCACTGAAAAAAAGAATGGAGCATTACTGGGCTATATATCTCAGCTGGAGTGACCATACAGCCAGGAACTTGGACATTTGATGCAACAGTTGCATTCTTGCAACTCGTAATTAAGTGTCCTTCAAGTGCAGTGCAGTCAACTTCATGACTGAGCATTAGTTCTGTAAATCTAAATTTCTGTCTTTCTAACATGCTGTGGGTGTTTGCGCACGGGTGGAGGGAAGAATAGCACCTTTTGAAGTTTTGCATCTCATGAGGCCACCAGACACAGTGTCTTGCATGGCTAACAGCACATCATTTCCTTCACAGTATAATAGAGCTTACCGGGTCCTGAAAGATTCCTAGCAGGAAGCTGCTTTCTGCTGCAGGGGTCCCATACTGAACATGAATTTTGTAAAGTTAATGGAAATTAACAGATAAAATTAACCTTTGCAGATAAAATTTGTTAAAATTCATACTATCTTAAGATGCAGCCCAAACACCATCCTGTCTAATGATTTTAGATACGTTCTGCTTGTACAGGTTGAAGATGTGGAAAAGCTGCTTGGAAGTTCAAGGTCTATCACCTGTTTTCTGGCTCCTTACCTTTTCTGATTATTAAAAGTTCCTAGGGCTGGCTTTACTGTCTGAGCCTTGGAAGTGGATAAACATTTCACTGAGGGAAGGGTACATTCCTACAGCTCTTAAATTGTTGGCAGTGAAACTTCAATTTGACAAGTTTAATTGTGAATCTTACAGTCTTGGAAAAATACTGCCTGATGTCAAATGTTGCATTCTTACAGCGAAAATGTCACTAGTGTGCAGATGGCATAGCTCTGCCTCTCATTTCCATCAATTAAGTGCAGGGAGGCTGTGGAACTTCAGAAGGAAGGCTGATTGCCAAAGAATTGAGGCCTTTGAATTGTGGTGCTGGAGAAGATTCCTGCAAGTACCTTGGACTGCAAGGAGATCAAACCAGTCAGTCTTAGAGGAGATCAACACCAGATACTGAAGATGAAAGTCAAATACTTTGGCCATCCAATGAGAAGGAAGGACTCATTGGAGAAGAGCCTAATGCTGGGAACAATTGATGGCAAAAGAAGAAGGTGAAGGTGACGGCAGAGAATGAGGTGGCTAGATGGAGTCACTAGGGCAGTGAGTGTGAGCTTAAGTGGACTCTGGAGGATGGTGGAGGATTGGAGAGCCTGGAGGAATGTGGTCCATGGGGTCATGATGGATTGGACGCGACTTCGCAACTACAACAACAATGAATGCAAGATGAGGGTATCTCTTCTTGAGGCGAAACAATGACAGCTCCTAGAAGTTATTTCTTATTTATTATGAATGATTTATTTATTACATTCATATCCCGCTTCCCAGCCAAAAAACTCCCAGAGTGGCTTATGTGGAACTAATCAGGCAGTTCCTGTCCACAGCCTTACTATCCAAAAATGTGACAAGGGAAAGGGAGAGAGCAGGAAAAAGAACTCGGGCACTAATTACACTTACAGAAACATACCTAGTTATATTCTCCCAAGAGCAGCAGTCTGGACTGGCAGCCACTGTTTGGTTGCTTTTAATTTTCTGTGGTCTCTGCAGCCATTGACTTTGTGTGTGCATTTGTGTGGGAGACCCTCCACGATTGCAGAGTCCATAGTTTAGGGGTTCCAGTTTCTCCAAATATGCATTGAGCTTTTATCGGGCTCTCATTGCATTCACACTGACCCATACATAAAATAGCCTAACTGAAGTAAGAGGAACTTAAGTCTATCAGAATCATGGCTAATTTTTTCCATTGAGTCCAGTGAATATACTCCAGTTAGGATGTATGGTTGTTTACACACACAGAGATGTACATGTCAGCTTCTACCCCCAGTCTTCGAGGTATCTCCTATTTAAAACTCGGGGTTTTAGGCGTTAAATTACTCCCACGCATTTGAGGAGAGCAAAAGATCCCGCCCCCCCCAAAAAGGGAAAACCGTGTGGGGGGAAGCAAAGGTTGAGGAGCGAGAGCGGCATCCCTCTCGGGCGCCTAAGGGAGCCACGACGGGAAGGCTCACGCGTGCGGGGCGCTCGTCTGCACAGGGGAGGCCCGCCATTCGCAGCCCGTGGCGCAATGCAGGCCTTCCCCTCCGGCGCCCGGGCCCGCCTCGATTTATCTCCGCCCCGACTGAGGCGGGGGACGCGCGAGCGACCCGGCCGGCTGCCAGGGCTGCGGCGCCCTCCGGCCACAGGCAGCCGCAGAAAACGCCTCCCCCGCGATGCCTCCGCCCGCACCCCGCCGAGATGACCCCCTGGCGACCTCGGGCCACTCGCTGCCGCTTTGGGAAGGGGACCACGAGAAGCTGGCCAAGGTGGGGCGGGAAGCACGCCCGCCGCCGCCCCTGCTCCAGTTTGGGGGGAAAGGGGGGCCGCCTGTGTGGCCGCGAAGGAGGGATTTATTTTGCGGACGCAGCCCGCCACTCCTTCAAGCAGCCCAGGGTGATGCACGGGTTGTGCTATGCTCTTAGGGGTTGTCTCATTTTAGTTTGATACATTTTGGTAGTTGCCTTGACTACAGTACTTTGTAAACAAAGCCGAACAGAAGGAGCTAGATAGGGTTGTATTTATTAGATTTGTATCCTGACTTTTTCCCTGCAAGGAACCCAGGCGGATTGATACAAGCTTCTTCTCCATTTTACCCCTGAGTCCCAGTCCTGCACTCTAATTGCTACTTTTTACTGGCCTTTGGGTTTTATGTACCTCATGCGGTTGTTATGCAGATACAGTGGAGAAGCCTAGACATCACCTTTCTTACTGGGAAGAAAACAGGTAGAAAGAAAACAAATTAATTACAGCTATATCCCACTTCTTTCCTTTTGCAAGAAACCCAAGGCAGCATACGCAATCCTATTTTCAAGGCCTCACAACATCCCTGTGAGGTAGCTTAGGCTGAGAGTCAGTGATTGGTCCAAAGCCACCCAGTTAGCATCATGGTCAACTGGGAACAGGGATCCAGTTCTCCCAATTCTCAGTCCAGTATTCTGGTCACTACAACACACTGCACCATGAAGATGATAACACATGCAGCGTTTGTATGGTCCTTCCTCCTGCTCAGTCTTGCTTCACCCCCATTTTTTCTTCTCAACAACCTTTTGAGGTAGGTTAAGTGAAAAAGACTAGCTCAAGGTCATTGAGCATTGTGACTAAGCAGAGGTTTTAACACAGTCCCAGTCTGATAAAGCTACACTCCATCAAGGACAAAACTAGAGGAGGCTGTTTCTATTAATAGCAAAGTAACCAGGTTGGGTTTGGAGATTAACTCAGAACACTGGTGCTGCTAGGGAAGCTGGGAGCTAAGTATTTTCTTCACCATTCTTCCCAATACAAATTTCTCCTACCTCCCTAACAGCTATTCACCGTACTGGGGAAACAATACACCTTAGGTGCTATAGTATTGTTGTTATCACTGCTGCCATCACCAATGTGAAATCACCATTCTGCACACATACACTCAAAACGTGCACATTGCCTGGGCAGAAAAATGGAAGAAAACATTTCTTGATATGTCTTTTGAATAAGCTGACTGTATATGCAAAACAATATTAAGTGAAGCATCCCCTGTTTGGAGAGTTGTTGGAGATTAAAGTCAGTGTGAGGAAATATGGCATGGCTATAAAGAGCCTAAACTGCACAGGCACTGCTCACCGCAAGCAAACTCTGCAGCTTGGAGTCTTTTCCTTTTGCTTTTTTAACAGTGATCATGCTGCAGATATCATGTATGAACAGAACTTTAACTTTACTGACCAAAGGTAAACTGGTGGGGATTGAAAGATTTGATAATGTATTTTATTCTGACTGGATTGGACGCTATCCACCAGACTAGGCACAGCCAATATTCTCAGTTGATGGCTTGTATGGTTGCTTCCCATATTTATATTGTGCAACATCCTGGATCTTCACGTCATGAAATGTGGTATAGGAATGTTCTACATACATAATACAATAGCAATGGCTAATAGTTAATTCTTAACAAAGAAATAATTAGATTAATGGAACTTCCCCAGCAAATTAAGAGGACTCCCTTAACATTATAAGATTAAAGTATCTCCTGGGTAAGGCAAGAGACCAAATATTAATGTTCTGAGGAAGTGGCAATTATGAAGCTTGTGGCGGCCACTTCACAGACCAGCAACATGCTATGAGGAGCAAACTGGTCAATGCAGAGATTGAAAATAGACTCCAGGGCAGCACCTGTTCAATAGATCAGTTCTGATATATGAATAAGGAATTCCATTGACAGAATGGAAAGTATTTCTAATTCTTCTAGACTTGTGCATCTATAAAAGCAATGGTAGGAGATAAAGATTAAATCTTTTTTCTTTCACAGATTCATTTTAAAATTTTAAAAGGACATTCGGATGCTGTGACCTCCTGTCATTTCTGTTTTGAAGATACAAAAGTTATTTCAGCCTCTTATGACAGCACGGTAAAACTCTGGGTAAGTTGTTAGAAACCTGAATCAACAAATCCAAGTTAGCATGCAGCTGTTAGTGTAAATTGTAATTTACCATGTTTAAACTTTTAGTATTGAAAGTTAAAGATTGTTATGAAGTCTCTAAACATTTTGAAAGAAGTGTTTGTGTCTAATTCAAATAGCAACATTTCTGCTTTTTGCTCAGTGAACACTTGCTTTGTAGAACTTATTTTTATAGGATCTTGTGATGGCTTATTACACAGGTGTTAAAAATAATATTATACAGGTTTGGAAAATACAAATATCTGTCAAAAACATATTTAGCTTTGTGGCAGATGCCCCTGAATGTTAGACCTACCAACAGGTCTCAAGACAACTCACAACAGAGCAGCACAGTTAAAATAGTATGTAAAAACATATAATAAAAATCCTATCTTAAAAATGCCACCAAACCTTAAAATACCAAGTAAATAAAAAGGTTTTGTCCTGGCGCTGAAATGAATAATGAGTTGGTGCCAGGTGCACCTCTCTAGGGAGCAGGTTCTAAGCTGGGGCACCACAGAAAAGGCCCTTCTCCGGGTAGCCACTCTTCTAGCCTCCTTCAAAGAGGGCTCCCGAAGAAAGACCTCAGTGGAAGATATTAAGGGTTAGGCACATATATGTAAAAGGAGATGCTTCTTCAGATTTTCAGATCCTAAACTGTTTAGGACTTTGCACGTCAAAGTTAACACCTTAAACTGGGCCCAGACTTCAGCTGGTAGCCAGTGAAGATGGTAGAGGACCGGCATGACATGGTTACGCCAGCCAGTGCCTGTCAGTAGCCTGACTGTCCTATTTGGCACCAACTGAAGTGCTCTACGTGAGCAAGTGTAGTCTCGTGTAGAGCACATTACAATAGTCCAACTGGATCACTGTTGCTAGACTCTGCTGCACGTAAGGATGTAGTTGATGGACTAGCTGAAGCTGGTGGAACATGCTCCTCACCACAGCAGTCGCCTGAAACTCCAGAGATGGCTCTGGGTCGAGGAGCACTCCCAAACTACACACTCTGTCCTTTAGGGGGAGTGCAACCCTGTCCAGACAGGGCAGTTATCACTGTGATAGCTGATCCAGCTACCAACAGAACCTCTGTCTTATCTGGATTAAGTCTCAATTTGTTGGCCCTCATCCAGACCATCACACTGGCCAGACATGGATTCTGAACAGTCACTACCTCACCTGGTTTAGATGTAAAGGAGAGGTAGAGCTTGGTGTCACCAGCATACTGGTGACACCTCAACCCAAACCTCTGGATGACCTCTCCCAGTGGTTTCATGTAGATGCTGAATAGCATGGCAGATGGGATGGAACCCTGTGGTACATCATAATCCCTCACTACCACCTTCTTGAATTGGCCAGCCAAGTAAGAGTGGAAGCACTGCAAAGCAGTGCCTCCAACCCTCAACTCGGTTAGCCTCTCCAGAAGGATATCATGGTCAATGGTATCAAAAGCTGCCCAGAAGAACCAACAAAGACACACTACCACGTCCCTCTCCCTGCACAGGCCACTGTACAGGGCAACCGAGCAGTTTCAGTCTCAAACCCTGAAACCAGACTGGAATGGATCCAGATGATCAGTTTCCTTCGAGAGTACCTGGAGTCGTCCAGTTACCACTTGCTCGAACACCTTGCTCAAGAACGGGATAATAGTCACGAGTCTATAATTGGTGGCAACTTCTGGGTTCAGGGTTGCCTTCTTTAGGATAGGCCTAACAACCACCCCTTCAGGGGAGCAGGAACCAGCTCCTCCCTCAGAGAGGCATTTACAGCTTCCTGGACCCAGTTGGCTTTGGTGATCAGTCATGAAAGGCAAGGGTGGAGTAAGCACATGGAGGGTTGGACCTGCCCAAGCACCTTGTTCACATCCTCAGACTGCAGTAATTGAAACCTATCAAACAGAGGTGGACTAGGTGGTACTCTGAATACTTCCCCTACAGGAACAGAGCTAACTGTGGAGTCCAAACTGTGGCAAATCTGAGCGACTTCATCCCTGCAGTGCTGTGCAAATACGTCACAACAGGTCTCCACGGGTTCAAGAGGATCCATCTTGGGCCCAGAATGGAACAGGCCCTGCACCACCCAGAAAAGCTCTGCTGGATGACACTATCCAGGGTTAACTTAAACCTTGGGCATTCGTATCATGAGAACCAGTTGCATCCGAGGCAAGATCTTTTTACAATCTAAATGTGCTACTTTATAATCAAACTCCTCTTTATTTATTGAAGGATATTGCGAGTTCTGTCTCTGTTCAGACTTTTAAAGATAAGCACACTGGACCCATTTCTGAATGCTGCCTGAGTCCTGATAACAAAAGGTAATAATTCTGTTGTATTTACTAAAATACAAAATGATTATATGTTGAACTGAATTATGCATTTTTGTGGTACATGGGAAGAAACAATGGCAAAACAAAACAGACAGTGCAGTGTGATCTGAAAGAGTCAATAAAGAAATCCCAATTTAATTTAATAGATTTACAGTTTTACTAAAATGCAATCAGTTTTCCCACTGTGAAGTGATCACACCTAATGGTCATGTTTTGACTTCAAGTTCTGGATAAGCATCATGGCTATATGCTCCTCTCTTGCCCCTTTCCGTCATTCCTACTATTACACATAGGCTTTGCAGCAAAGTTCCAGGCTTGTACTAAACTAGAGTTCATTATTATTACACTGCATTTATATCTCAACTTTTTCCATCTTGCGAGTAATTCAAGGCAGCTTACATAGTTCTCCACTCCATTTTTATGCTGGCAGTAAGTAGCTCAGGCTGAGGTTAGGCCCACAGTCACCCAGTGAACTTTCAAAATGTGCGGAGACTAGAACCCAGGTCTCCCATGTGCCCAGTCTGGCACTCTGACCACTGCAGTGCAGTGGCTCTCAAGCCTGAACTCTGGGACCCCTGCATTTTAGAGGCTAGCAGGGCTCTTCTTTCTCTGTCACCCCTCTAGTTGTTTGGTCTGTCCCCCAATGCCACATCACGGGGTCAAGAGTTGTGCCAGGCTCAGGGAATTCTTCTCCCTGCAGCTGTAAATCCTGACTATGCTCAACATCCACCTGCACATTTTGGGAAGGTGCCCTCCTCCACTTCTTCCATTTCAATGTTTGAGCATTCCAGATCTAGGCAGAATTCTGAGACTGCGAGGCAGGGGATGGAAGGCTTGGGAATTGCACTTCTTTCAATAGAAGTGTTTTATTTACACCAGTTCTTTTACAGATGCAATATCGCCCTTGCAGAGGGCAAAACAAGTGATCTAGAGAGCATGGGGTTCTTCCTAAGCCATGGGTCTCCACTTGTCCTGGTGCTGGTGCTCTGCAGGCACAGGGGTATTACTGTTCCCGCATATATTTTGCCTGCCAGTCACTGGGTCATTGTGCTCTGCTGACTTAGGGAAATTTATAAGTGATTCTATCTGAATGAGAGGACTAGTGAATGAATCGTGTATGAACTGAGTGAGCAACTTGCAACTCCTCTATCTTCATAGGTTTTTTGCCTATGAATTTATGACAGAAAAATGTTACTCATTATAGCCAATTTATTCCCTGTATGTTTATTAATATTATCCATCCCAGTTTCCAATTTGAGTGTACCTGGAATAGAACAAACAAAATTGAACCATCTAATATATGAAAATGTATCTTCAATGTATCTAGATACTATACATGATATCAGATTAATTTGTCTGGAGTAGAAAAACACATAAAGCCTATATATAAAGTATTTTTGCTATCTTTGAAAGAATATATATGTGCTTAATGTTTAGGTTGATAACAGCATCGTATGATAAAACTCTAAAGGCATGGGATACTGAAACAGGGAAAATGCTTGTAAGTATATATTTATTTTCTTAAACCCTATTTAGTAACTGGAAACTGAATTTGCATTCCATTAAATATTTATCCTTGCAAACATTCTCCTGGAGGATGAGGGTGGCAGTGAGGATGGCTTGGTGAAGAATGTTGCAGTGAACAATCAAAGGAAAGGGTAAAGTATGCCCCCTACTCCAGCCCTTCACTGCCAGCAATCAAGTAGCGTTCTCTCTGTGTGCATTTGTCTGTCCTGGGGCTTCTACCAACCTTGAAACAATTTCAAGAGTGGGTTACAAAACAAAATTGAAATACATTTTTGTCCTTAAGCATGCAACCAGTTTAGTAAAAGCAAGCAGACCAAACTGAACAGTATAAACTTGCAGCAAAGACGGATTAGATTAAAAGACTTGGGGAAATAAAGAAGTCTTTGCCTGGAGCCAACGTGATATCTGAATAAATGCAGGAATGCCCTTCTAGGGAACTCATTCCTCTGAATGTGACATCGATGTTTCTGTGTAGAGTTCAGTTTCATCCTAAGACCTCACTCAGTTGGTACAGATTTTGTTCATGCAGTTTAAAAAAGCAATAAACACAAAAATTGCAAAATGTAGAAGCGTGTTTGTGAACACACCTTTCCTTTCTATTGTGGGGAGAAAAATAGCCATGGAGCACTTTTCACTGGGAAAACAGAAGAGAGGGCAAAGTACTGCCACTGAGTTAAATTTTAAGGCCTCTTTCTTTTCAATTACACAGAAAACAGGTTTGGCAATTGTTGTGCTTCTCCTATGGCTCACCTAATGTTAGATAGCTCAGCAACTACTTATTTAGGTACAGTTTAATTCAACTGCAGCAAAAACTGGTCACGACTAAGCCCAATTGAAACTAATGGAACATAAACAGGTATATACCTCTGGGGAAATCCTGGATCCATAATAATCCACTGAAGACTCAGGTGACCTCTGGGTCACAGAGGCAGTAGCCCGGCCAGCTTTTATCTTATCTGGATTAAGGATAGCCTAGTGTCAATTTTCTGTGGTCTGGTAAATTCTAGGTTAGGTGACTGCATTGTGTTATATGTTGGGTTGCCTTTGAAGATGGCTTGCAAACTGCAGTTACTGTAGCAATCAGCAGCCATTGACTGGACTGTGAACGTGTAAAGTGCATCCGACTCAGCTGCACTGGTTGTTAATTTGTTTCTGGATCGAATTCAAAGTGCTGGTTCAGCCTATAAGACCCTACACAGCTTGAGCCCTCAGTAGCTTAAGGATTGCCTTTCACCATATAAATCTACTCTTCTCTGTTGTGCCGCTTTTCAGCCATACTGCTGCATTTATGAAGCACTCCTTCCAAGTGAATTCAATATCTTCTTTCATGTGCCAAAGAAAGATGCGCTTACTTTTCCAGTTTAGAGGCCTGTTTCCCGTGTTTTGCTTTTGTTGTGTTCATCTAAATGGGTGGGGAGATTTGTGGATGAACACATTTTGTATTGTTTTTATGGTGTCTATTTTGATTTATGTAATTGTGCTGTTTATATTTCATTTTTGTTGTTGCTGTATTCTCTCTCTCTTTCACTTGCTCTGTGTTTGTGTGTGTGTGTGCGTGAGAGAGAGCGAGAGAGAGAGATCTGTAAGTTACTCTGAAACTGCTTTTTGCTATGGCATGTGACACCTACTTTTAAATAATAATTTAAAAATGTGACATACAACTAATACAGGCCTTACTGGTATTAATGTGGCTAAGTCACAACTAACTTTAGCTAATATTCAACTGTTTGGGCCTTAGCTAATCAGCCTAGAAGAAATAATCTCAATGGCTTCTGTTTCATCTCTAGTGGTCCGTAGAGCAGGATGGCCTCCTAACCTCATGCCATATTTCTCATGATGGTAAATATGCCGTCTCTGGATCAGATATGGAAAATGCTTTATTAATCTGCAGTGCAGAAGATGCAAAGCAGGTGACATTTCTCAGAGGTAATTTTTAACACTTTGGTTAATGTCATTTTCTTCATATGTCAGGAACTTGTGTAGGACACAATCTTGTTAGGCTGTTCCCTTCTCTCTTTGCATGTTGTTGAATGTATGTGGGTACTTTGATCCAGAATGCATATGGATTCCTTCTACATGGGGGTTGCCTTCTTCATCTGCTTACAAAAAAGCAAATCTACATGCGACTATTAATTCTATGGCTTAATACAATTTATTTTTGCTGGGTTTTCCTCAGTGCTTTTTTACAAGGAACATCTGAAATTGTCAGTGACTCTTGGGTCCTATTTTAACCTTCACAATTAGGTTCATTGACAGAACATACAGTGGGCCAATTTGCATGAGAAAACAGCCAAGACTTGTTTTAACCAGAGGTGCATCCTGGACACCATTTCCTGAATTGCCTGCCTGGGTATTGCGTTGTCCAAAATCAGGTGGCATGGCTTGTTTGTTAACTATGTAACAGGCCATGGGTACTTGAGGGCTGTCCCCCTCTTAAAAAGCCAAGATGAGATAACATGCCGAGATGACATGTGTGCCCAGGCAGGGAAATGGCAGCTGGCAAATGCTGGCATACCTCACGGATTAAATTTGATTGTGTGAACTGGGACTAGAATTTCATGGTGTTTTGTAAACCACTCCAGCCAACCATCCTCACCAAATAGGTGGCTTCTGACCAGCAAGTGTAGGGAAGAAAAATAAGTAACTGTGGCTAATTTCCCCTCAACATGCATTTCACTCAAGAATTGCTTGGAAGGAATAAAGCAACTTGCACACTGCCTCCTGCATGCTCGTTGTTTCTGCTTTCAGTTAAAAAAACCCAGAAACATTCTTGGGTTGTTTTGTGACATGTGGACACCAGGAACCATGAAGTATTCATGGTTAAACAATGCAGAGTTGACCCAAACACTGTCCATAGTTTGTTGTTAAGCCTGGGTTTTTTGTGTGTTTTTCTGGGTTCAAACATTATGAAATAACTCTCAAAATTGAAAGTAGAAATAAGTGCTTTGGAGCCAGATGCTTTTTGCTTTCCTCATCCTTGGCAATTTCTGGGCTGATCAACCCAGCAATTGTGGCATGACATGGAAGCTCACTCTGTGTGTGTGTGTGTGTGTGTGTGTGTGTGTGTGTGTGTGTGAGAGAGAGAGAGAGAGAGAGAGAGAGAGAGGAAAAGAATACTTCCTCAGTATGCGCTGTTTATTGCAGTACATTGGGTTAACAGAATTAACATGGCAATGGCATTACTGCTTCACCATGAACGAACTGCCATTATGTCTTTCATTTAGATCAGGAATGTGTAATTTCTTGGGGTAAGATGGCCACATTGCCTTCTCCAAATCCTGCCATATCTCGCCATTGGTAAATTTGGTATGATAGTGGCCAAAACTGCTAATTGTATTTGAGAATAAGAGGTATTCTCCCCTTCTGCCTTGTTGTCAAGCAAAAACATGCTGCTGCTTTGCTGCTGCCAGTTCCAGTTCAGTGGTGGGGCACAAAAGAGGCTGGGCTGGGAGGACATGCAGCCTCAGGCAGCATGTTGCCAACTTCTCTATGGCATTGATTGGAAGAGTTAAGCTTTGATTTCCTGCTCTGAACCCCCAGAACTTAGACTTTAAAAAAGGATTGAAAATAACTTGAAAACAGATAAGGGTAACCATCAGTACCCAAATATGAATAACAAAATGTCCCTGGCCAAAGTGTTTACCATCTATAATCTTCCGTGGTAAAAAATTGGAGTATTTTTTTGTTTCAGAGTATCACAGAAGCACAGTGAAGAGATGCCGGTTTGATCCTCATAACCAGCGAGTAGCTACAGTATCATCTGACATGTCTATAAAATTCTGGGATATTATAGCACAGTCCACCACAATCACAATTGAACGGTAAGAAACAGTAATGCAATGAACGATGTGACTGTCATTAAACCTGCTTCCTCAGTGTGAAATTGATAGAGGATACTTTGGACCACAGAGCCAGCTCATAATTTTTTCCTTATCTACCATGTCCAAATCGGTGTTGCTCCTACTTGCACTTCACAGGTGGTTATCTAAAGCTCTTCCCATTGACTAAAAGCAAAGCCCCATGTTATGTGCTTAAAAATAATAGCATCAGAAACAATGAAGGCAATCAGGAAGAGCAGTAACTGTCCTGTGGACATTCTCTCCAGGAGCCCTGCAGAAATCAAATACCCCACTTACTTGATAGAGGAGTAAATCTGTAAATATTATAGCACCTGGTTCCAGTGATTTTTAAATCTCTTTCAGGGCACATAATAACGCAATCGCAGACTGCTGTTTTTCCTTGGATGGTCATTTTTTGTGTACAGCTGGTTGGGATGAAAACATAAAGTTATGGGATATCAGAACAGGAGAATTCCGTTCTCATGGGCCCATCACTTTGGAGCAAGGTCATATAGGTATCGTTGGCTGCTGTGATATTAGTAAAGATGGTGAGTCACATAAAACAATGTATGACACTTTTTGCATCTGCTCGTATGTGCAGGGTGTTATTTTCAGATGAATCACAAGGGTGGTATTCAGAACACTAATTCAGTTCTCAGTCTGAAAATGCAGTGATTTTCCATTTTGATTAAATGGTTGCCCATGCAATTGAGGTAAACTGAACTTGGTGGCTTCCATTTCTCTGTAATACACCTTCTAAAGCACTGCTTAGTTGATATATTCATTAAGATTAACTGTTAAGAGAGCATGTATGACTATGTTCTGAATATTCCAGCAAATGTTATTACATAGCCAAGGACCATAAATGGTCATTCCAGAGCTAATGTAACAATAGCAGATTTCTCGCCACCTTGAAGGCATTCAGGAATATCATTGGCTGGTGAATAATCATCCTACCAACTCTTAAGTGGTTGTTCTCAACTCTCCTGTATGATATTTTTATCTTTCTATAGTTACTAACCACAACATATTTTATATATAACTGTATCATATAATTACACTGAGGCTACTCAGGCTCACATTGGTTGTGTGATCATCTGTGGCTTGATCCTGTAAGACAAGGGGTGGAGAGCATTGACAGGGGATGAGAGGAGATGTCACTGGCAATAGCAAGAGTGGAAGGGGTATAAGCTTTTGTTGCTCTTGTTGGGTGCCTTTCTAGCTATTTCCAACAGACCACAGTGAAGGTCACCATCCTGCATGCAGATGTCATAACAAGCCATTCCAAGCCCAACAACAATTCCTGAGTTCCTAATGGTGGAAGGCAGCTCATAATGGACAAACTGCTCCAGACTCATATGTTACAACAAGCAAGCCTGAAACAACCCATGGTGCCAACCCACCATGTAATACGAACCAGATCGATGTAAAGACAATGGTTTCTGTGGGGTTGATGACTGCAATACTAGTGTAACATTCCGTTCCATGAGGCTGCAGGCTGACATAGACACATGCACCAGAAACATAGTCGCTGTAACTCACAGGACCATTATGCTAGTTTTCTAAGTGCAAGGTACTTTTTCATGGACAGACAACCTCTGTGATAGCAATATAATTAACATAATATAATAATTTTATGTTTCAGCATCAGTTTTGGTGTCTGGAGGTTATGACAAAACAATTGTTATCTGGGATACACAAGAAGCATATAAAAAGCTAAGTTTAAAGGTACTATGTAAGCTTTCATTTTGGCAAAGGGGAACTTAAGTTTGCTTCCATAGAAGTCAGCTCTGAAAATACAGCTGACATTGGGTGATATTTTTAACGCTTTTTCTACAATAATAATTCAATGACCACTTTTCTTCAACACATGACATTGCAATAAATAATGTGTCAAGTTCTTTGTACATAATGTCATTGTAATATCGTCATTACAATATTATTTAATATCAGTATGTTTCTGCCCTTCCTTTTTTATGCCAAGAAGTACCCTGCTAGTGTGCATCAGAAACCATCGTCTGAATGCCTCACCTGTCTAGCGCTGCTCCCAGCACCAAGGCCTGGGCTCAGAGCCTATGCATCAGCTATAGGCAAAATCCCCCTACTGAAAAAGTGAAACAGGACAGTAGTTTTTCAACAAGAATGATAAAAACAAATCTATGCAAGGTTTGCTGAAGAATATTTAAAAGTGTGTTAAAAATATTTTGGAAATGCTTTGGTGAGAAGCTGAAGGAATTACTTTATATTATAGCAGGACCTCTGATAGAACATAATATACCTATTTTGCTCCCTACTGCCACCATAAAAAGACTGGATTTGAACATATACACAGACATTTACAACTGAAAAGCATGGAAATAAGAATGAAACTAACAATACAAACCAGTGCATATTTACACAGAAGTATATCTCTGTGAGTTTCATTAAACTTACCTACTTGTAAATATATTTAGGATAGTAGCCTAAAATACAGCCAGAAGGCCAGATTTGAGCCACTGTTTCCTTGCAGGGTCATGGAGACTGGGTGACAGACATTGCAATTAGTACTGACAAGAAGCGGCTTGTTTCTTCCTCAAAGGTAACAATAAACTTAAAGAAATAATTAGGATTTCTAGGGAAATGTGCTCAAAGGTGAAAATCTTTATGGAATGACCCAGGAAGTCATGTTCTAAAATTAATGAGGAATATTTTCAGGTAGTGAAAATGAATGTGTGTTTGTGTGTCTGTGGGCAACATAGGATTTAACAGAATCATAGAACGGCAGAGTTGGAAGGTACTAAAAAGGGCATCAGTTCCAGTTTGCTGCTTAAAATGCAGGACTCCAAGTTCAAGTATCCTACCAGAGAGCTGTCCAGTTGCATCTTGAATGACACTAGTGCAGAATTGTACACAACCTCCCTAGGTAATTTATTCCTTAGTTATATTGCTCCAACAGGACATGTTTTTCTGATGTTCAGTTTTAACCTGACTCCCTGTAACTTGAGCCTGTTGTTGTTGTTACACTGCATTTATATCCTACCTTTTTTCCTCTTGTGAGGAACCCTGGGCAGCTTACATAGTACAACTACGACCCCGTGAAGTGGGTTAGTCTGAGAGTGGGTGGGTGACCCAAAATCAACCAGTAAGCTTCATGGTCAAGCAAGCACTAGAACCTGGATCTCCCAAGTCCCCAGTCTAAGGCATCACGCTGGCTCTCCAGTCCATGTCCTGCGCTCTGGCTTGTGTGAGAAGAGATCCCAGCCCTCCTCCTAGCGGTAACTTTTCAAGTACTTGAAGAGTACAATCATATTTCCTCTCAGTCTTCTCTTCTCAAGGCTAAACGTGAACATTTCTTTCTCTCCTCATAGGACTTTGTTTCCAGTTCCCTGATAATCCTTGTTGCCTCTTCTGAATCTTTTCCAGTTTGTTCACATCTTTCTTAAACTGTGGTACCCAGAACTGGACACAGTACTGAAGATGAGGTCTAACCAGAACTGAGTAGAGGGGAAGCAGTATTTCACATGATTTGGAAATGATACTTCTACTAATGCAAAGCAAGAGAGCATTTGCTTTTTTGCATCTTCTAGCCCACTTCTAGCTAATTTGCTAATCGGGATATCATGACGCATTTTGTCAAAAGCTTTGCTGAAGCCAAGACATGCTATGTCCACAGCACTCCTGCAGGCCACCAGGGAGGTTACCCAATCCAAAACGGAGATCATATTAGTCTAACAGGATTTGTTCTTGACAAATCCATGCTGGCATCAAGTAATTACTGCCCTGTTTTCAGTGTGTTTGCAGACTGACTGCTTAATAACCTGCTCCGGATTTTTCCTGGGATTGATGTCAAACTGATTGGTCTGTATTTCCCAGGGTCCTTATATGTAGTTCACTGCCTTATATGGGTGCAGTTCATGGCTTCCCAAAACAATTACAATAATAACATCAAAGACTGCAGATCACCATAACAAATATAATAATGATGAAAAGGTTTAAATATTGTGCCATATGAAGAGAGCAAATGCTGTTGAAAAAATGGCACCAATAGACTTGCTTGACACAGGGTTGCCACAAACCTTTGATTTGTAAAAAATGCAGTATCTGCAAAGCACAACAAAGGAAAGCAGAATAAAACAAGGTATGTCTGTATACTTACAGAAGAAAAAGAAAGGTATTTCCATTGAGAAACAGTCTCTTAATATTTCAGGACTGTACTCTGAGAGTATGGGATATTGGAAATGCCAATGCTATCCCTATGGTGATTCAAACCATAAAAACAAGAGGCTCAAAGCTAGCTAAGGTCAGTATATTATTTACCTAATAGAACTGACAGATGTTCTTAACTGCTCTCCAAGAATATGTACCTCTGTTTGTATTCGGGGGTCGCCTGCCTTCACTTTACTTTTAACTGAGACCATAGAATGCTGTGGCTCTAAAGGCAAAGCACAAGAACCCATTGTGAGTTGTTACCCATGAAGTTATAACCCATGATGGGTTGTCATGTTGTATGAACCCAAACTGATCTGGACAGGATGGATGGCAACAAGTAACCCTGACAATCCATTGGTTTTAGTAGGGGTCATTGTATCCACGAGGGGTTGCTCTATTGTCCAAAGATGGGCAGTGATTCCTAGTACCCCACTCCTGGTACTGGACATCTCTTCCCAAGAGCAGCAAACACCCCTTGCCACTTTTGCCAAGTGGCTCCTGAGTGACCACCACTGCCCCCATCCCAAAAATGCCCAAGTGGCGCTTGTTGGCAGCTGACACGGCCTTTCCCCTGCTTTGCTATGATTGTGAGCTTTTTTCACTCCAAACATTGTTTTTCACTAGAAATTGTGGAAGTCAGTGGTCAAGCCAGCTTTCATGATTCTGACCCACCCACCCCCTGTTGGCAAAGGGACCCACTCCCATAAATTGGGAAGCTCACAGTTTTTAATGTTCTGAGGGTGGTACAATTTTAGGAACAAGTGCAAAATTAGGGGCACCCTTAGGCACGTTTCCCTAAAACACCCAAAGGGGGTTACCACAAAGGGGTTTCCATTCCCTTTTCCTGTGCTAGGATGACTACATGCAGGGGAATTTTTCAGAAATTGCAAATATTTGCAAAAACTAGAGGGGAGTAAAAATGCTTGGCACCAATGGGCAATTCCACCAAAGTGCCACCAGGCATAACCTGCAAATGCACCCGGAGATACCGAACTGTACCATTGCTCTTAGCACTTCCACAAGGAGATCTGTCTGCCTACATGTTGTTTGTTAGAATAAAAATGCCAGTTACGTTTGAGTCACTGATATGTGATTTCTTTAAAACTATCCAGTGTGAAGAATGTGAGAAGTCTTTCCTGATCTTTCAGAATGATGAAAATGAAGTGGAAAGCAAGTGCGTGTTTTGTCGACTCTCTACTCGCAGCACGACTATTTTACCAGTGCCCCCTCCTCTGCCTCCTGATCTTTAAAAACATTCCACAACGAACCAGTGTAAAAATGCTTTCGTATGTTATATTTTTTAAAACAAGTTTTTTTGTTTGTAGTTTTGTTTGATGTAATACGTAGAAAATATTTGTCTGCAAATAAAGAAGTTTTTTTAAAAGTTCAGGAAGAATTTGAAATTCTCACAACCACTTTCCACCCAACTGTGTGATAATGTTTTAAAAGTCTTTTTTTGCCAGAGTCTACAGAGGAGGAGGTGCCAGTTATGTCCCACTATTTGGCAAGCATAAAGTAAGAGTCAGCATTCAAAATGCAATATGAAATAGATTTATACAACTGGTAGTTCCCTGTGGCTCTAAATGTGGCAGCAGTGGGTCCAGCTGTAAGATGGAACAACACAGTATTTGAAAAACATTTATATCTGTACAGGCATATGCATACACGGGTTTGGCAAAGAGAGAACTGCCTGATTTAGGGAACACCGGAACACTTCTTTTGACAGTAAATGTAGAACCCTGTATTGCTGCAGAGGGGGTTTCGTCAATTCACTCATTTAATCTTGTGGGAAGACATCAAGAATTTTTTTTTTAATTTTCCCCCCTTTTAAATTTTTTTTGACAGAAAAAAACCATAAGTACAAAACTTCACAACAACAATAACACATAACCAGAACACATTAAGAAAAGAATAAATGATAGAGTGCACCCACCATCCCAGAGATCAATACTATCACCATTCACATACTAGAACAATTAATAATATATACTTCAATTATACCCATATCCCATCCAGAAATGCATATAATCTTGATTGAGTTTACAGCCTTCACCTTCTATCAGTACTGCTTTTACAAAATCTTCCCAAATTTCATTATATTTATTTGCTTACATTAACCCCATCAGGAAACATTATATGCTTCCCCACTGCTATGCAAATTATTTGCAGGATTCTTTTCCAGATATACGAAATGCAGTAAAATGTGAATAGCAGCTGAAGAACTAGATTGAGGTGTTTCCTAAAACCTGCATATGTAGCGGACCAACTTCGCACGAGCCAGAGATGATCGGCATGGATCGCTCCGAGGAGGAAGAAACGCTCACGCCGACCTTGTGCGCTTCGCCGGCTCCTCCTCCCCTTCCTGCCTCGCCTCCAATGCAGCACTTTCTCTTTCGAAAGTCGATCGCCGAGCAGACGGCTCCCTCAGCTACATGAAGCCGGCTCCGCCACTCACCCTAGCGGCTGGCGCCGTGGCTTAGTTGGTTAAAGCGCCTGTCTAGTAAACAGGAGATCCTGGGTTCGAATCCCAGCGGTGCCTGCAGGGTCGTGCCTGCATTTTGCTCGAACGGTTATTTTTTGACGCCCAGCGGCGCTCCTTTCTGGGCCGGAGAGGTAGCTGCTGAAGGGGAAACGTGCAGGGAGGCGCCCGCTGCTCCGTGATAAAGCTACCCCGTAAAGTTTCTTCTGCTGCGCGTTGATGTGCGCAGGTTTATAAGGGGCATGGCCAAGATTCTTTAGCCCTATCTGAGTACGTGGTGCGGATCCCGTAAGCAACGTTCTTGCCACGTATAAACACAGCAAGAACACAAGGCTATGCAAATCTGGGCAGAAAAACCTTCCTACGACTCTCATTACTCGCAAGTATGGCGGGCAGAGGAATGCCGGGAGGGTGGGGTTTTTTCCCCCCTCACTGCCGGTGTAGGCATAGGATTGCACCCTTAACTCTCCGAACTGCTTGCTATATACAAGCCTTAAAAATCGTGGGTTTGGGTTTGTGGCTCAACATCAACACCATGTTCTAATGTCACTTAGATTAGAACATAACAAGATCCGTCCACTCCAGTGGTCTGCTCACACAGTAGCCAACCAGCTGCTCATGGGAATCAATGAGCAGGTTATGAGTGAGACTGCACTCTCCTGCCCATGTTCCACAGCAAGTGGTGTACATAGGCAAACTGCCTCTGATACTGGAAGGAGTATATGGCCATCAGGACTAGTAGTCATTGATAACGCCCCTTCTCCATGACCTTGGCCAGTCCCCTTTTAAAGCCCTCCAATGGGTGGTCATCACCACACCTTGTGGGAGCGAATGCCATAGAGGGACTCTGTGCTGTGTCCAGAAGTCCTTCCTTTTCTCTGACCTGGATCCCCCACCAAGCAACTTCATGGGATGGGGGATCCAGAAGTATTAAGAGAAGGGGGGTCTTCTTAACCGCTTTCTCCACTCCATGCATAAACTGTGTATCTCCATCATGTCTCCCCTTACTTGCTTTTTCTCTGAACTAAAATATCCCAGCATTGTAACCTTTCCTCACAGGGTAGCTGCTTTTGTCCCCTGATCATTCTAGTTGCTCTTTTCTGTACTTTTTCCAAATCTACATTATCCATGTGGTGTGTGGTGACCAGAACTGTACACAGTATTCCAAATTTGAACACACCATAATTTGTATAAGGAGAGTATGGCTGTGACAGTTTTATTCTCGCTTCCTTTTCTAAGTTTGCCTGCTTTTTCACAGCAGCTACACACTGGATTGTCATCTTCATGGAACTGTCCACCACAGCCCCAGGATCCTGTTCATGGTCAATCACTACCACTAGCTGCAATCCTGTTGGAATACAGAGGAAGTCGGGATATTTTGCCACAGTGTGTATCACTTTGCACTCGCTTGCCTTGAACCACATTTGCCATTTTGATGCTGATTCTCTCAGTTTGGAGAGATCCCTATGGAGCTCCTCACAATCCTTCTTGGTTTGTTGTTGTTAGTCGTGAAGTCGTGTCCGACCCATTGCAACCCCACGGACAACATTCCTCCAGGCCTTCCTGTCCTCCATCATCCCCCGGAGTCCACTTAAGCTCAGGCCAACTGCTTCAGTGACTCCATCTAGCCACCTCATTCTCTGCCGTCCCCTTCTTCTTTTGTCATCTAATGTTCCCAGCATTAGGCTCTTCTCCAGGGAGTCCTTACTTCTCATTTGGTGGCCAAAGTATTTGAGTTTCATCTTCAGTATCTGGCCTTCTAAAGAGCAGTCAGGGTTGATCTCCTCTAGGACTGACTGGTTTGATCGCCTTGCAGTCCAAAGGACTTGCAGGAGTCTCCTCCAGCACCACAATTCAAAGGCCTCAATCCTTCGGCGCTCAGCCTTCCTTATGGTCCAACTTTCATAGCCATACATTGCAACTGGGAAAACCATAGCCTTGACTATATGCACTTTTGTTGGCAGGGTGATGTCTCTGCTTTTTAGTATGCTGTCTAGATTTGCCATAGCTTTCCTCCCCAGGAGCAAGCGTCTTTTAATTTCTTGGCTGCAGTCCCCATCTGCGGTGATCTTGGAGCCCAGGAAAATAAAATCTGTCACTACCTCCATTTCTTCCCCGTCTATTTGCCAGGAAGTGAGAGGACTGGATGCCATGATCTTAGTTTTCTTAATGTTGAGTTTCAAGCCAACTTTTGCACTCTCTTCCTTCACTCACATCAAGAGGCTTTTTAGTTCCTCTTCACTTTCTGCCATTAGAGTGGTATCATCTGCATATCTGAGGTTGTTGATATTTCTCCCAGCAATCTTAATTCCAACTGGTGATTCATCTAGATGGCATTTCTCATGATGTGCTCTGCATATAAGTTAAATAGGCAGGGCGACAGTATACAGCCTTGCCGAACTCCTTTCCCAATTTTGAACCAATCAGTGGTTCCGTGTCCAGTTCTCACTGTTGCTTCTTCACCTGCATATAGGTTTCTCAAGAGACAAATAAGATGGTCTGGTACTCCCATCTCTTTAAGAACTTGCCACAATTTGTTGTGAGCCATACAATCAAAGTCTTTAGCATAGTCAATGAAGCAGAAGTAGATGTTTTTCTGGAACTCCCTAGCTTTCTCCATGATGCAGCATATGTTGGCAATTTGATCTCTAGTTCCTCTCCCTCTCCGAAATCCTGCCTGTACCTCTGGTAGTTCTTGGTCCACATACTGCTGGAGCCTAGCTTGTAGGATTTTGAGCATCACTTTGCTAGCATGTGAAATGAGTGCAATGTGTGGTAGTTTGAACATTCTTTGGCATTGCCCTTCTTTGGGATCGGAATGTAAACTGACCTTTTCCAATCCTGTGGCCACTGATGAGTTTTCCAAATTTGCTGGCATATTGAGTGTAGCACTTTTACTGCATCGTCTTTTAGGATTTTGAATAGCTCAGCTGGAATACTGTCACCTCCACTAGCTTTGTTGTTGCTCAGACTTCCTACGGCACATTTGACTTCACATTCCAGGATGTCTGGCTCGAGGACAGTGACCACCCCATTGTGGTTATCAGGGACGTTAAGCTCTTTCTTGTATAGTTCTTCTGTGTAATCTTGCCACCTCTTCTTAAACTCTTCTGCCTCTGTTAGGTCCCTGCCATTTTGGTCCTTTATCATGCCCATCTTTGCATGAAACGCCCATTTTTGCATGAAACCTTCTTGGTTTAACCACCCTCAATAGTTTGGTGCCATCAGCAAATCTGGCCACTGCATTCCTTACTCCTAATTCCAGATGGTTTATGAATCAATTGGAAAGCATTGGTCCTAATACAGAACCCTGTGGGACTTCACTGTTAATATCCCTCTACTGGGAGAAGTTAGCATTTATTCCTACTCTCTGCTTCCAATTCTTTAACCAGTTACGGATCTGTAAGAACGCTTGTCTCAGTCCATTACTGTTAAGCTTGCTCAAGAGCCCTTGGTGATTTGTAGACATAAAGGTAGAATAATTAAAGAAAAACAAGAGTGAAAGAAAAAAATATGTTTACCTCTGCGTATATATGGCAGCCATGGTGCCTTCTTACACTTCTCCAAAAGAGAGGAAATGCACCCTCAAAAAGAGGACAGCCTCTGCATATGCTATTTTGTATGTATATTTGTACAGTTAGAAATAATTTCTACAGATTAATTTATATAAAAATACATAATGGGAAAATTGGCCAGGTGATCTGTGCATTTATTCAGTCTCTTCTTCAGGGAAAATGTAAGGCTCCTATTCTTCAATCTTATAGTTCAATATCTTTTAATCAGAATTTAGCACTGGACAGCATTTTAAAATACAGAACCGTCCTATGTAAAGTGGGCACCCAGCCACCTAGCTGTATTTTGCCAGCTTGTAGAACAGATCTGTTTTATACACCAAAGCGTATTTATCAAATAATATAAGTAACTGATAAATAAATAATGCCCTAGGAAAAGAAGGTGCTGCCAGCAATCGTTAGACCACTGTGTCAATTTTATTGTTTTTCCTCTTGCCCCAGTTAATTGTGCTGATTGTAGGAAAATTAGTGCAATCCTATTTGCATCTAGTAAAAAGTAAATCCCTCTAATTTCAAGGAAATTACTCCCAGGTAAGCAGGTCCAGAACTGCAGGCTCAGCATCTAGCTGGCACGGGTTACCCTCTTTGTTCTTCCATGTCTTGTGTTTCTACTTGGAATGCTAAAGAGGTTGCTCAGCAGATGTCCATTAGTGCTGCATTACTTTCAAAGACAGGATCTTGTCAAGGTATGGTATATGAGCATTCCTTCACATCCAGAATTTTAAAATGGCATTGGCCAGCTTTATTGCTCTCCGAACATGCCTCAGCAGTCTTCCGCCTTTCCAAAATCCCACCTATTCAAATCAGGTAGCCTTTAAAGCAAGGAGGGAAACCACAGGAATGGAGCCCGGGCCCAGTGCCCTGGAGTCCCAATCTAATCTCTGGGGCTCCCTAGATAACTGTGCCCCTTTCTCCTGGCCCTGACCTCTTTCCAGCAACAACCAATTGTTTTTATTTTATTTATTTATTTAGAAAATTTCTATGCCGCCCCATTCGCCGAAGCCAATTGTTTGGTGGTTTCTCAGTTACTGTGCAGTTCCCTCCCTCCCACCTGCCTGCCTAAAACGCTGAAAGGGTTTGCACTAGCAGAAAGGGCTCTACAGGACCACATACTAGCACGCTCATTTTGTATTTTGGCCACACCTCTTCGCCTGTGCTCCACCTAGCCACTAGGATGTGTTCCCCAAGACCTTGTCCGAAATCGAATTAGCCTGTGCCTGTTTTGAAGATATGTCTGGCTTTCACATCTTCATATTTTTCCAAACTTCCAGATTAAGTAATTATTTAGAAGAGCATATCCCACCTCTTAATCAAAATTTCCTCAAGACGGCCCACAAAAATAGATTGTAAAGTACACACAAAAGCACCAGCAGTTCTTAGTTCTCTGGCCAATGGATATGATTGCCAGAATGCCATCGCTGGACAAACTAGCAATTTGAAGCGAGTGTTGGTTTGCTTTTTGGAAGGGAAGGGGGAAAGCAATCTTCCTGCAGTTGTTCCATCTTAGGCCAATGGCCCTCTCTCTTCCCCTTGTCATGATGCTCTTCCTGGAGGAAAGGGGAAGTCCTTCCAAGAGTCTCTTTATCTCTTGGCTGGTGGCAGAGGTCAGAGTAAGCTTCCTTTCAGCTCTATAGCTCGACAGAATAAAGTTGGAACAGCCACCAGTTCTATTTATTTTCTTACTGTCATGAATGTGGGTGGAAATGCATAGGGGTGCATTGTAAATTTGTGTCAAGAAATGCTTAGTCAGACCAACAGTCCGTCCAATCCTAAGATCAATTCAGTATATCCTGCAATCAACTTCATTACTACAGAGTGATTCTCACTAACCTCAGTGAGGTTTATTTCTTTATAAAATGAAGGATTTGCACCGTCAGTCTCAACGTGGTACAACTCTAACAGAACTTATGTCGCTGTCATACTGCTGACATAGCTACCTTGTGCTGTCATAATTTGGGATTATACCAATATCAAGGGTTTGGTAGGAATTCTATCCTGATCCAGTCAGCATGACTCAAGGATGGGATTGCAGCTGTAACAGGAGAAACAGTTTATTAGATACTAGTATCACCATTTGTTAAAATGTTAGTGTGATTACCACATGATGGTGATGCTTAAATCCAGATAATTTGTAGGAGCTAGCATGAATTCTTGAGCCTGGAAGCAAGCTTGTGGGACTTGAGTATTTCTTGATTTATGTCTATTTTCCCCTTTTCCTCCTCCTGTGGATCAGTCTCACTGAAGTATTTTTCCACCACTTTTGTATTATGTACTATGTTTTGACATATTAAAAATGGCCTTGCAAGCATTTTCAAAGTGGACTTTAATTTTCTTTGCTAAGGAGCCAAAGATCAATCAATTGTTAATTGTACCAAGAACAAAGGGAGTGGGGAACATGGAGGAATTGCTGTTAATAGTTCCTGTATTTGGCTGAGTGAAACACTGTGCAATTCAGGGACTCCTTTGACGACAAATAATGTACAGGTATTCCACTTTTTTCTTTTAAACAACCCATAGCAGTGTTTAGATAGAACTAAGTTTCTTTGCAGAAAAATATCAGTGAAAATGCAACGAAAAACCTAGAAAACAATAGCCACAATCCACTAAGTTCTGTTTATAAAAAGAACAGGACTGCAAAGTAGAAAATGTGGTCCGGACATTGGAGTTCTCCTGCACTGTTCTGATATCCCTTCCTTTCTTATCCTTTCAGCTGGAGATACTGAGATTTGAACCTGGGAGACCTTTTGCACTGAATGATGTCTCTCTCCATGTGGCATAATGGACCATTTGCATGTATTTACAATGACATTTTAATCTTTTCCAACATGGTGTTTGCACTGCATCCATAGTTTGCTTGAACTTCAACTCAGATGGGAAGATTTGTAGAGGGACAGATGAGTCAACTTCAAGGAGGAATGGCACCATTTGTCCCAGGCCTACGCCAGCCTCCTTTCTGTGGGCGCCAGCAACATTTCTGTCTCTGAAATAGCTATAGAGCATTTCAGGGTATTTAAAAAGGCCCTGATTTTGTGTGGATCCATTTTTCTTATAGGATGATTCATTACTGTGGTAAACAAAATCATTTGGTTCCTGGACAATAATGGTGCTTGTATTATATGGAAACAATAACAAGATTGGGCAGAAACATCTTTAATGCAAAGATGCACCCTCCAGATTGAAAGATGACTACATTTCCCAAAATTCCTTGCTATGCTAGTAGTTGCAATCCAAAACATCTGGAGGGCACCTGGTGACCTATACCTGCTTTAATATAAAACGGGTGTTGTGTGCCTGGCACAGTGCAGAGTCTACAAACTGGACATGTGCTTTGGTACAGTTGTAATCTCTCTCACGGGGCCCAGGAGCAGACAGAGTTCATAATGCTTTATTATATACACCTGTACCTCGTATATACCTGATGCATCCATCTGACTTACAAGCAATCAAAATAGTTGCCAACATGTTTCACATCTCCATCTACCCATTTATCTATTTGTCCATCTCTGTGCTCTCCTCATATCTATTTTCTGTTCTCTGCCCCGGCTCTCTGTCTGTCACCGTTCTTTAATTCTTTCATGTATCTATCATCTGTCACCATGAAAACCTGGAGTTTACACACTGGCCTCTACAAGTAACTTATATAGCACTGCTGGGGTCTGCGTGTGAATGAGCAGGAAGGATTCTCAATAAAAATAGATTAAACTGGCTGTTTTGTGAATGATTAAATGGCTGGGAGCAGACACAAGAAGCAATTGATGCAGCCTTTTTGAGTAGAATGGAGTTGCTTGGTACAATCATATTATTCATCTCAAAACAGGCTAATAATAATAATAAACTATATAACCACAATATCTGTCAGTTGTGATGATAGTTCCAGATTTCAGTTTTCATCGAAAGTGAACTTGGGAGCTCCTCAAAGAGACGGGCCAGGGGAGAATGTTAGGACAAGACTGAGCTGGATTGCTAAGGCATAGTTTAGCGAGGTTTGCAGATCATTCCTCTGGTGCGATTACCTATGCAAGTGCACCCAGTAAAATAGAATTTTTCCACCTGCACACCTCGGGGTGCAAGACCCCAAAATGTTCTGATTTGGGCTTGGATTGCAAAACCTTTATCCTTTGGACCAAAATCCATTTTGTAGAAGCAGTCCAGCACTGGATAGGACCAAAATACCTGGTTGGTCACTGGCAGCAGGGGCAGAGAAGTGTGATAGGCTCACATCTAACAGCCCTGGAGCATATAAACAACAGCATTCTGCAGTATCTTTGTTGATTCCACCAACCCCACCAAGAATATCTTTGACTAAAAGGCCCTGCCCTGCTTTTTTGACTTTTGAATTAGTCAAGGACAAGCTGTTGCAAACAGAACTGAAACACAGAATGCAGCTGCAGGCAGTGAAGACCATGTCAACAGTATGTACAAATGAAGTCTGGAAAATTAATTTGCATGAATACAGTGACAGAAGAAATATTTTCCTTTGGGAAATGTTGGAGGCTATAGACTTATTTTTATATGCAAAATATGCCATGCATCCACATTTCCCAAAATAAAGATTTAATAAGCCCAAAAGAAGAAAGCTGTGAAAAGTCCATTATTTCACATTTAAAATAACTCATGAATACCAAGCAAATAAATTGAAGAAAAGGTTTAATCTGAGATATACAAATATAAATATAGTAAAAATTCAAGGGGAGGACTGAATAAAATTATGGAATAATCAAGCAATCTGTATCTGTGCATTATAAAGATCAGTTCTAAATTAGTATTGTAATCCCTGAGTTCTACTGCATCAGTGATATTGTTTTATTTGTTCTCTTTTATTGCTTGTTTTCAAGACATTTTGCATTTCTGCAAGAGGCTTTTCTGCTCTACTTTTGGTTTTGCCGCATAACTGAGACCTGAATGCCACATAGGGATTGTTTGCTTTCCTGCTAGATGTTCTCTAGGTGGCACTGTGGTATTGTGGAATAGTACAAATACATAAAAGAAATTTGTCCCTTCTTTCCCTTTCACAATTAAATGTCCCTTTTCCTCCTGCTCTAAAAAATGGATTGCCAACTAGACACAAAAGTAAAAAAAGAAAACATTGTCTAAAGAACATCTAAACAACTGTGAGTAGGAAATGATGAAGCAGAGTTGGGAAGAGTTCCTGTTTGTGGACTGTATTTTTTACCTTATGTTCTCCCAACCAAAGTCAGGTGCCAAAGATATAAAGAATTCTGAGCCTAGGAATTTGTTTTGCATACCAGAACTGGATGGAGCTCACTCTCCTTCTGCAGACAAATCCATTCTTGGTTATTTCAAGCTTTGCTTCTTTCCAGAATCTAATGAAAATGGAGAGTAATGTTGTTGATGCTACAAAAAACTGGAAATAAATCCTTGCTTATCTACTGCTCAGAGAGATACTGGAAGATCCTCATATACCTTCTGGCCAACCCTAATATAAAGTACATCTTCAGTGTGTATTAGCTTCAGTCATCTGATACTTTCTAAGTATTTGATTTTATCTGTAAAGTTATTTCTCTTTACAGATGGAAATGGAATCCCTATATGATCCTATTTTATCAAGTGTGATAAATGTAGCATGGTAAATTAAGCACGTTTGAACCAATACACATGGTTTTTTCTGCATGCAGCGACCAGGCATGTCTACACTCATCATAGCTAACAAAACTACACACACAATTTTATTGTTGTGTTCACATGTGTTCAGATGAGGTCCTCTGTAATTTGTAACTCTTCCTCTTCCCCAACAAGTCTGTTTAAAAGAAAGGTGTGTGTGTGTGTGTGTGTGGGGGGGGAGGATTTTCTGCACAAAAGTTTATTGTCTTAGGAATCTTCATGGTGATTTATACCAGTCTGCATTTAGTGCTTAAAAATCATTAGCCTTTGCCCTTGCTGCTGCTCTGTGTGTTTAAGCAAGTTTTTGTACTTTTGTAGCCTGCCTTGGAAGGGCAGTGCACCCTGAAAAGCAGATTAAAAACTGACATTTTTCATCTGCTGGGGAATCTGTAAGTTACAGCATGTACTTCTCTCTAAAAACATGCATAGGATCACACCATTCCATGCATTAAATTACATTATGTTCCATGAAGAAAAGCTTCTTTTTTTTTTGCCATTCCTGAACTTACTGAATGTCAGCTAGATGGGGTGACTGGATCCTTGCAGACTGTGAGAGCGTAAAAAAACTACAAAAAACGGCCAGCAGTGCTAAAGCAATCGCTATCTCTTGGAGAAGCATAAGGTTCGAGGCCACCCACCACTGCGCTGCAAGCATTTCACGCCCTGCTCTGCCAGCTTGATGGGTTTTGTTGGAGAGCCAGGAAGAAAGGTGTCAATGTAGATGCTTGCCTTGATGTCAGACAAAGACTTTCTTATTTTTCCGTCCCTTTTAGTATCTTGGGTACAGTGCTGTTATTGTGGTGTGTTGCTTTTTCATTTATCTGCTGGGTTTTGGTGCTGCTTTAGTTTGTTGCATATTTTATTCTGTATTATACTTTATTTTAAGCTGCCCTTGCAATTGGAGGGTTGAAAGTCCTGAGCACAAATACAGTAAATAAAAGTCAAACCATAGATAATCAATACTTTATATATGCAGAGACTACATACCTTTAATACCAGATTCCAGGGACAAACAGCGGGGGGGGGGGGTCACTTTTAGATCCTGTTTTGGAAAAGCCCAGATCTATCTGTCTGATCACTATTGGAAACAGAACGATGGTTTAAATAGACCTTGTTTTGTTCCAGCAAGGCAATCTGAATGTTCTTAAGTTTTAAGTCCTTTGTAGATGACCTTATATGAATCTCAGTAGTCTACAGTGTGAGAAAGGATCAAGTCATAAATGTTTTTGTCTCATAAATAATTTAGCAATGTGAATTGATTCCGCTAAAAATCAATATATAAATAATTACGGTATCTCAGCTTCATTTCCCCCCCTTTCAATCGGCACAACAAAGCTCCAGTAGGCAGGAAGGACATGGGTAATTCTTTAAGAAAGGATTAAAAGAAAACAGTAAAGGATAAAGATGATGAATGGGTTAATGAATGGAGAATCTTTTACTGGGCAGTTGTATTACTACCTCTATGAGCCATAATTGAAAGATTACTGCTCAAAAATCCAGGGAACAATGATTTTACAATCATAGGCCCATAAAATCATTGAGAATTGGCTGGTTAGATTAGGAAAAATGTGCATTGTGATTTACTGCTCTTCCCCCGCCCCTTTTGAAGTATCCTACAACGTGTGCTTTAAAGAAACGGAAGGATGTGCCTCCGCAGTTTTGAATTGTTTTTCGTACATATATAGTAACATTCCCTTAAAAAAAAGAATTGTATTGGGAATTTTAAAAAGTTGTGGATGAAACCCTCCCAACCAATAATTTGTTTTGTAAAGCTAGTACTGGATCGCAGAGAAGATTTTTTGGAGCAAGCTCCCTTTCCCTACTGCACGGCTCTACGGGGTTATCCAGCTAGCCGTTCTGGCGGTCACCCAGCAGGCGGGTGCAGAGGGGATCTTTGCACATGCTCAGAGGCAACTTGTCTTGAAAAGAATGACCTCACACATTCATGACAGGCCTAAAAAAGCCAAAAGAAAACAGAAGGGAACAAGTCCCGGGCTGATTCCGGCCTCCGCTGAAGCCCTTCCGCAAGTGGCGCCTGGAGGGGAAAGGAAGCAGCGCCGCCGCCGCCGCCGCCCGAGGCGGCCCTCGAGGCGCCCGCGCCGCCCGTCACGGCGGGTGGGGCTGGAGGAGGCCCCGCCAGGCCGCTTCCCCGCGCGGCCGGCCCTGCCCTCCGCCTGCCCCTCGGAGCCGCGCGTCACGCGGGGCTGGGCCTCCCCGGCTGGCGGCGGCGGCGGCGGGCTGGCGGTCTCCTGCCCAGTCTCGGGCCGCGCTTGCGGCTGCGGGCGGCGAGCCGAGGCGAGGCCGGCGGCCATGGCGTCGAGACGGGATGGCTGGCCGCCGCTGCCGTTCGCGGCGTCCCCCGTCCGGGCAAGCGCCGGCTCCTCCCCGAGCTCGGCAGCGGCGGCGGCGGCGCTGCCGCTGCCGCTGCTGCCGCTGTGAGGAGAAACGCGGCCGGGGGCGCAGCGCGTCTTCCTGCCGGGCGAAGGGCGAAGGGCCCGCCATGGAGACGGCGTCCGCAGAGCCCCGGCCGCCGGGCGCGCTGGGGCCGCTCGCCGCCCTCTGCCTGGGTGAGTCGGGGCCGCCCGGGACGGAGCGTGTCGGCGGGAAGGGCTCGGGCGGGAGAGCGGTGCGGGTGCCCGGCGGGATCTCTGCGAGGGGCAACGCGGGCGGGCGGGCGAGCGGGGCTGCGGGAGAAGTTGCGAGGGATGGCGAGGCGGCCAGGTGGTCTGGCTCGGCTGGGCTGAGGGGGGCTGCCGAGAGGCGGGCGGGCGGGCAGGCAGGCGAGGGCGCGGGGGAGCCTTTTGCAGATGGAGATCGTTGCCAGGCAGGGATGCCTCGCTGGCCGTGGGATGAGCGGAGGGAGAGGCGGGCGGGCAAGCACCAAGAGGCGCGCACTCTCCCGCTCCGCTCCTCCGCATTCACGCACCCACGCAGGAGCGCTTGATCCCACGATGCTGGTTGCCCGGGAGTGAACAAAACGTGCACAGCATCCGGGCTGGATGGCCAGGGAGCCTGGCCCTCGGTGCGAGAAACCAGCTCGCCCACCCTCAGCCGATGCACACATGCCTCTCGGCTACAGCCCCGGAGGACACAGGCTGGCACCGCTGGCTTTTCAGGAGAACCTGCAGGCAGGGACTGACACTCCGGGAGGGCACATGGGAGGCAATGCATGGCACCCGGCTGAAAGTAGAGAGGGACGTGCTGGGTACCTGAACGGACCCTTTGATTCAGCTTGCATATGCGGAAGGCAGGGGTGCATAGAAGTGCACAGAGCGGGGGGGGGGGGGCAGGTGGATGTGGTACGCACGGGCACAGCCCTGATGTGCGTTTTTCCTCTTGCAAGGGCACTGCAGAATGAAGTGACATCAGCTCTGTTTCCTCACGGGAATGCATCGTGTCTCTGTGTATTTTTCTGCACCCAGGTTATGCTCCGCATGGAAATGCTCAGTAGGATCGTGACTCTTTGTTGCATCAGTGATCTGCGGTTTTGACTGTGTTTCTTGAGAAATGTTTTGCTTGCTTGCTCTCTTGCTTGTTATAACTGGAGGCGGCAGCTTTTGCAAAGTTAGTAGCCTTGTGCTTAGCAAGGCAAGCATGATGGTGTTTCTGGCTAACTTTTTTTTTAGAAACAAGTTAGTGCAGTTTGTGTTAACAGCTTTCATGATTTGAGGCTGATGATATCTTAGAAATTACCCATCTGCATCTGGGAGGGAAAAATAAATTCTTTTTATAACTATTAATGTTTCATATAGAAACCAATACCATTTGTATATACTAATAAAACACATTGATGGCAATATTTTTTCAAATCCAAAGGAGCAAAATTCAGAATGAAATTGTATAGCTAGTTTACAATTGTAACAGGCTGCAAATCTTAAGTATCTTAAATCACCTGGAAGTATCATGTAACTCAGTGGGACTTCTGCATAGATATATCAGAACGTGCTATGAAGCAACTTGAAGATGTGATTTTCTAACTGGATATGAAGAAATCTACTTGTGTGTTTGGTCAGAAAGTCAAGCATATTAGCATGTGTAAAATCTGCTGACATCTGCAGGAACCCAAAAATGAGAGTTTTGCTCCCCATGTTCGTGAGAATCAGTGCACAAAGCTTGCTCTCCCCTTGTCCCTGGTTTTTAAAGTCCCTTTTCAACTTCAGAATATTGATGGGTAGCCTTTGTCACACACAGCTTCTGTACTAATGTAGAAAACTAGAGTTTTCTCTTTGATCATCAAGAGAAGTCATTTTATAGATAGAAACAGTTCTCACATCTGCTTAGTCAAGGCTTTGACCATTTAATCAGATTTGGATAGTTACTATTTACACTATAAGATTTTGAGGAGGACCTTTTCATCCCCCCAAGATAGAATGGATCACATTTATCCAGTGTCTCTCTTGATTAATTATGAAAAGTCTTGCAGCTTCCCTGCATGTTCCATGTCTAACTTTCCCTCTGTCTACTGCAATCTCTCCCATTTCACTTTCATAGCAAGTTTTAACTTATGAAACAAAGATCCAGTATATATAGCATTATAAACCACAGATTTTGTCTTGTAGTTCTTGATGTTGCTCTTGTTTTTAAGAAAAGGCTTTCAAGTCGTGGAAGTGAGTTCCTAATGTTCTCCTTCCTCCTCTACTTTTCCTCTGAGATAAAGATACATTAAGATGAAAAAAATCAATGGAACTTACTCCAGGGTAATTAGGGTTAGCTAATCATTTTATGCCTCCATTTTTCTATTTTCAGTGTAGGAAGTAATACCTCCCAAGTGCAGTGCTGAGATATGTGGTGAGTAGAGGAGCTGGACAAGCTGGAAAAGTTAAACAAAGAACTGTTACTTTAATGTACAAGGCATTTCTTTGGAAAGGAGCCTCGTACTTTAATCCTAGGATACACTGTCAGGCTGGTAATTGATGTGGTGTGCTGCATGGAACCAGCAGGATGATCAGGAAGCTCATAATCTAGGCTCTCGTGATTAAAAAGCCAGGATATTTGCAATCCTTCTCTCATTGACCCTTCTTCCCATCAGAAGTGTTAGAAGTCTTACATGGACCAGAAGTAGGAGCAATTCTACAAGTAACAAAATTTATAATCAAGGATGTTTTGCTACGCTGGTATGTGAAGTGGCATGTTTTAATGGAGGGCATCAAATGGATTGCCTGTCCTTGGACTAAGAAACATCGGACACCCTTGCCCCCCAGTGGTAGATCAAAACTTCCTACGATTTATTTTTATATTTATTTATTTATATCGTGATTTATATCCTGCCTTTTTCCTACAAAGGGCTCAAGGCAGCTTACATCATTCTCCTCCTCCATCTTATCCCCACAACAACCCCGTGAGGTAGGTTGGGCTGAGAGTCTGTGACTGGCCCAAAGCCACCCAGTTGGCTCCATGGCTGAGCGGGGACTAGAACCCAGATTGTCTTGAGTCCCAGTCCCACGTTCTGAACCACTGCACCACACTGGCTCTCTACACCACACTGGCTTTGCAAAGGAGGATGCTGTTCTTATAAAACAAGCTTCCTAAGAGGAGCCATGCAGGATAAGAGCAAAGGTCAGTCTAGACCAGCATTCTGTTCACATGATGGCTGATTAGCTGCCCGCAGGATCCCACAAACAGGACGTGAGTGCAACAGCCCCTCCTGCCCAAGTTCCCCAGCAACTGTGTACATAGGCACTTTGCTCTCAAAGGTAGCATGTAGCTCCCAGGTCTAATAGCCAGTGATAGCTTTCTCCTTCATGAATTTGTCCAGTCCCCTGTTTAAAGCCGTCCAGATTGGTCACCATCAGCACATCTCATGGAAGTGAATTCCATGGTTTAGCTATGCATTTTACGAAGTCCTGTCTTTGTCTTTTTATTAAGAAAGAGAGTTGGGATTCTGTAATGCCTCTGTGGCAAACTGAAGAAAAAGTCCTTCCATGCTCTGGGGAACAGATTCAGGGCTGGTACCCTATTCACCCAGGGCTAGTCAGGCCAGCGCAGTGGTGTGCTGGTGCTGAATTGCACTGATATTATACCACTGCAGTGCTCACAAAAATCAGCATAAGCTGCGAAACTAATGAAGTAATTACTCGACATTAGCATGCCCATGAACCATATAATAAATTGCTATTCCAATATGTGTTCATTAATAAAGATGTGAGAAATAAGCTAACACAGTTGCCTCCTTCCCGACATTCCCACCCCATCTCTGTGGTTTGAAACACAGGCAACAATTCTGCAACTTCAGTCCCCAGCCCCATCTGCATAATTTCATGATTCTGTCCAGGGTGGTATGGTGTGGTGGTTAGAGCTATGGGCTGGGTGCCTGGGAGACCCACACTGGGCAGCTCTGGACCAGTCCTGCACTATCAGCCTAGCCTACCTCATAGCATTGTGAGGATGAACATGGAGAGCAGAATAGTGTAAAGTGCCTTGGGTTTTTTGCAAAATGAGAAAAGGTGGGATATAAATGCAATGTAATAATAATTAGAATGTTGACGGTTCTTCAAATTTGGTGGTAATGAATATTCATTAGAGTCACTTGCTGGATGCTTTCTTGAAGGATTCAAATATTCCAAGTTATTCCAATACAGAGCAATCATATTACGGCACAGTTTAAAAACATGCACTTCCCTTACTGTATAGCGTTTTACTGGCCAGTGACTGGCATAGCCGCAGATGGCAATCCACAGCCCATCTATTTGTATTAATGGAATCTCAATAAGAACATAAGAAAAGCCCTGCTGGATCAGACCCAAGATCCATCCAGTCTAGCACTCCATGCACACGTTGGCAAACCAGCTGCCCACAGGATCCCTCAAGCCAGAAGGGCGCAAGACCTCTGCCTTCCCCATTTCCTCAGCAAATGCGTACCAGGCACACCACCTCTGATGAAGGAGGTAGCGTTTAGCCTGTCATGCCAGTGGCCACCGATAGCCTCTTTTCCCATGAATCTCTCCAATCCTTTTTGAAGCCACCCAGATGGGTGGCCATCACTACTTCCCGTGGAAGCAAATTCCATAGTTCAGCAGTACAGTGTATGAAGAAGTACTTCCTCTTGTCTGTCCTGAACCTTCCCCCAGTCAGCTTCATGGAAAGTCCTCAAGTTTGAGTCTTACGGGGGTGTGTGTGGAACAACTCCATCTCTGTTTCTCTACATATTTTTAAACACCTCTATCATGTCTCGTCTTACTTGCCTTTTTTTCTAAGTTGACCAGTCCCGGTTGTTGCAGCCTCTCCTCATAGAGGAGATGCTCCAGTCCCCTCACCATTTTCCAATTCAATAATGTCCTCATTCAGGTGGGTGACCAGAACTGGACAAAATATTTTATGTGCGGCCATATGGAGTAAGATCTTTCCCAATTATGCATAGGGTGGATTTTGCCTTTTCCACAGCAGCTGCACACTGGGTTGACATTTTCACCTAGCTGGCCACCAGTACCCCAAGATCGCTTCCTTGCTCAGTCACTGCTAGCTCCAGTTCCATCAGCGTCTACTTGCAGTTGGGATGTTTTTTCCCCCACATGCATCGCCCGTCCATTGTGGATTTGATTTCTGTCTATCATTGTATAATGTTTCTAACTGGCAACATTTTAAGCTTCTGCATGGAGGCACAAAAGAAGATACAAGCTACAAGGGCTATGAATAGCCTCGATCCCTTATTAAAATATTGATTGGTAGAATGCTATGAATGATGTTGTCCTGTAAGTATCTGCATGACTTGGAACAAGAGTTTTGCCTTCTACTGCTTTTGTTTTCTTGGATGAGAACTGTCAAATGTTGGCTAGACACAAGGGAAAACTAGCAAGAACACATGCATTTATTATTCAACTATAACATTTATGTAGTGCTTCCTGAGTGTTCTGAACACTTCACTTACACAGTCTCCATAATCCTTGCAAAGCTCCGTGAAGTAAACCAGCTGCAAGCTCCGAGTTGCAGAGAGAAGGCTGCGCTGAGAGAACAGAGTATTCTTGAGCCAGAAATTTCCCAGCCCTGCTAGTCGTGGTCTTAGCTACAGGAGCCCTCAAATGATCAATAGCTATTATAAACATATGTGGTAGCAGAGTCCTGTGATGGTGTATTCAGAAGGAAGTCCAAGTGTGCCTACTAAGGCTTACTGGCTAGGATATGTGCTCAGAATTGCAGTTTTAAATAGGTAAGCCAACAGTTTGCTTGTCATTGCCCTTTATTCCTTTTCTAAATATATGAATAAAAATGAATCCATATCATACACAGTGAACATGCAACTACATTCCTATTTCCTTGCAGTGTCATAGAGAGAAAGATTATAACTGAGATACAAGCTAAATCTGGAACTTGCTGAAAGAACATATATTTACACAATGTGAGGTGTTGCAATTATGTCTATTTTTTCTTTTTGTATTTTCAAAACAGTGAACCTCTTCTTGTCTGGGAAGATTGAAAGTGCAGTCCCTTCATTAGGTAAGATCTATTAATGTTTGAGGTTAGTTTTCTTGCTGATAGCTGAGAAACTAGTTCTAGTAAAGCAGCTTTCCAGATGTGTTGGACTAGAGCTTCCACGAATGGCCGGCCAGCCCATGGCGTTTTGCTGTAGGAATGTGTGAAGCATCCAGTGGGGGGCACAGTTCTGATGGATTTTCACAGTTTGTCCCCTGGATCAACTCACAATTTGCCAACCCTGCATCAACTCAGTGTGGTGCACGTTGAACCAGCATGTAGACTTCTGTTTCTGCAGCACATCATGACCTGCACATTGGAAAAGTAAGGAAATTTGCAACAGTTGTGTGATTAGTGCAAATCACATGACTGGAGTAAACTTCCTTAGCGTTTTTAGAAAAATGTCCAAATCATGGTCTCTTTTGGAGATGGAAGGCTGCAGATGCCCCTTTCCTGACTCAGCCCACTATGATCAGAAGAGAGCAGGAAGTCTTTCCAGCTCACATGAGTCGAATTTCCTAGCATCAGCACATCCCTGGCCTAAGATGAAGGGCAAGAAGATACGCAAAAGCCAACTGGGCTGGTGAGTTTTTCCATACTAGGAATGGGGCAACATCTTCCATCACACCTCAGGGCAGCAAGATGCTTAGGGGTGCAGGGAAGGGAGCACAGACACAGCTCTGTCGGCAACAGTTTATGGCTGCATCTGCTGCCTGAGGATACCCCTCCACTCTACCAAATTCTCGGGTCGGCTCTGCTCCTGCATTTCCAGCCAAAATGGTCATTGTGCTTGTTGAGGAACGTGTCTCTTTAGAGAGAAAGGAAAATCAACCAGTCTTGAGCATAACAAGCTTATATTTGACTGTGCTCTGTATTTCCTCTGTTACCAGTAGGTTTGTTAAAGAGATTTCTACATCGCCTTTTCATTTAGGCAGATTTGAGCAAAGTTGTTTTATCTTGCAATTTTGGCAGGCTCGTTTAGGGCTATTGATCCTCTCCTAGAAGATGTCTGTTGAACTACATTTAATCCAGAAAACCAAATAGTTTAGTAAAGCAGAAGTGGTAGGAAAGGGTAATGAGAGGTAACATCAACAATATTTGTTTAAAACTGGTGAAAACTAATGTGACAAAATATGCATTTAACTTCTAATGTTTAACATTTTGCTTTTTGTTTTTGACAGCTGCTTGCAGTGGAAAACTGGAACAGCACACTGAGCGACGCGGGGTCATATATAGCCCATCCTGGCCCCTAAACTATCCTCCATCAGTCAATTGCAGCTGGTACATCCAAGGTGACCGTGGAGATGTGATAACTATTAGGTAGGATGGGTTATTAAAAACAAGAAAACAATTTCAGCCCTAATGTAGTAAACGGAGGCTTGAGCATGAAAGAACTTTGCTTTTTTCATGGAGATTTTTACAAAAACAAATTAGCGAGAGTAGCCAGGTTTGGCTGCAACTGTGGCTGGCCTATTTTGAACCATCACCCTCCCTTTGCAAACATCAGTTTGTCTCTAAATCAGAATTGCAAACTGAGTTTAAGCCATAGTTGCCAGTTCTGTTTTGGGTAAAATTATGATTTGTGCAGTCCATATTTTATCTGACTTAGATGCCTTAGCAAACTAGGAAAAAAATAGTTTCAAATGTAAAGAGAGGAGAAAAGGTATTATTCCAATGCCTCTTCGTGACAGCCAAACCATGGATCCCAGCATCATTCACAAAGTCCTTACTGCTCTCCTTTAGCCTAACACTCTAAATGATACCACTATATAAACCAATTTGAATGGGTTTTAGATTGTCCAAGCTTCACCACTGGGACTAAACCAATCCTAAAATATCTGAATAAATCAGATCCTATCAGCTATTGAATTCTTAGAGCAGAAGGTCTCTTCAAATCTCTCTTTCCGCATTCAGAGATGTTGAAATATATTTTGGGCACCAGGCCACCACCCTGCCAGCTTGTAGCCTCTGCCTAACCAACTTCCCACAGCTAATCAGGGTTGGTTGTTGTTTTTTTTTTTGACAGGGACATATGCCTATTTCCTTAGCAATATGTCCCTCTCAAAAAACTCTGATTAGCCCTGTGAAAAGCCTGTTTTAAAAGAAATCCAGAGTTTTCACAGGTGGCTCCTATACAAGGGGATGGACCCATAAAATGGGGTGGCTTGCATTTTTCCATCTTCCTTAGCACCTAGAATGTTGGGAAGGGGTGGAAAGGATGCAGGACACTGAGAAGGATCAGGTTCAGCCAAAAAGAGTAAAGGAACTTGCTCTGAAGTGGATGAATACCTGTGAATTTGCTTCCCCTTGACAGTTCACATTTTGACTGCTGTAAAGTAAAAAAATAAAAATAAAAATCAACATCTGGATCAATTTCTGGAGTTGATACTTGATGCGCCTTGACAGTTGGAGCCCCGCTCCCCCCGGATGCCCACCTTTCTCATTGTCAAGTAGAGGCTTCACTTTTTTCAAATTTGAAGAGCTGTGCCATTGTACAAATTGGACTAAAAGTAATACAAAATATTTTAATTTATTTTTAAAAGTTGTTGCAAATTTGGGTTTCATTTTTAAAAACTCTGGCCAACCAGTGACAGCTCCTCCAATATACCAGTTGGGTACTGGTGGTCAGTTTGGAGATGTATTTGTGATACCAAAGCAACAACGTGGGCGGAATTAGTTTAGTTTAGGATTTATCCAAATCAGAACACATTAAATTACTTTAACTAAAAGAGTCGTCTTAATAACAAGAGTGCACAGAACAAATGAAACATGATTTTTAGCTCTTAGGACTTATGAAATTATAAACTTTTCAACATTTCTCAGCTGGTATTATACACAAGCAGTTCCTTTCTTATATGCTGTAAGATCCATTCATCAAAGCAATAGATCAGTCAAATCAAAAGGCCTTTATCTCCTTGACAAAAGAGCAGGATAGACTTCAGGCGGAATGGTTAGCTAGCTCCGACAGCAGACTGGAAAATGAACACAACACTCCCTTCTGTTGTCATTCCACAGTGTTTACTTCTAGGAACTTTCCTGTGAAATTGGCACAATTGTAAGCCCTGACTCAGGATATTATGCAATATACAACAAAAAAATCAACACACATTGTTCCCCCATCAGGAAGGAAGACTCCTATTCATTTTTCTGGAGTCTGCATAGGTGAACTTCCCGGCTGTTTGTGTCAGGGATTTTCTGAACCGCTTTAGTCACCCATTCCCACAGCCTTCAGGAGGAAGGGCAGGTGTGCCAAGCCTTGCCATTTAGGCCTGTTGTTCTTGACATAAGGCTCCACATCACGCCACTAATGGAGCTGGGAAAACAAGCAAGGCTTTCTGCCTCCCCACTCCCTTGTTCTAAACAATGGTGTTGCGCCTTTTTAATGAGCCAGTTAGGGCTTTCGCTGTGTTCACAGTCTGCCTTTACTTAGAGGGAGAACAAACAACAGTGACTTCTTTAGTTTTAATTGACTGATGCAGTAGCAATACTGGCGATAGCCATAATTTTTTCTCCTGGAACTCTGTGTATAAATTCTATTGCCGGTAGGGGGAATAACTTAGATTTGTAGTTTTCTGCTGATACGCAAATATGTCATGTAGGGCTTTGAAGTTTTAATAATAGATTTAATTTTTAAAAGTTTTAGATCATTAGTTGATAGGGGCATTTTACTTGAGTGGCTGCAAGCTAAAGGCACCCTTTTTCAGACCATTTGGTTCTGGAATGAGAACTAAAATATTAAAGCTGGCCTTTTCTACTACTGAGTGATAGTTTCTGTGTAATATATGTTAGGCCCTAGGAACCCTTCCAACATGGCAGAAATGATCTTTCAGCAGTGCTAGGTTGATGAAAAAAACTTGAAAAATGTTTCAAATCCCAGGAATAGTATTCTGACATTACAGGCCTGGTAGGGGAGGGCAAGGCAGGGAAAATATCATGCACAGTTCAGCGTATCCCCAGTCAATCTGTGTCTTGGGTTTTTGGAAGCAGAAAGGCAAATCAGTGATGTCTGTGTTTAGAAAGGAAGTCAAACTCCCAGAAGAATGGCTACTCCAACACAATTGGCTACAGTGCTTGTCATAGAAATGGTTTGCATGTGCAGTGGAAGAGTGATCATTCCTCCATTTGTTTTCATGTGATATCATCTCAAATCCGTCCTTGGGGTCCTAAAGTCCTATGCAGTTTAGGCTTTAGTAAAATCAGTCAAATAGAACTTTTCCAGTGTCTCCCTCCTGCGTTTCTTAGGTCTGTTCCTCTGAAAACAGTTCCATCTCCCTTAATTTTTCTTTTTTTCCCCTTTGGGCAGTTTTAAGAACTTTGATTTGGAGGACTCTCCCAAATGTTCAGTTGACTGGCTGATGATTGGCCCATCGTCCAAACGGGAAGAGTACAGAGTCTGTGGATCCTTCATCCCACCTTCTTTCATCTCTGCCAGGGATCATATCTGGATATTTTTCCATTCAGATTCTTCAAGTTCAGGGCAGGCTCAGGGATTTCGCCTTTCTTACATCCGAGGTAAAAGCTCCTTCTGGTTTGAATGACTGTGTATATTGATTGCCCAGCGCTGAGTTGCTAACTTTGCTACCAAGCCTAATTTCTTTTATTTATGACATTCTGTATCGGATTTATGCCAGTTCTTCTGTGACACTGTCAGACTGAGAGTGACTAATGCTCCTGAACCACCTAATGAGCTTTTTAGCTGAGCAGAGGTATGAACCCAAGTCTGAGGGCCGATTCAGCTGTGGAACCTATAAAATAGCCTACAAGACAGGTTTAGCAGACTTTTAATCCAGCAGGCATTTTTAGTTGAGGCTTGCTTTGTTTGCTGCCTTTGCTATGATTTTTACTGTTTTATCGTTTTGTTTTTAATTTTGTTCTGATTTATATTGAGTTTGATTGGTTCAATAAACTATATGTGCACATTATTATTTCCTACTTTTGATACAATCTAGAATTTAGGAAAAATGTTAGAATTGTATATCACAGACGTTAAGAAATACTTATTAGTTATGCAGAACATACAGAACCCTGTATCATTAAGCACAGAAGACAGAGGCTGTGGAACCATCACCCTGTTCACAGCTTGACCCCTGCGGTATCTACCTCCGTGCACTTTTCTTCCAGCTGCCTCCAGTGCTGGAAAGGAATGCAGTTCCCATGTTGCTGTGGTGTGTGCGTGCGTGCGTGTGTGTGTGTGTGTGTGTGTGTGTGTGTGTGCAAAAGAACTACAAGCTGGGAAAAGGTCCAGAAGGTGAACCCACTGGCAATTCTTCAGCAGGTACTTTTGTTTTGCCTACAAGGAGAAATAAATGATGGGAGGAAATGGCTTTAAACTGCAGATGTGCAAAAAACCTTCTCTAAATCTCTTCCATGAAAACAATCCTGACAGCTTATGCCCTCTTGGCATTCTTTATGGGCCTGTTCATGTACTGCAAGCCTCTTGTGATTTTCAGCTCTAGGAGTCGTGATTCTGGTAGCTGAGTGGTTCCAGGATTTAAATTTGCACACTAGAAAAGCTTCACCTTTTTAAAGTAGCTGATAACTTGAAAATTACTCTACTATAGACACCCTGTGGCTAAGGAGCCAATCCAAGGTTTACTCCCTCTTCTTATTTGCCCTGATTGTGTGGCACAAGGAAGTGGGGCTCTGTGTTTATTTTAAAAGGCCGTGCTTTTGTCATTATACTACTTTATTCACCTTGGGGAAGCAAAGGAAAATGTTCTAGTTTTGACTTGGCAGGGGATGTTGGATCACTTTTTAAAATCCGAGAGCTCTGGTTTCAGGTGTCTTGTTGTTGTTGTTGTTGTTGTTGTCGTCGTCGTCGTCGTCGTCTTCCCCATTTGAAGAGTAATGTGTTACCAGCTTCATATACCCCTTCAGAAAATAAAAATCCCCAACTGCTTCTCTGTCCCCTCCCCCTTCCCTCCCTGCTGCTTCATAAGATTGTATTTATTTCTCCCAAGTACACCTTGCCCGAAAACAAGGGTAATTAACACCTTACCTACGGACCAGTTGCACCCCTGTTCATCTTCTTTGGTGTCCAGCAAGATGCATTAAGTTGCTGCCCACCCCCTCAAACACTGTTTCTCGCCAGCAGCAGGGATTACGGTGAAATGGGCTTCTACTTATGCTGAAAATGGTGGGTTCAAACGATCGCACCTCACCCTTGCACTCAGGCTCCTGGGTAGGCTATTGCTCTTTTCCACAACTTCCATGGCAGCCATTTTGTGATCGTGCCCAGGATCATTTCTGAAATTGTGAAATGTGCTCAGGATCTGGGCCCTGCCCTAAAATATCCTTTTTGTTTACCCATGATCAACTTCTCGCCCATCTTTTTTAAAATTTTAATCTGACGTGGGATGAGAAATCTAGACTGAAGCATCTTCCTTATGCTCTGTCCCAGAGACGGGCTCCTTGGTGCCAGACATACGGCTCTTCTGCCTGTGGCAGACTGCATTCCTGCCCCTGCAGGGGGAAAAGTCCTGTGGGCGTGCTCGTAATGCCTAGGGCCTCCATGCATAACCCGGACATTTGGGAGCTGAGTAAGGAGGGATGCTGTCTCTCCTGCATGGCACCATTGCCGCTGGACCTCTGCTGACAAGTTCAGGGCAGTAAGGCCAGTGGCAGCCCGGAGGGCACCCCTGCAGTGTGCTGGGAAGAGAAGCTCTGTGCTGGCTCGTGAACTCAGGCTCTGCTTGAATTGAAATAATTTCCCCAGTGTGCAAGTGGCAGTGCAGCCGCAGCCAAAGACACACCACCTTTGGGGTCCCGTGGCCAGTGGCGGCACCCGAGCAGCAAGAGGGGGTGATCACAGCCTCCTCGCTCACCTTCTTAGCACTCCAGCATACTCATTGGCTGCGTGCCCCCAAAGTTGTCACGTGATTGGCTGCCTTAGCTACAACTCCAGCTCTAGGGGGAAAACATTTAAGTTAAAATGGTGTATTTCTTTGGACAAAGAGCTTTTCTTCCTAAGCAGCCTTGCCAGCCAAGGAAAAATGCCTCCCCACCACTGCCCAATGGTTGAAGGAGGAAGAAAAGCAGGGTGGAAGCAGACACAGAGAGAGAAGTGCGAGAGGAGCAGTCCTGCCATCCAAGAAATGGTTTAAAGGCAGCCAGCACAAGAATATCCATAAACTAACTCCGAAGGATAAGAAGGGACCCCACTGTCCTGTTCATGGACTTTGAAGTGATGGGTGCATACATGTTTTTACTCCTCAAATATCATTTTCTTGCTATTTCCCCAAAGAGTAATGCTGGTTTATACATAGAAATAGATTATTTGTTTTGCTCAGTGTGCAGTGCACAACCGCATGCAGAAGAATGGGAAGGTGGAGTGATTGCAGGCAGATGCTGTTGTACCTGGAAAATCCCATCACCACTCTACTTGCAAACACAGAAGTAACTGCTCTGTGTGTGTGTGTGTGTGTGTGTGTGTGTGTGTGTACAAACACAATCTCTTTATTCATACCAAGCAAATCTATACAACAGGATGGCCAATGTAGGGGGTTCTCCCAAGGGTGTTCTTGCCTAGGGACCCTGAAACCTTTGTTAATAAGAGCACTAGCTGCACTGGGATAGAAAATCAGAAGCAAAAAGCAGTGAGACAAAACTGGGAAATCAGCCAAGTGTGCTTGTCTTATCTTCACATGGTGCAAATAATGCCACAGAAGATGTTTCCAGAAGAATCACATGAAGCAACTGTCAGTCAGACCGCTGTCACCTCACTCATTAAGTGCCAGTTCCTCCCCAGGATGATTCAGCCAAAGGCAGAGTTAAAACAGATTGCATTCTTATGGGTTCTTAAGCATTCCTACTCTTTGGAATGGGGCTCCTGAAAGTTCAGGTGAGTTGTGAAACAAGTTAGAAGAGACTTATTTCTGCTGCAACAAAATAGAATCTTGCGTAATTGCATTGTTCCAAACCTCCTTTACTTCCAAGGTTTGACTCTGTTTATGCTATTTGTATTTGCAAAACAAGACAGAGTGCGCTTCCAAATGAGACTTTTGCTGCGTGATCGCACTGCCTCTTTCATTAAATTTGGGGGACCAATATTACCATCTTCACCTGGTAGCCATTTTGTCTCTTCACATAGCTACTTCCATCTTTTTTCTCACCAGGGGAACCTCCTCCCCATCATGGAAGAACAGATGGAACAGCTGCGCAGTCTTTTTGATTGTTAATGATATGAGCCATCCATCCAGAGTAATAAATGCTCGCAGAAGTTTCTCATGTTTGTTTCTCACTTCACAGGAAAAATTGGCCAGACTAATTGCCAGTCTGATGAATTCCATTGTCTAAATGGCAAATGCATTCCCAGCACTTGGAAGTGCAATTCCATGGATGAATGTGGTGATAATTCAGATGAGAAAAATTGCACCATCCCCTCCACTGAGCCCCAATCCAGTATCTGCCCTTCTGGAACATTCCAGTGCAGTGCTGCCCATTCCACCAAGTGCTTATTGAACGAACTGAAATGCAACTCCGTGAAAGACTGCAGTGATGGTTCAGATGAAGAAAACTGCCCTGATCTTTCCTGTGGCAAAAGGCTTGGCAACTTTTACGGGTCGTTCGCTTCTCCGGACTTGTTCCGCTCGGATCACAGCCGGGCAGACCTCCGCTGCACGTGGTACGTCGACACCCAAGATAACCGCCACGTTCTGCTGCAGCTGGACTTGCAGCTTGGGTACAACGACTACGTGAAGGTGTATGATGGTTTAGGGGAAAGGGGTGATAAACTTCTGCAGACGCTTTCCTATCATAATAACAGGCACTCGGTAAGCCTGGAGTCCTCCAAGGGGCAACTGACGGTAGCATATCACGCCCAGCCAAAGAGCACTGGCCATGGCTTCAATGCGACCTATCAGGTGAAAGGTTACTGCCTGCCTTGGGAACATCCGTGCGGCCACAACGAGGAGTGCTACACGGACAAGCAGCGCTGTGACGGGTGGTGGCACTGCCCCAACGGCAAGGACGAAGAGGACTGCCCCGCCTGCCAGAAGGGTGAATTCCCCTGTGAGGGAAACAGTGGACTGTGCTACTCATTGCTTGACCGGTGTAATAACCAAAAGAACTGTCCCGACGGCTCAGATGAGAAGAACTGTTTCACCTGCCAGCCAGGCAACTTCCATTGCGGAACCAACCTCTGCATTTTCGAGACGTGGCGCTGCGACGGCCAAGAGGATTGCCAGGATGGAAGCGATGAACACAACTGCCTGGTGATCGTGCCCAGGAAGGTCATCACGGCTGCTCTCATCGGCAGCCTGGTCTGTGGGTTGCTCCTGGTGATAGCGCTGGGGTGTGCCTTTAAGTTGTACTCACTGAGAACCAGGGAATACAGGTGAAAATGAATAACCATTTCCACTGTTCTAGCAGGTCCTGATGCTTTCCTTCTGAGAGAGGATGATCTGGGTAACTAAGTTTTGAAAAGGAAAGCAAGTTTATAGGTAGGCTTTGTTATGATACTTAAGCAATGGCCACACCTACTTTTGCTTCACTTCTGTTATTTCTTAGTGGTGCAGTTATTCCTTTGATTTTTCTTGATGAACAAGCCATTGTGAAATGAGCAAGCCATTGTGTGCTTTGCGCATATATGTTCTGTCTTTTTGTGCCTGCAAGGAAGAGATCAGAAAGCTCCACTTTCAGTTTTTAACAAACCACAGTTCCCTGTGACATCAGAATTTGAGTAACTGTGGCCTGTTACACGGATAGCTTCTTTTATTTATTTTATTTACATCCCACCTTTTTTTTCCTTTCAGGGAACTCAAGGTAGCTTACATAATTCTCCTCCTGCTCTTAATCCTCACAACATCAGCCCTGTGAGCTAGCTTGAGCTGAGAGTCTGTGACTACTCCAGAGTCACCCAGTTTGAGCTCCTTGACTGAGTGGGGACTACAACCCAGACCTCCTGAGTCCCAGTCCCTCACTATCAATCACTGTACCCACATTAGCTCTCTTAAGCCACACTTTCCTTGGTTGAGCATCAGAGGTGAACTGGAAAACTCTGCAGTAGCCTGTGGAAGCAGCAGGGACCCTCAGTCCTGTCCTTTCTTCCCACTCCACCAGCCAGCGTTTGTTAGACCAGGACTACGCATGACCTTAATACGTTTCAGGCACAGTAAAAGTAGTCTCCAGTTCTCAAATGGTCACAGTGAATATCCTTGCCAAAACCTAGATGATTTGACATCCCCGTAGTAAGTAAACCTAAGGGCTTGGCTAGATTGCTTAATTGTAGCGTTCAAATGCCAAACTGAGGGCAGACGGAAAAGTACCGACTGGAAAGAAGCAATAAGTAGTGTGGGAGAAACAGTTGTCACTTTTGGTTGTGCTCCTGCACTGACCAGCTGTGGAAACCGCCACATACCCAAAGTGAGAACATTGCTTTCATAAGCAAATTGCAGCAGCATTTTTTAATGAACAACTCTATAGATGGTGTCTGTTTTTAGAGAGTGATGAAGATCAAGCCCTTCTACAGACTCATACCAGTTTGCAGGATTCTTCGTTGACTCCCTGCTTGTGAGAACTTGTTCAGCCAAAATCTCTTTACTCAAGTCTATAACGCCTGCCATGACGGTTATGAGTCATGCGTAGGTAGTTGACATTTGTCATTGGTGCTCTGGGCAGTGAATAATGCAAAGAAAAGAGGAATGGATTCTTTTCTCTAATCATTCAGCTCTTGTCAATTTCTGCCTCTTGTCCTACCGTTTTAATCATCCTCCAGGGCATTTGAAACCCAGATGACCCGTCTTGAGGCAGAATTTGTGAGGCGTGAGGCTCCTCCTTCCTATGGACAGTTGATCGCACAAGGACTTATCCCGCCGGTGGAAGACTTCCCTGTGTACAACGCATCACAAGTAAATATAGCAGGAATGCAGAACCACTTTCAGTCTGAGCGCTGGATTCCTCTTTGAAGAAGATTTTGCAGGTTGCATTTCAGTGATGGGTGAGGCCAAAGGCAGAAGGGGTGGAGCCAGAAATACAAATCCCAGCATATGTAGCAGCGTAAAACTCTCATGGCCAGTAATGGAGCCTTAGGAGAAGAATCTCAGCATTTCCAAAGAAGGGACACTGCAGAAAATCCAGGAAACCACCCAATGATCTGTAGCTGGAGGAAAGGGGTGGGGCCAGGCAAAGGAGGCATGGCCACCTGGGGAGCCCTGGATTTGGGCCCCAAGCTTGTGGTTCAGCACCCCAGGCTCTGATTATTCAGAAGTGGACTCTGATCATACCATTTTGAACCCTCTTTAGATTTTTTACCAACTTTTGTTTCTTCAAAAGCATTTCTACAGAGTTCTATGGTGCTCCTTCAGAATACGGAAAGCACACCCTCTGCAGTTAAAGAGGGAAAGTTTTGTGTTTTGTAAACATGAAAATCCTTCCATGTGACCATGAGGGTCTGAAGGACTTCCAGGGGAAATTTGAATTGGCTTTGTTTTCCTCAAAATCATTAGTTGTCTTTCTTAGGGTGAAATTTCTCTGACAACTCTGATAGAAACATGGGTGAAAATACAGCTTGTTCAGTCAATGACAGCTATCGTGAAAACTTGAATGAACTACCTGTGAGTAATTTGCACATCTTGTTGGCATAATTACTACAAAACTGCACACAGAGGCAATGGTCCAGCCCAGGTAGTGAGCAGAGTAAATATTCCTCCGTTGCTTTGTGTTCTGTTTCCAAGTGGCAGCTAGAAGTAGACAGGCCTCTGGATGCTTTGCAGGCTGATTCTCTGCACATTTACTCTCGAGAAAGTCTCATTTTGTCATTGGCATTATTTCCAAGTAAGGGTGCCCTGGAAGTCACCCCAAGTCCACACTTGTGAAAAGAAATGGTTTGGTCCTTTCTATGAAACTGGCAATGGCAGTTTTCTTCCTATGCCAGGCTTGGCAGCTTAGTGCCTCTAGCAGAGCTTGGTGGATCCAGAAGTTCAGGGTCCATGTCTTGATGAGACATCCCAGGCGTTGCTACTTACAGGTTATGTGCTTTTATGTTCAAGATTCATGCAGTAACAAATAAATGTATCATGTACTTTGGCTCTTCATGCAGAGCTCTCTGATTTGTGTACATTTATACTTAGAACTGTGGTTATATATGTGACCATTGACTGCTAATGTCTTGCATTAAGAAGGTTGAGTTTTGATAGGAGCTTTGGGGGAATGAAGTGGAGAAAGCTATGTTGGTAGAAAGTCAGAGTATTTTGTCAGACGTTACAAAGGCAACTGAAAATATTTTTCTTCCTGAAAATCATAGGGATGCTTGTACACACAGTGCAGGTTTTATGAATGGCTGGATTCTGTTTTGCCTGCCAAAGGCATTCAGTTCTGCAGTATGATCCTGTTACAGCTGATGCTCGACTTGTAATTGCACAAGCACCGAAAAGATCTACTTCATGTTTTCATTTCAGGCATTTTTGTCCTTTTCTGCATCGGCTTTTGCTGTGCCAGAAGCATTTGGTGTTACGGTGGAAATGGGGCCGAGAGTAGTTGCTGGGCCCACCCTAATCCTGATAATCTCTTCTATTTTTGAGGTCAGCAGGTTGGGGAGAGAGAGAAATCTGGGAAGCTGGTTTTGTTGCGATTTGCTGTGGCTGATTTCAGAGGATGATTACTGTTAACATTCAGTTAGTCTCAAGAGGTAATACAGCTGCCAGGATGTTAAGCAAATTCTCTCTCTGCAAACCAAGGGGAGAAAAAGCCATTGTATTTCTCTTCACAGGCCTCTGTCCTGCAGAACATCCGAACTGCAATGAGGAGGCAGATGAGGCGCCACTCATCCAGGCGAAGCTCTTCCCGCCGGCGCCTGGGCAGGCTGTGGAACAGATTCTTTCACAGGCCACGAGTGAGAGGCCAAATCCCACTGTTAAACCCCACCCACACTTCCCAGACGGTGCTGGGAGATGGAATCATCAATCGCACAGAGGGGACGTCTGCCCAGAGTCCCCCACCTTCTCCTGAAGGAACCACTGTTGAAACGGAGACCTGCAGCCCGAGTAGGAGACTCCCAGAATCTGAAACCAGCAATTTGCCTTCAGGGACAGAAGCTGTAGAACCAACCCCCTCAGAGACTTTGTCAAATACCTGCACAGCGGCTCTGCCAGAGCCAGAGGATGGGCACAGCAACAAGCCTTTGGGTGCCGAAGACACCTCCAGCAGTGAAGTGAGAGCAGCCAGCAGGGCTGATACGGGGAAAATGTTTAGAGACCCTTTGCTGGAAAGGGTTACAGAAACACACCAGGGCACCGGACCAGCGCCCAGCAGAACCGTTGCAGAGAACCGGCGCTCCGGCAGGAATACCTTGCTGAGCGAAGACCCCTGTAGGCTTCCTGTGAAAAAGTGGGGCCCTGTGTGCTCGGGCAGCCCCATGAACGTCCCCATTCAGGTGGACGGCCAACACTGCTGTTGCCCACATTCCTATCGTGAAGAACCTTTGGACATTCACCCCACTTGTTGCCATTCCATGGAAGTGCCAATATTAGAATCCCCTCCCCCTCTCCCAGAAAGGAGCCCCAGTGACGATGAGTCTTTACTGGTTTGCTAAGAGATCGTGCTGGGCTCCGGCAGGTCCTGGGGACATTTCAGATTCTATTGTAATGCACACCATCCGTAGCCAACATCCAACACATCTCTGTTAGAACAGCACATTGTTCTCCAGTGGAACAGAATATCGACCGTGAGGTTAACTAGGACAATCGTGGCAACTTCAGCTGATGCGAGTATGTCCTTACAACCATACTTTTCTTCTTTCAAACAGTTCTTTAGTTGTATAGTATAAGTAAAAGGCACAGGACTCACAGTTTGACATCTCTGACCATCTTGCGCTCTCTCCTTCACATACAGATCTCTAACTAGTGGGCTGATGACAGAAGCCCAGCTGTCCTTTGATACCTTAGGGGGAAATCCTACACAAATTTAGATGGGGAAAAAAGTTCTGAAGCTCCCAGCGTACCCCAGCCAGCTGTACTGGAAATTGTAGGCCTGTTTCTGTCTAAACTTGTATAGGATTGCACCTTTTGTTTTGCTTTTTTGTGGCATAAGCTTTTGTAGATTAGCGCCCACATCTGATGCACAAAGTGCTTGGCAGATAACATTTGTATGTGATCAGAGAATTTTCTTCGCCGTCAGGCTAGGGAAAGAGAGCAAGTGATTAAATCTCCCTTCTTGGTTTGCATCGGCCACGATTCTTCTGGTGATTATAGTCTTGTATACCAGGAGGCCTCTCTGGTGCCCCCACTTCTCCATGGATGGCGTATGATTGCCAGGGAGAAGACTGACCCAGTGGGGTTCCAACCCGAGCACACAGGCAGCAGCTCCTCACAGCCATCGCATCTGTGGGAAGGAGCAGAATCTGCCTGCAGTATCCCCCACCTGCCTGTGACTTATGGGTGCGTTGGTACACAACCCGAGCAAAGATCTGCTCTTAGGATTTAACACTTCCCTAAATATCTGTCCTGCTTCTGTTTTGCAAAATAGTTTACTTACTCCTTTCGAGATCAAACATAAGCCTTCAGCTTCCCATTCTAGGCTTGAGGGGATTCAGCTGGCAGGCAAAGTGGGTGCCAGGCTCAGCTGTGATTACTGCGACTGCTCAGCTGGAGATAGCCAGTTATCGAAGAGTTGTTTAAATTAAAGCTGCGTCTACACTGCCCCAGGGTAAATTATTTAACAGGAACATGAGCCCATGGGACATCATTTCCCTTCATTTGCTTTTACTGTGGGTTTTCAGCCACTTTCGGTCACTTGCTTCCTTCGTAATGGTAGCCACCAGGATTAAGAAATGCCAGTACCAGCCAAAGGTTCTGTCAACTCTGCACAGAGAAAATGGCTGCATTTTTTGGTTTCGCTGCCACTACAATACCAGAGGAGCCAAGTTCTGATTATAGTGAGATTGCATCAAAGCCTGCATTCAGTGGGTTGATGTTGCATCAATTTTCCAATGGTATTTGTTGAGCTCTTACTTAATGTCACATATTCAGTCCTACCCACTGCCCCTTTCCCTCCAGGAAGTTACTGATGTTAATAGCAGAAGCAGTGATTTAGAACTCCTGGAGGCTCTGGCAGGAACTGGCACAATTCAAACTCTGTCCTGAAGAACTGTGAGCTTTCTCAGATGCTTATCTGGATTTAATCAGTGAGATCAGTTAGGCCATGGAAACTTGCCTGAAAGACAGTGGTCTGTCTCAGACCTCATGAGAACAATGGTTTCCTGCTGTATAAATGAGCCTGCATGAGGTTTAGCTAATGTGCTTTCCCGCTTCATGCTCTGGAGGTGGACATGGGAAGCATCCGGCCCAAGTTTGCACCAACAAACCAAGTTCCATATGCCATTTGAGCAGAGGCGACTGTGTTTGTCTAAACTGTAGTTACTGAACAAACCAGGGTCCAGAACAGTTCGATCCTAGTCTGCTTCCAGTAAATAAAGTTTAAACAGACCACAGTTTACTAAGTTCAGTTTAAAACTGAAAGTGGGTTATTTTCAATCTCATTGTGAGCATGAAAATAGAAGGGGAGGGAAATCTGAGAGCTCACCAACTAAACTGGGCCACTTTGCCCATCCTAACTTGTCGCTCATATGCTGAGAAGTTTGGGGTGTATTCTAGGGTGAATTCTGACTTCTTACTCACATCCTACGTAACCTGATACTGCACTTTCAGACTTGCTGCATAATCTCTCTTGGGCAAGGGATCCACGGCCAGCAAGATGGTGATGAAAGGCTTTAGTGACATAGGGTGTTTCAAAGCCCCTGGAGCAGGTTAAACTTATGGAGTCGTGGCCTGAACATGTTTTGAGGAATAACTGCTGAGTTTTATTTCGCTTTTCATTTTTTGTAACGCTGTCTACTCTGTTGAGGTTAACCATCACCTTCAAAGATCAGCATTGTGTAGGCTCTTAAGTACTGTGTGCAGATCAGTGCCTTTTACTTTTTAAAAATATTAATATTTTTAAATAAAAGAAATGTTGTGACTGTTGTTGCTTGGACATGACGGCCCTGCTGGAGCACAGCACAAGCCGTTTACGATGGATGATCTTGAGCTGTAAAATTTGTACACAATCTTCTCCATTGCCTGAGCAGGGGTCTTCCCCCAGAACGCCTTTGTGTGACCCCAGCCTGCCCTGGCTGAATCCAAGATTGCTCCAAAAGTATCTGTCAAAAGTGAGCATATGGATTGGGTGACTTCCCAGATCTTTTCACCAGCTGCCGGGGAGGAGGGTGTGGCAGGGTGTGTTCAGCGTGGCAGGAACTCCCCAAGGATCTAGGCAGACGTCTTGCCAGTTCTGCCACCTGCAACATGTTTCGGTGGCGTGGAGAGGGAACGCACCCAAAACATTTACCACATAAAGCACATATTCTGCTGTCGAGCAATAGCATGGAAATGTTACCTTGCCGTGTGATGTTACTGGAGCTGCACAGGGTCCAGTCATGAGGTGGGGGAACGCCACTCCCACATCACTCCAGTAATCTCAAAATTGCACTGTAAAATAATTCGTAATATTCCCTGCCACCTTTTGATTTTTTTCCTTTGGTGCATTCACTGCTTCATTTCAGTGCAAGATACTGTTTTACATGCAGCAGGCTCCCTGGGATCAGCAGACCTTGTAGACACCTAACTGCACAGCCAACGTAATAGTGCACGGCTGTTTTTCAAAGTGCTGATTGCTTTTAAGAATAGCTGTGTTCACATGTCACACTAAGCTACCCTGCAAATAAGCCATGAAGCATGGGTAATTTGTGAAACAACCCACAGTATGCCTAGCAGACGATCAGGCTTCCTGTGGCTTGTTCTGTTCCTCCCCCCTTGGTCCCCCAGCTGGCTTCCCAGTGTCCTTTGCTGGAGGACCTCTCCATGCTCCAGTTGCCGCCACTGTTCATCTACCGCTAAGAGCTTTTTCCCCCGAAGCCTCAAAGATTCATAAGTGGACTGATACTGTTTGGCCCCAGAAAATTGTCCAATAATTTAGTCGTGGTGGTATTTTGCAAGTGTGCAGGTGCATTTTTATGTCAGTCCAATATGTGTAGTCTGGCTTAGTTTGTTTCTTGGTGTGTTTCAGCTGTCAAAAGGAGCAAGCTAACAAACATGGGAATTGACGAGCTTGCAAGTAGGTTATTTCTGCGCAGTTGCCCGGGTCCAGCTGCTGAGTTGTCAATTGAAAGGGCCCAAAAAGGGGAGGGAAAGCAGCAGCAAATACTGTGTACCAAAAGATGGTGGCAGGGAACAATATGCCCCAGTGCAACCCTCTGAATCTTAAGTGTTGAACTGACATTTTTCAGTACACTCCACCTTTTCGACACTTTCCTAAGTGTTCAGCCTCTCCAGAGAGGGGAGATCTTAATCCCCCAACTTTTCCAGCTTGTTTTTCAGATACTCATTGCTGTAGTTGCTCTGACTCCTTGGCTGTTCTAAAAGAACTGCAGAAATATGTGCACATTTAATGACTGGAAAGTAAATGGAGTGGACAATGGCACCAGTTTAAGGACTGGGGAGTAAATGGAGGGTGAATTTCTGCATCTGCAGTATATCCTTTGTCGCCGTAGGTGGTTAGATTTCCATTCCATTTACTGCTGTTTCCTTAAACTGATGCAATATTCCCCTTCATTTATTATTTTAAATGTTAAATTTGTGTTAATGTTCCAGTCCAAAAATTTGATGAACTATTCCCAACAGTTTTTGGGTTTTTTTTTTTAAACCTGGTGGTGGAACAGAATAGGACAAATGGGATACAAGCCAGTGGTGCTCACATCTGTGATCTCATTTATTCTGTCCCATTCAGATGCTTTCTCAAGGTTGGGTGGATTTGTTTTGGAACTGTCAGGGAACAGCAGTTCTCTGAAAAGCACCCACGAAAGGGCTGCGGGAAACCGGTATCTCCACTTTCTAGACTAGCTGGAATTTCAGAGCAGTGCTCAGATTGTGGAAGACATGAGAAATGTCAGTTCAGCACTAAAAATTGAGAGGATTACATTGCTAAAGCTCGCCCTTCCTTTCTGGTGCACCTTCTGCTACCGTATTTTCCTCCTGTATTGGTGCTTTTCCGTTGGCCCAGCAATTGAACTCAGCAGTTGGCCCCTGGCCCCGTGCACAAAGGAGCCTTGTCCATTTCTGGGTCTGTTTCCTGCTCCAGTTCTGAGAGCTGAAACATAAAAGGGAAATGGGCCAGGCAAGACAACATTTATGGTATTTATTGGGCAGCTGTAAGAGCACACCTGTGAAAGGCCAAAGCAAATTTTAAAAATCTATGAGCACATTTATGCAATTTTCTGGGGACATTTTTTAAAAAGGGGAGTGAATCAGTGATGGTCTCTCCAAAGTGCTGCTTGGACATGGGTGAAGAGGCTGCCACTGGCAGCAGCAAGGGCAAAATTGCAAAGAGCGGCAGGGAGTTTTGCTGAAGGTTGGTAGCCAATCCCCACAGCCTATGATGAAATTGTTTTCCCAGGTTCTGATGACATGAGAAGCCATCAAGGACTGTTCTTAGAACTAAGTCATAGGGTGGCTTGTTGCCAGAAAACAAACTAGCCTCTGGGAAGCCTTAAGGGGCTGAGTGACATCACAACCCACTGTGGCTCCTCACAATGGGTTGTTGTGTCATGTGAACCTAGTCAGTGTAACCAAACGCCTCCTTCATCCTGCCACTTAATAACTTTTTGGTGCAACAAAGTTAAAGGTGGTGAGGGATGGTGAGAACGACTGAATGGCACAGAGAGTGGTCCAGAGTGCCTGAAGATGCTCGTTCGCTCTCATTTGCGTCTCGTGAGATCAGAAATGGTGTCTGGGTTTTGGAAGGATTAAACTGTGTGAATTAAGCAAGGGCGGTATGAATTGGAATGTGCTGTATCAGCAAAATGCTTTTTGTTGTAAATTTTAGAGGTTTCATCTGTTTTTTTCCTACAATTTACCAAGTAAGTTAAAATGTGTCAACCATCCTTCTGTTGAAGTTCAAAGCAAAAAATAATAAAAATAACCTTGAGTTGCCTTTCCTTTTTGAATTAAGATGTGCTAGTTAGTAGTGTTTCAATAGTCCCTGAAGCATCACTTCTTTGAATGGCTACCTTAGGTGTGTTTGTTTTGTTTTGGTTTTTTGTTTATGTTTTGTATTGCCTTTTTTTTTTTTTTTTTGCCAAATGGAGTGAAGCCAGAATAGGGCCACAGAGAACCAAGAGGAGGTTTGCTTGAGGCAATTTCAAGATTTTCTGTGATACAAAAAAGAATCTAACCTCCCCCTGCAAATAAAGAGATACTCTGCCCCGCGACCTGCCCCCACGAAGACAGTAGACATAGAATATTGTCAGCTGTGAAAGAAAGCAAAGCATGGAGTGTATCCTAGACCATATAACTAGCTAGCTGGAGCCCTGAACTCTTCAATTAGGTGGTGAGGCTGCACTGCGACATTTTGATGCAGTTTGTGTTTATGTAGCATATTTGGACCCAAACAATTGTAGCAGAAAACTTATGTTAGCGGAATCGACCTTACCTCCCCGCAGCAACAGCTCACAATTTGATGGAAGCGAAGGCATCCTGGTAGCCACGATGTGCTCTCGCTGATATCAGAGGCAGGATGCCCAGGCACAACCCCTGCTGGGGCGCTTGGGCAGGAAGGTGCTCCTGCACTCGTGTCCTGCTTGTGGAATCCCAGTGGGGGCCGGTTGGCCTCTCTGAGATTGGAATGCTGGGCAAGGTGGAACCCTGGCCTGATCCAGCAGGGCTTGTACATTCTGACGTGCATTTACAATCTCCTTAGTACTCAGTAGGGACGCCTCAAAGCCCTGAAAGTACAGAGGCTTCTCCATATCTTCTGCGGGAGGAAGTGCTTCATGCAAATATGAGGATTTGGGCATCTGTGAGCACAGAACATTCCCTTGCCCATGAAAGAAAATGAGGGACTTCCTATGTGTTCTGATTTTGGAGCCCTTTATGTAGCACTTAGGTTGAGATGGAAGGTTACTGAGGAGAGTACTTTTAACGGTTTGGGTCCCGGTAGGGTGCTTCCAGAAAAAGCACTAGCAATCTAAAGATATGCACCATTACATATTTTTGTCCTGAGTGGATCTCTTCCAGTACATTAAAAATGGAAGAAGTGGGAAAACACAGAACTACAAATGGAAGGCAATACCATCTGCAACCACCTCTCATAAAGTTCTGAGAGAATTGCCATTGCATAATAAAAGTCTCATCTGGAAGTACCCTGAGGCAGCTGCGCCAGCACCTACTGGAATCCATGGGATGGAGGTTGTCCCATGGATCTGAATGGAACCTAGGCTCAACCAGCCTAGTCGGGATGAGGCCCTTCCTGCTTCTGGACTTGTAACACAGCTGTTTTGGACCACCCATCACTCTCCTAAGCCCTCTCCCTTTTTCATAAGGACTGAGAGAGGGCCCTATTTTGGAACTCCCCAGAAGCTCTACAGCAGACTTTTAAAACTACCAGAACAAGCAAATAAACCACACATTTTCCAAATCTGTCTGGACCATCTGCCTGTCCTTAAAATGCATCATCAGAAGAAACAACCAGCATGTTTTATTCTATTTTACTCCTTTTTTTTCTTTTTTAGGAAAAAGAGCTAAGTGCTACTAGATGGCTACCAGAGTGGCTGAAATGGTGTATCTTATTGTATGTGTTTTTCTATTGGATTTCTAAAAAAAAACAAAACACATTTTCAAGATTTTTCTTCTTTTTCCAAACAAAAAATCATTGTGTAAACAACAAGAAAAATCTACTTTTCTGATGTAAAATATATCATTATTTCTTCAACGTCTTTTCATTTCCTGGGAGGGAGGAGTGAGCAGAAGGTAGATTGTCCTCTTCGGTGGGTCCCCCCTGAGGGTAGACGACAAAGCACACCTTCTGGCCCCAGTGAGTCAAGGATTCTAGAAAGAAGGACCAGGTTGTCAATGAAATGTGACCACAGTAGTCATTATCACTTGGGGATCAACTCTAGCTCAGTGGTGGAACAGGGGTTTGCATCTGGAGGGTCTTGAGTTCAGTTCATGATCTGCTGGAGTGAATCTCCTGACATCAACCTATGAGAACACGATGTCCCTTGTCTATGGTCTTCCTCCAGGTGCCTCCTCTGAGGAAAATTTAGAGTGCGGCAACAAGGACGAGAATCTTCTTAGTGGTCGGTCCCCAATTATGGAATGGACTCTCTAGTGAAGTCTGCCAGGTGCCAACATGGTTATCCGTTCAGTGTTAAGTTAAGACTGCACTCCCTGGTATTTGGCACCGTATATGGTTTGGGACTGCAACATGCCCAGCAACTCTCCAAGCCACCATTGACCCGGATGTTCAACATCTGACAGAGGATCAATTGATGGCAACAAGGATGAGGGCCTTTTCAGTGGCAGCCCCACAATTGTGGAACTGTCTTTCCACTGAGGCCCACCTGGTGCCAGGTCTGCCTTCATTTCAGCACCAGTTCAAGGCTTCCCCCTCTGACAAGGAATTTAACAGTTGTATTAGCTCATGGGGGAGTGTGTCAGCTATTTTAACAAGCCTAATTGTTGGTTAAGCTGTTTAAAAACCAGTTTTTAAATCACCTGCAATGAAATGTCTTGATGTTTTTCCTGTAGTTTATTTTTGATATCACATTTTTAATTTTCTGAATATACTGCCCAGAGAACTTCAGTTTCTGGGCCAAATAACAACAACCACAGCAGCAGCAACAATGGTAACAGCAGCAGCAATAAATGATAGGTTTTTAATTTGTTCATGGAATATTGTTTGGATATGGGTGTTCATAGATATGTATGTTTGGGGTCTGTTTATATATTTGTGTCATATATTATGCCCAATACTGCACTTTCAAGGTTTTTATTTTTTTTTAGCAGCCCAGAGAGCTTTGGTGATTGGGTGGGATGGAAGCATAATGAATGAAATGAGATCCTTGGCTTCTCTAGTTGGAATGATCAGGAGGCGGGTGATGGGAAGAGCTGCTGCCAGCAAAGTAAGTGATTCTCAGCTCGAGGTGGACATATGGTAGCTTTTTATGACCAGGTGTACACAAATGCCATGGTTCACCATAGCTTACATAAGCTGAGGAAAGCCCCAGCGTCTTTGAGTGACTTTCAGAAAATTGCAGCCATAACTGCAGCCTGTTGTGCTATCTGAACCTATCGGGCATGTTGAGCAATGCTTCACCAACCCTTGCTTAACCCCAAAGCAGGCCCTTGATGACCCACAGTGCCCTGTTTGATCACGTGAATAGGCCCAGTGTCACTAAGACGAAGATGCAGGGTGTAAACTGGAGTGCTAAATCACGGCTGTTGTTTTAAGGTGTGAAATCACGCATAACCTAGGGGAAATGTATGAAAAGTAGTGGATGGAACTTGCAGATCAGGCATGCTTCGGCAAAAATACTGCTTGCCCTTGTAAGCAGTCCTTTTGTTTTTCCTTACTTGAGCAAACAAACCTTAACCAAGATCAAGCCATGCTTAGACGAGCCAAGCCTGGACAAGATGAAAAAATAGTCTCATGCAACACAAGGCAGCTCCCCGTGGCCCAGTCCAAGAGGAACTGCAGCCACTTACGTGGGGCATCAGAATTCAGAAGGGTCAGGTGATTCTGAAAATATTTAAAGGGTGCTGATCGATAGGCAAGTGCCATAGCAATACAGGAAGAAAACAAATACATAGGTTGTGCTTTATTCTCCACCTATGTTTTTCAAGGACAAATGTAGTAAAAACAATCCTCCAACATGGTTTGTTAGGAATAAATATAAGAACGCATTCCCACTGAAATAGAAGAGAGATCAAAATGTGTTGGGAATAAGGATTTCAGTGTGTTTGATGCATTTCTTACAGCTGCTTTTGACACCCTCCCATTGCTATGGCCCTCTCCCTGCTTGAAGTTTTGGGGCAACAGAGTCTGGGCCTGGTCTCCTGATTTCATGCACATGTGCCAAAATTTTCCCAAGGGCAGGAACTTCCTCTTCATTTTTTCACCCGTAGAGCAGAGGAAGGGGCTTGACATGATGAAAACATGAGACGCAGCCTTGAGGCAGACCCACGATCATGTGGTTTAAAAGGCTGGGCTCAGGAAAGACCTGAGTTCAAATCAGGACTCAGCGGTGGATTCAGAAACAGGCTAGTGAAAATTTGGAACCCTGTGCCATTTTCTTGGGGAAATCAATGTAATCAATTATTCCATATCACAGGCTGTCATCCCACTCCCCTGGGCTCTTTCTTACCTGTTATCCTATTTACACACTTTGGTTTGTTTTTCCAGTACACGCCAAGAAAAAACACTGGCACTCCAGTTAGTATGATAATCAGTCCAATTCCACAGACCACTGGCTCAGAATATAAACTGAAGACCAAGAGAAAGGCCCAAAATATCAGGTAAGTGATTGGAACCAGGAGATTTACCTAAGAAGAAAGAAAGTAATTGGAAGTGTACAGAAGCCTGTTATTCCTGGCCTCATTCCCTTCATGGCATCTTGTCAAAGGAGTGTTGACATTCACTAAACCGGATCATGATTAGCATCTGGTCAAGCCAATTGCAACAAAAAGGGAATCTCCTTTCTAACGCTGCTCAGGTGCAATCAACCCTATGCAGGTCAGCGAGATCTTTCAGCCTTGGGTTCACACGCATCCATTTTGCCTCTCTGCTCCCTCTGCTCTGCGTTTCCACAGATGGCCATTTTTGGCCGTCCAGTGACAACATTATGGAGTGGGAGGAAAGGAGGCTGGAGGGGCTTCATGAAGGGCCATATCCCATCCTCCTCACCTCTGATAACACCTCCGTCTACTCGTCTCCGAGGCTGTTGCTTTCCTAACCTCAGACAGCAGCAGCCACTGCTCGCCATGCCTGCTGCAAGGGGTGGGTGGAGCCCCAGTTCCCGTGTCCGAGGTTGGAATGCTCTCTCTGACCTCAAAGCCGGAAGCCAAACTTTCCCGTGGCTCCTCAGACAAGGTCTAGGAGCCATTGGAGGGTGCTCCCAGTGCCCCACGGAGCAGACAAACAGCAGCAACCTCAACCAAAGCAAACATCCAAGGGGTGGTGGTGTTAACAAGAGAGAAACCAACCGTGGCAGCCTGTGGAAACAGTTGGGCCCAAGCAGGTGGACTCCGGATGTGCTGAACTCCCCACTCACATCACTCTCATCACATGCTGGCTGGAAAGGATGGGAATTGCAATCCAAACAAATCCGGAGGCCGGAAGGTTGGAGAAGGCCAGATTTTGGTGTTGGACTATAATTCAGGTGGACTGGGTTCCAGCCGCCACCCAGATTAGATCACAAGCAGATGGTGAACTAGTCAATTTCACTTGTGAAGGAATCATTAAAACATTCAACGGAGTTGCATTAAAAGCAGGACTTATGGGTGGTACCTTAATAAGTATTCATCCTTTCACTTAAAAAAGAACTTAAAATTTAATTAAACCAACTGGTCAGGTATACAGGCAGAATGACTGGAGAAAAGGGTTTCTATTCTGGGCTTTACCTGACAACTTTTTTTTAAAAAAAGAGTCCCACCAAAAGATACATACCTATTGCAACACTGGGGTTGTGAAGCTGGGGTTCAAGTTTCCTTGTCAGAACTAAAGCAGTAAAAACTGAACAGGATCCGGTTTCAGTCCCCCCCCCCCCACCAGGTAGAGAAACCTGAAGAACCTGTTTGGAACTGGGAAGCCACAGTGTGGGAGCTGGCATACCTGTGACATGTACGTCCCCTGCTTTTCCTCCTCAGAACCCTCAAGGCACCTTACCTAATTCCTGTTCCTTTTTTTAAACTTCACAGTGACCCTGTGAGGTAGGCCAGCCTTAGAACTAGCGACTGGCTCAAAGTAACCCAGTGAATTTCATGGCTGAGTGGGGACCAGAACTTAGCTCTCCTGAGTCTCAGTCCGGCAGTCTGACCACTCAACCACCCCAGCCTTTTGCTAGCTTTTAAGGTGCCACAAGACTCTCCTCTTAGCTTAAGACAAGCCGCTGAAGCGGCCACCTCTTGCCCTGCCTCCGTCACTGCGGGACGGGAGGGATGTGCTCTGGCTGCCTGGCCTTAGTCAGAGGACTCCAGCTGCAGAACTACGATCCAGCAAGCCCCAGCATTTCTCACCTTGATGGGTCTGAAGATTTTGGGTTTCTTCCAGCGAAGCACAATCAGTCCTATGATTGTTATTCCATAGCAGAGGTAGTTAATAAAGGACACATAGTTGATTAATGTGTAGGTGTCCCCAACCAGCATGATAACAACGGTGGCCAGACACTGGGGAAAATGAAACGGCGTAAGTGGAAGCATTATTGGATTTTTTAAAAGCAGAGAAACAGAGAACCTTTGCACAGGGAAGTCCTATGGATGCTGGACAGTGTAGGCAGCCGTAGGATCGCTCCGATTCCTCATTAGGGGCTGGGGAATCACTCTACCCTTGCAGAAGGTGATCCGTGCCGGAGAGCCATGTCCGTCCAGCTCCCTCTCTCAAAGCCAGTGTGGAAAGAACTGCGCAGCTGCTTCTCCGGGGTACAAGAGCAACCTTGGCCAGAGGCTTCTGGGGCCTCTTTTGTGGAAGGGCGGGGGAGAGGCCGGCACCACCAAGATTCAAGGTCTCCTCGTGGTGCTTCTCTCTTCTCCCTGCCCCTGCTCGTCGGTGCTTCACTTGGCTGAAATCGGCTCCTGGGCACCTTGCGGAGCAAGAGTGGTGAGGAGGCAGCTCGGGCCTTTCCGCTTCTCCCACCCTCCATGAGATGCCCGTACACCCCTGAGTGCAGAGGATCCAGAGGACTGCATCCTTACTGAATATTCTGTTGTAATCATGGCATCTTCTTACATGGGCCGTGATATGTCAGTCAGCCCCCAGTTCCTTTGGTGCCATCTCTACAGTTCTACACTGGTGAGCTTATTTTTATATGAGCACCACCATCCTTCAGAAACCACCATGACCGGGTCTTGCTGGGACTGGTGAGATGCTTTCTGTCTCAACATGCATTGGATCAGTCCTTAATCTGTCCTTATGCAGCCGCGATGAGAAATGGTCATAGGCAGGGCCTGCCCTACCATTTGGCAGAGTGAAGCAGCTGCCTCAGGTGGCAGGGGCTGGGAGGCGGCAGCAAATGTTGGAGATGCAAACCGTGGGTCACGCGGTCTGCCCTGTGCCCCCTCAGCTGGACTGCCACCTCCACGTGTGCAGGGAAGGCTGTTGTGTTACCCATGTCAGAGGATGTCTCAACTGCCAGTCCAGCCCGCTTTTCTATGGGGAATGGGACAGCGTGTCACCTTGCCCTTTGCCTCAGGCAGCAAAGGTCTTGGCTGCACACAGGGCCTTCTCAGTGGCGGCTGGGCCTTAGCTATGGAACTGCCCCCCTTTCCTCAGTGGAGCTGAACCTCTTTCAGCCCAAGGGCCAAATTCCATTTTAGATGTGTTCTTGGAGGCCACATTCCAGTGGTGAGTGGCTTCAAGCGCTTTTTGCTAGCAACTAAGCTTAGCGGAAGCTTTTCAGCCTTCTAGAATAGGGGCAAAACTGTACACATGTGGGGAAAACACCAAAGAAATGGTGGTTGAGGGAAGGGTGAGGGGCCAGGAGAAAGGAGCATGGCCAGCTGAGGAACTTCTCCTGGGATCCAAGAAAGGCAGCTTTGACTAACTGGCCCGAGGTGCTGCATCCCTGCTTTTCCGGGTCCTAAATGATGGGCACCTCCTGCATGAACCTGCCTGGGTCAAAGCAAGGACTTCTGAGGCACTTTGTCAAGTCCCCAGCCATGGAAGTGGACGACCACAAACGAGAGGAGAAGGCCTTCCAGCCGTGGTGCTCCGTCTTTGGATTCTCCCCACAGGGAAGCGCTCCTGCCACCAGGTCTGCTTTCCCTTTGGCTAGAAGGAAACATGCGTTCACCTCCCTCGGCCTTTTAGGTTTAGGCCATTCCGACTGAGACGGCCTTCGGCCTCCACACTGGGGGGCAGGTGGTCGTGTAATGCTGAGCGGGAGCAGCAGCAGAGGTGAGTGACTGCTCTTGGCTCCTCCTGCTCTGCTTTCGTGCTGGACAGATAATTTGGGCCATCCAGCTGGGGCACTTTGGAGGAGGAACCAAAGAGGCTGCAGGGGACACAGAAGGCCTCCTCCTGTGGTCTCCACAGTCCCCTCCCCTCCCCTGGAATGGGAGGCTGACATGCTGCATAATGAAGCACCAGTCTCCATCCAGAGCCATCTTTATTTCCCAGAATGCCTCTAGGACCCATCTTGTATTTCAGGCCACGTTCCTTGTCTCTGAGCCTCATCTGCCTGCATTCTATAAAAGAAGACTGGGAGCTCAAAAGCATGGTTTAGCGGGTGGAACTCAGATCCTACCAAACCGTGTCATCAGTCCCCTGGGCAAGTTACCTTGTCTATTAGCCTTCAGGATATAGGTCTTTCCTGAATGGTCATGCCTTCCATGGCAGCCACTTGGTGGACTGGCAAGCCACTCATGGCACTCGCAGTGCAAGGGGGCCCATGTTCCCCTTAAAATGCCCATGATGGCCACTGACTCAAAAAGTTCCCAGTCACACAGAACTACCCTTAGAGGGCCAGCATAAAACAGATCCCCTTGTTACTCTCTGTCCCTCTTGTACAATATCGCCACTGTGGGCTTCGACATGCATACTGGGGAACCGTGAAGCTAATGCTAGAGAAATATTGATACGTACACAGACAAGGAGGGCTGGAATTGGGGTGCAGTGCTTGACGTGAATCATAGACAGCAAACTGGGTAAATGGCCTTCGCGGGCACCAGAGAAACACAACCTGAAAAAAAACAAAGAAAGACATCCAGTGGGGCATGGACCACATGGCCTATTTCAACCCATAGTACTATCACTTTTCCATACCCTTCAGGCTACTGAAAGATGCTGAAGTTTTGACAAGTGCAGAACAATACAAAAGAGACCTCCTTGGCTATTTAACAGTGCTACCTAAGAAGAAAAACAGGTGATAAGAAAGGAATATTTCACGCTTTCATGTTCTGCTTTTGGGAGATGATTGTATGACAGATCAGTCATACCCTTCTATAGTGCCCTCGGATCTGCAAGTGGAAAGGGCGGTTTTCCATTTTTCTGTGTTCATAACAACTCTGCTGTCTGTCTGTCTAATACTCCACACCTGGGAAGGCCCTCCTGCTAGATGACACCAACTTTATCATACAGCTTAAGAGCAACCTTCCCTTTTGGGCACTAGACCACTATTTCATATGCAAAGAGGAGAGTTGGCATACAGATGCCAGCCTTGGCTGGAGGGAGTTTCAGGAGACAATCACTGAATGGTCACATTTCCTGCCTCCCCCTCCCCATCGATCATTAGATTGTTTTTCACCCCATCTTTCCTCCAAGGAGCTCCAAAGGCACACAAAGACTCCCCACTGTATCTTCATAACAACCCTGTGAGGTAGGCTAGACCAAGAGAGAGTGACTTGTGCAAAACTAGCTAGAGAGCTTCATGGCTGGCAGAGGGCCTGGACAGAGGTCTCCCCATTTGAAATCCATGGCCATTCCATTGCGCCAAGTGACTTCGATAAAAACCTATGAAGGGTTATGCAGGATTGGACCCTGGAAGCATCCAGCCCAACTTTGTGCTCCCCCAGTGAGTAGCCAAATACTCATGAGAAGCCCGCCAGCAGCACTTCTCCTCCCAAGCTCCCCAGCCATGGGCATTCGTGGACAGGCTGCCTCTGGTACTGGAGATGCCAAACAGCCCTGAGGACTAGCAGCCGTTGAGAGCCTCCAAGAATTTGTCCAACCCGTTATTTCCATCTAAGGAGCCGTCTTCTTCCATCAGCAGGTTCCACAGTCTGTGGGATGCTTCCCCTACAGGGCTCACCCCTGCTGGTTTAGATCCCAAACCGGGGAAGGGAAACCTTGAGGCATCTTTTCACCTTGATTCCCCCAAGAGCTGCGCTCCTGAGCGGAATTTGCCCCTTCTATGACTCCACAGTGGTTTGCCACTGAATTTGGCCATCAAACTGCTGACTTGGGGTAGGGGCTGAACAAACGGATTGAAGGGGAGGCTGTGTCTGGGGCTGTGTGTTTTCTACCCTGACCTAATCAGTCAAATAAGCTGGAAAAAGCTGGAGGCCAGTTTCTCAGCCTAACCTTTCTCACAGAGTTAATTGTGGGTGAGCCACCTGAAGCTCCACGGAGGAAGTAACCCTTATCAGCAGGACTAACCATTATTGATTCAAAGAAATGATTTAACTCATTTCAATAAGCCTGTACATTCCTTTAACATAAAATATTTTTTTCTAATCGTTAGAAGAAATCAATACCAATGAAATGGGTGTGGTAAATTATGTTCTCCATAAAGCAGAGCAAGACTTTCTAGCTAAGAAAGAGAACAAAGTCTTCCCTTTGTCCTTCTTGAAAGAGGAAAGCAATGAGGAGGGAGGGGGAATCGTACTTGGTCTAACCTGGATGAGGTAAAAAGGTATCCATTTATTCCTCCAAATGTAGACAGAGCCACAGAGACAGGCATAACCCAGGAAAAATAGCCCAGTAACTTTTCACCAAATGTCTAAAGCAACAAAAGGCAAAGAAACTGAAACATAAACTGCAAGGCAGAGAAAACGGGAATAAATAATAACAACCACAACAAGGATAATAAATGTCCAGGGAATGCTTTACTTACTACTGCAACAGCATTGGAAGACAAGAGCTCTTGGGGGGACATGGCAGTGAAGTATGCAATATTAGTGAACGTGTACACAAAGGTCACCAATGGGATGGAGATGAATATGGCACGAGGTAGATTCCTAGTAAAAATAAAATAAAGAGGAGGGAATGGTAAGCGTCGGCGTGCACGTGCGGCAAAGCCTTGGAGGGATGTGGGAAGCCACCTTAAGCCACTCAGGCCACGGGGCCACGTGGCCCGGGAGTCTCAACACGGCTGGCCACGAGGGCTCTCCAGGGCTTCCGCAAAAGCTGTTCCGGCTGCACCTGAAGATGCGTCGGCTGGCAAGGCAGGTGTGTTGCCTGCAAGCCATGGCCCTTCTCCATTGGACTAAGCTGCCTTAGGCAGCCATCAACGCTTTGGTCTGCCTAGAGCAAGACAGACTAATTAAATGAATCAATTAATTACATTTCTATCCAGCTTTTTTCCAGCAAGGAAACTGGGGCGGCTTGCACCATCCTCTGTCTCTTCTCCATTTATCCTTCCAACAACCTTGTCAGGTAGGTCAGGTCAAGAGTCAGTGTCTTGGCTCTACAACACATTTCCCCCCCTGAGATTTGTATTTTTCTGCCTTTTGGTATATCGTGTTAATGAATCATCTAGTGGCGCTGTGATATAACTGCAGGATAGTGAATGTGTGATGTCTCGCTGGTGTTTGCTGTGGTTTGGAATGTAATACCAGAGTGTCTTCGTGCTAAATGCTCCTGTGAAAATGGCTGGCGAGCACAAGACGGGTTTGTCGTGAAAAGGTCCAGCAAAGTCTCCTGCGTGAGGGAAGACGAGCGCGGAGTGCGCCAGATCAGAGCTGGGTCTCTCGAGTTCCAGGCCAGCCCCAAGCCCTGGCTGGCAGGGGGCGCCACTTCACCGGAGGGGCTTGTGACTGGGCCTTGGACCTTCCTCATGGCTGACCCAGGCATGCGGGGAGTTGTGGGACCCCTTCTGGTCTAAATGTGCACACACAAATTAAACGAATCAGTGTTTTGGTGAGCTGCTGGGAAGCAGGTTGGAGGGCTCTAGGGTCTCTTCTCATGTTCCATTCTGCACATCTTTCTTTTTGCTCATTTTACATCTGTTTAGGGACATATGCAAAATACAGTCACACCTGCAGACAGAAGGCATGCTCTTGTCCTTCCCTCATATGTATATCTCTATCCATTTTTACAATCTGTATAGAACCAAAGGAATCGAATATCAGGTTTTTCCTCTTTCTTTCTTTCTTTCTTTCTTTCTTTCTTTCTTTCTTTCTTTCTTAGGACTTATAAGTATTTAATGGACACAGGCAAAAAAGAGCTTTATAAAAGGGAGGGGGAAATGGACTCTTTTAAAAGACACAACAAAAAACAAGAATGGAGTAATCTGCAAATTAAATATATAAATGCAGAGTAGATGAATACAACATATTCTCATGCCCAGTAAACTGAAAAAAAATGCTAGCTGGTATAAAAACACACACACTCATAATGCCAGGAACAGGGGGAGATGTAGAAAACTCTACAGCATGAACCTGGCATTAATACCACGAGAAAAAGGGATCTGGCTCTGGAATCCGTCTAGAGATGGACCACAATACAAATGCTGTGAAGCACACACACAGCCCTCTTCAAAGGCCTGAAAAACAGGAGCATTTCTAGTCTAGTCCTATCAATTGATCAGGCTCGGTATAGAAAAGTGCTGAGTTCTTGCTTAGAAGTTAGGGTGCTGTCAGGTGACTTTGGTACTAGGTCAGCCTTGCCCCATCACCCTCTCCCAGTTCAGTTCTTTCCACAAACCCATTTCTCAACACAGCATATCAGAAGCATGTAGGAAGCAACCCACTTTGAGCCAAGGGGGGCAAAACTGGGGACAAATACTTGCCTGCGAGGATCAACTAATTCTTCTGTTACATAATTTAGGAAATTCCACCCACTGAATGCAAAGGAACCTTGGAGGAAGGCTAAGGCCAGATGCCCCACGGACGGCGTCATCCAGAAGTTGAAGGCATTGCTTGGTAGCAGTTCGTCATAGTTTCCTAAAAGCAGAGCATAAATTGATTCAGCTGAGTGTCCATGCGTGGCGCCGATGGAGGAGCACAGCGAACAACAGAGACACGAGGGAATTGCCCCAAGGAAAGGCAGGGATCTTGTAAATTGTTTAATTTCTATACCGCTCAGCAACTGAAGCTCTCTGGGCAGTTTTGGCTCCCCAGACAGGGAGCCTCTGGAGAGGGCTGGTTCCTCTCACAGAACTGCAGGTCCCAACTTTGCTTAGGGAGAGGGAATGGTTGCTAAGTTCTGCTCTAAGCAGGCTGCCAGTGTTTTATCTCGTGCAGTGTTCTGCTGCGAAAAGGACCGAGGGGTTAGAGCAGCTCCCCCAGGTGGGAAGGCTGCAACAGCTGGGGCAGTTCAGCTCAGAAAAAGGGCCAGGAGGGGGAGATATGGTGGATGTACTTCACATGGTGTGGAGAAAGTGGTGCGGGACACTTGTTTCTTCCCGCAATAGTAGAACCCAGAGTCATCCCATGAAGTGGATTGGTAGGAGATTTAGGACAGGAAAAGGGAAGGACTTCACATACCACATAGTTGAACTACGGAACTCTCCATGTCATTCTGCAAGGTGAAATGATGGCACCAGTTCTGATGGATTTAAAAGGGGATTGGACAAATTCAAGGGGGATAAGGCTACCAAAAGCTATTAGTCCTGATAGCTATATGCTACCTCCAGGGTATACCAGTTGCTGGGTTACAGGGGTAGGAAGGTGCTACCCCTTGTGGATTTCCTCCTGCAGCTGGTCGGCTCACTAGTTGGACAGGCATGGCTTTTCCTAAGTTATTAGCCGCTGGACCTCCAGATGTTATTGGACTGCAACTTCCATTAGCCCTAGCCAGCATAGCCAATGGTGAGGGATCATGGGAGCTGAAATCCAACATCTGGAAGGTTGAATGTTCTCCATCCTGACCTACTGGATTGAAGCATATTAGAAATGTGTTCAAATCAGAAAACAGTATGTTGGGTGAGCTGTATTTGCTAAAATTGATACAATTCCACCTGGAATTTAGGGGTTTTGGACAAATACCTTTGAAGATCTGTATGAAACCCACAATAATAATCAGGCCCAAGGCCAAGAGCTTTCCTCCTGTGAATATATCCTGGATGCGTGTGGCCCATCGGACGCTAGAGCTGTTCACCCAGGTCAATAGTGCTGAAGAGCAGAAAACACAGTTCAGTACAAAAACTCCGCTTATGCCATAGGTAATAGTTAAAATCAAAACTTTAGTGGTTTTCTTGTACACAACTTCGGGAACCTTTCTAATTCAGTCTCGGACTTTTGGAAATGCAGAAAACACTCAAGTAGATCAAGTGGCCCGCACCTCCAGCACCTATTTTGTTAGCTTAAGATTTTTATTTTATTTTGGTAGAGAAGGAAAGAGATGAAAGGTAAAGGCTGGAAAAAGAGGAGGTGGAGAAACCAATCAGGGCTCAATTGTATGCATGTGTAGACAGAAAAACTCCCACAACTCCCATTGCCCTGGCCTGGTGCTACTGGGAATCTCAGCACCTGTTTCCTCACTAAACAAGCATAGGATTTGTTTTGCTCCCAATCTGCTAGAGGTTCCAAGCAGAGTGCAAAGCATGAAACTAAACCAGGGCTTAGGGTTGTGCCTGAATGTAGCAACTGTCTCCATCATAAACCTTCAAACCGTAGTTTGGCAAACCAGAGAGGGAAGAACAAGAAAACACAGTGCATCTTTAAAAAAAGAATAGGTGGCTTGCAGGTTTGGGGACAAAGGGGGTTCTGAGAATGGAAAGACTAAACACCATCAGTTTACTACGAAGACCTAGCACTTCATGTTTCCAACTGCTGTCTTAACATTAGCAATTTAGACCGGTTCATCGGTCTTGACTGCAGTGCTTTTCTGTGAGAGTCCTCAGCAGAAGGAGATGGCATCCTCTGCTCAGAAAGTACTGCAGCCTTGGCTGGCCCTGGGACATGGTGGCCACCTGGTCTCAGAGAAGGTCACCTCCCTGCCTGCCTGAGCTCCCCCAGAAGTACATCCATCTGATTGCTGCAACTACAGCAGCAGCGTTCAGTATCCCTGCTTGGCTCCTTTTTTAATACGTCCCCAGGATGCCGCCCCCACGGGGACCAGGTGCAGCGGGGAGGGGCAACAAGCGAGTGCGAGCAGAGGGCAAGCCCAGGGTGGCCCTGCGGCAAGTGGCCAATATGTGGGGGGTGACATTTTTCTTGGCTCATCTCAGACGTCAGCACGGCTTGAGCTAGCACTGGGTGCAGCCCCAGTGTTTGTTTGTTGGTGGAGAAGGTCATGCATAAATACTCACACAAACACACCATGGAGAGGACTCTGGAGGCATTGTAGGGGGGGATGCAGTTTGGAAACACTGGCTGGAGAACATAATTTGAAAAGGTCAGTGCAATGACAGCCAGGCTGGTGGGGTACATGATCAGCACTGCGCTCCATAGCAGCAAAAACCTGCAACCAAGAGAAACGAACAAAAGGGGATGATGAAACTCGGCAGCTCCGGACATCACTTGACCAAGACTGCCTTTGCAGAGGGACAGCTTTTCCACCAGGAAAACCAGTGAAAAAATCTGAGCACTACTCTCCCTCTTAAGGTTGTTTCATGTGTTTCTTCGAGCCTGACCGCATGCAGGAAGTCTCCATCGCACACAAGCGGCAGAAGCCAGGGAGAACACTTAGATTTCCCCCACAAAGAGGCTTGAACCCAGATGTAATCATGCTTAGAGCTGACCCAGTGAAGCAGACTGGACATATGCGTGACTCATTCAAATCCCATTGATTTCTGTAGGACTCCTCTTAAGTATGGTGAAGTTTGGAGGCCATCTAGAGTGGGATAGTATTGCTCTGGTGGACAATGTCATTGACCAATGCTGGTGTGACAGATGGGACTGGCACAGAGTTGCCATTTGGGAAATCATTCCTATCACTTTTCTCACATCCCGCCTCTCAGGAGCTCAAGTTAGTATCATTGGTAGAGTGCTACGCACATGCGAAGCACTTCACAATTCACAATACACTGTAGAATGACTGTATGGGTCGACAGAAGGGAAGCAGTGACGTAGGAAGCGTGGCTTCAGGCCCCTGGGTCATCCAGCCAGGACACTGACATGCCCTCCACACTGTGGGGTTCTTTTCCGCCTGCCCTGGGGATGCTGAGATGGAACGTGGGCTCTTCTGCACACAAAGCAAGGGCTCAGCTATTGAACAAAGGAAGTAACAAACAGCCCAGGAAGTAGCAAAGAGCCCTTTCCATTGTGTGTGCTTAGGCTTTGCTGTAGCCCAGGTTAAACGATGGGGGATAGGGACCAGGGGTGTGCGCCGGGACCTCGGTGGGAAAAGCAGTTCTGAGGAAGGATCTGAAGGGAGCAAGTCTGTTGGTGATGGGGCGGGGGGTAAACACAGTTCATTCCTGTCATGTCATCCTAGCAGCAGCCCTTTGAGGTGGGCTTGGATAACGCCAAGCAAGTGTCCCAAAACCTCTAAAAAATATTGCTTTGCAAACAAAATGGTGCTTTGTAACTGCTTTGGATGCCATTTAACCCCCTCTCTGGTTTTGGCAAATGGCCCCCAAGGGGGTGTGGCCTATGATGCAAAATCAGCCCTGAGACTTCCCAGAGTTGTTGATCTCTGGACTAACCAAAGTAATCTAATTACATTTTATGGTGGTTTAGTGAGGATTCGAACTCAGTTCACCCCAGTTCTATTCCGCATTTTGACCACTGCTGGCTTTTTTTACATGAGGATGCTAGTGCCTGTTAAGTGCAGACCTGCAATCCAAGCACTACACACAAAGCATTTCCTTTCCTGCTTTTCTGTGAAATAACCTCTAGGTGGCACTGTGGTATAGCAGAACAACACAAAGACACAAGTGGAAAAAGCATTTCCTCTGACATCTACAACTGAAAGCTGCACTTTCCCTGCTTTAAAAAGTTCACTGAAAGTTCTCTTTAGCACAGAACCAAAACTAGAAGGTCATGAGATCATCTAAAGAACATGTAATCAACCACAAGAAGGAAATAAACATTTGATAAATGCCTTGTGTAAAACCCCCCTAACTTGCACTTTAATTTTTATGCTATATCTACAGAATATCCCAGAATATTAAATATAAATAATCTAAGCTGTAGACTTTGCCATTCAGAAAATGGCTGTGTTCACATGATGTGGCAACCCATCATGGCTGACTGATAAGCCATGGTGGGTTGCTGGGTTGTGCTACCCTGGACTAATTCCTCCGGTGTGGCTTGTTTGAGCAGAAGAAGCCATGCACACAACCCATGGATTGCTGTTGGGATTGTTGTACCTGTCATGGGTTGTGCTGTTGTCCAAACTGGGGTGAACCACCCCACTGCAGGTGCTGGGAAATGATTTGCTTGTCCCCTGGTAAGAGCAGCAAAGCCCCTTGCCAGGGTTGCCAGTGTGAGCCAGGTCATGAGTGCTCAAGCACCCACTTCGCGGGGTTCGGCATGTTTTCCCCTGCACAGAGACAGGTGAATACACATTTCACGTCCTCATGAGAAAACCAGGGGCATGCAGCCAGACAGTTCGTGCTTTTCCATGCTGCTGAGCTCCCAGAGACTCAGGAACAAGCAGAAGCGTGAGGACACCTCATTGCTGCATCCATCTTCAATTTTTATTTTTTATTTTTTGACCGAGGGATGTTGAGGAAAGGAGGAAAGAAACCCGACTGCAGTTGTACAGCACTGCACAGTGGCACCTAGAGTTCATGTGTAGGAATATTTAGAAAGGCGGAGAAAGGAGAACGCATGTAGAGAAGCTGATCTTAAGTCTGCTAAGAATATAGAAGCAGAAGCCTCAACATCAGCAGGTTAAAATCCTCATGCAGAAAAAAGCTCTGTTACTGTAGTTGTGCTCCAATGCATTTGCTGGGCACCAGTTTGAGGATGATTTGGGTTCTGCTGCTTTGTTTGGAGAAACTTTCTGTTCCATGGAAGAAAACACAGAAAGGTCTAACTATAATTAAAAATCATTAGACAGACCCTTTCAGGTTGCAAAAACAGGTAGAGATTGCAAGGTTTGTGTGCGTGCGTGTGCATACATGTGTGTATCAACACCCCAGGAGTTCTTCAAGATTTAATATTCTTGAAGGGATTTGAAACCTAAGGAAAAAATTAGCTGCTCTCAGCTCAAAGCTGCTTATTATGAAACTTCCCTCCACCCCACCCTGGTTACTAATCTTCCTTCACGTACATTTTAGGTATGGTTAGGCTGGGCTTTGATGGCCGTTATAACTAGATGGCTTCATGAAAGAGCTGTTAAATATGCAGGATAATTAAGTTCTGGTTAGAACAAGATTCCTCAGGTCATTTTATGAACTAAAGATTACATGAAAGAGATTCTTGAAATGAAAAGATTTCTGTTTTAACACGTTGTTACTTTAGTTGATGCCCTCATGAGTGAATAACTGACTGCTTCTTCTTTAAAATTTGGGAGAAGCTTGCAATGTCGGTATTCATACATCAAGTCCCACACGCCACCTCCTCTCTGGTTTCTCATCCTCTGGATAAAGACATGCCAAAGAACAGAACTCTCTAGCAATCATGTTACGAAGAGTTCAGACTGAGTCTTTGAAGCATGTGACCTGGTTGGTCGTGGCAACATAAACACGTGAGAAGAGCGCTGCTGGATCAGACCAGGGATTTATCCAGCCCAGCTTTCTATCATTCACAGTAGTCTAAGTGCAGTTACTTCATACATTTGTATAAGGGCAGAAGGTCCGGTAGTTTTCTTAAAAATTTCTTTCCTAATCACAAAATTCTAAGAAGTGCAGATACCCAAGGATTAAGTATGACCTGGCTTGCCGTACTGCTTTGGGGAATGAGTCTCAGGGTAAACCCTTTTCGAGATGCAAAGCAAACAAAATTCTCTCTAGCTGTACTTCTCAGCAGACATGTATGTAGGATTGCACTGTTACTGTTCATGCATGTGCAGTGATATTTTATGTGTGCTTACCGAGAAGGTGTGTCTGTTCTGAATAGGAAGAGATGGATATCTGTCTAAAGACTTGGGGAAGGGCCATGTCAAAACCTGAAGAATCACAAATTGAAACAACTCAGCTAACAACATGTTAGCAATGCTTCCCCAAAAGGCAAAAAGGGGAGAATGATCTATTATGGGTGCCTAGCCCAAGGGCAAACGGTGCCTCTCCTGTGTTGCATTCAGCTATTTAAGAAACCAGGGTCTGTCTTCAGGTTCAGTAAATGTGGCTCTGTAAAGAAGAAGCAAGGCTAAACATGTTCCTAGGTGAATTATTGCTGGTTTGTGGGTGGTACGAAAGCCTCCTTAGGCCTAAACTTTTTTGAACAACATGGGAAGCTTTCTATTTTTTATGCATTTGTTTACAACTCTTGAGCTGGCCTCTTTCTTTGATGCACTACATATTGACTTTTTGGAGCTGCTTGGCTCTGAAAGTTATCAAGTGCTGCAGGTATAAAAAGCCCCTTTCCTTTAATTGACGTTGCCCTAATTAATCTCGCGTCATGCTCGTGATCTTGCCAAAAGATCTACCCAGCCTGCCTTAATGTGCCCTAAAGGGACAGGTTGGAACCTGCTACTTAACTTACTAGAAGAGATATGAAAACAACCCTATCTGTATGCAAAGGTTTCTCACTCAGTTACACAACACTGCATAAGCAATCTCAACAGTTCCTTCAGATATAAATCAAATTAATATGCTTTCCTTTAAAAACAAAATGTTGAGTTTGGAAGTTTCTGGCATCAAGAGCAATTGTTCAACCCCACCTCCCTTTGACAAGGAATAGGAATTGAGCAAACGAGGGATTTTTCTACCTGAGGAAGCTATTGTGTATTTGTGTCCTTGCTCACAGTTGCTTACAGGCACTTTAGAGCATGTTAAAATCTTCCAGTTTTGCTTCTGTTTTTTATCAAGTACTCACTCCCACTCCTTTTTTTAAGAAAAGAGGAAAAGAGCTATTAAATTGCAGCAGGGGAAAATGACACTTTCTCCTGGTACATTTGTGCTTTTCTGCTATAGCACAGCTCCACCTAGAGGTTGTGTAGCAGAAACGCAGGAAAAAGATTTCTTTGAGTTGAGCTCTGATCTCAATACTGTGGCAAAACTGAAGGTACATGCAGCAATAAACAGCACAATAAATAACTAGTGTAGAAAAGCCTTCCATGCTGTGTAGCCACAAAGTCTTGTATCTGAAATTATAGTTTGCTGGTGGAGCAGACACATGGCCCCTTGTTCAATCCCCTGGCATCTCCTGTTTCAGAGAAGGAAAGGGATCAGATAATTTTACTCTTCCAAGTAAGACCAAACCTGGACAGTGCTGACCTTGCAATGTGCACAGAGCAATATAGGTCTACCTTGCAGGGCTGCTGTAAGGGCTAATGAGGTACAGTGTATGTATACAGAGTTTCGACATTATTATATATTATACTGAAGCAAAACTTACCCAGCTAATCCACCAAAAATCTCGGTGACGTAGGAATAATCCCCACCTGATTTGGGAATTGTAACTCCTAATTCAGCGTAGCACAACGACCCGAGAGCTGCGATCCCGCCGCCAAGCACCCAGATTATGAGAGCGAGTCCCACCGACCCAGAGTGCTCTAGGACTCCTTTGGGCGAAATAAAGATGCCGGAGCCAATTATATTACCTGGAAGGAACACAAGTTGGAGGAGAAGCTAAATTAACATGCAAGCTAAATTAACACATGTTATGGTTTTTATTATGTTTTTATTGTGTTTTTATCTTGTGCTGTGAGCCGCCCAGTGGTGCTGTGGCACAATCGGGCAGCATACAAAAGTTTAAATAATAAATACATAATAAATGTTCTCCATCTGGGTCTACCAATTCATACTGTTCCGCATGAACATACCGTTGTATGCTGTGATTCTGACTTAAAGATTTCTGACATGAGGGATAGGAAAGTGCATGTGTGCGTGGATTTTTTGCATTTAGCAAGGGCACACTAACACCAGAGCAAGTCTGTACTCAAAGGTTTGTATTTGTGTAATTTTGGAAGTTAATCTTTCTTGTACTTGGGCCTCTGTTGTAAGCTGCCTAGAGAATCCTTATGGACTAGTGGGCAGCATATAAATTTAAAAATAAAATAAAATAAAATAAAGCCCCTTTCCACTTCTCAGAATAACTTTTGCTAAGTTGGAGTCATACTGCTGCTGTTCTTACTACTAGTAGTAGTACTAATAATTTGGGTAATTCCTTATAGTCATGTTCACCTGCACAATATCCACACAAGGGAGGTGCCTCCATTCACATTGACATGTGTACACATTTCAAAAGCCATTTTAGCGTAATAGCATATCTAGGCCAACCAAAACATGACGAACTCCAGATCTTGTCACTGGGCTCCATTCCTGGCAAGTGCCATGTGAATGTGGACTGGACTGTGTCAAGGACTGGAGTCCAGGGAGTCAAGCCCAGGGAATCTGGGGGATTCCCACCCCCAAAATAGATCCCTTAGACCTCTCTAATTACAATAATAGGAGTTTAGGGTTTTTTCCCCTTATTGTCAACATGGTGGCTACCTTTAAAAATGCAGATAAATAGTCTTACTGTTCCACCCTCCAATATGCCACCGATGAAAGGAGAGACATACCTGTGACACCTGGTTTTTATGCCAGGTATGTTCTCTAGCACCGGGCGTGAGGCAAGGAGGGTAAAGGGCCGGTGGCTGCGGAACTGGGAATGAATTTAGTGTTCAAGTGTTCGGTTCAGTGCTCAGGAAAAGCAGTGGTGCCCTCTTAGGAAGGGGGAAGGGGAAATGCATCAGCAAAATGGAGAGGGAAAGACTGCATGGATTTGCCTATGCTAATTTGTACATATAGAGGCAAACTGGGAAATAATTATTATAATCTAAATAGAAAAAGAAGGCATCTCTCCAGAGCGTGGAAGACTAGACTGCCACCAGGTGACTTGTCCACCTGGCAGTTCTTTCTGCTGTCCAGGGGCTGCCAGTGGTTGTTGGTGAAGGCATTTTGAAGGAAGGTTCTTTTGGAAGGCATTTTGTCTTTAAGCTGGATTTCTGTCACGCTGCTCTTCCAAGGGAGGACCCTTCAAGACACAAGACAGTTGACCGCCAGCCATCCAGAGGCCTGTTAGAAGGACACCCTGTGACACTTTCGGTGCTGCTTCCTGCAGCCCTTGTGGGAGCTCAACCCTGGGGAATGTCCAGCCTCTTGTAGGAAGAGGAGTGTTGTGGGAGACCCCAGTTGGGAATGGGCTTGGCTCACATTCTCTCCCTCCAGAGCGGTAGCCCGGGACTTCTTGACAGCCCGGGTTTATTACCTCTGAGAAGGCACAAAGGGAAATGCTGCAGTCTATTAATTTATGGTGACTCTTGCCTTGAATACTGGAGGCTAGGGCAGCACAGTCCTCGCTGATGCAGAAGCAAGAGGTGAAGGAAAATGGAGGCTTCTAGGAGGACAGGTCTGGCCAGGTAATGGCCACTGAAATATATGCTGGTACCTTTTAAGGGAAATTCTACAACAATTTGTTTCTGACAGTCCAGGCATGAAATAAAAGATACAGGCTGCAAGAAGGAGCCTTGACAAGAACCAGGTACGAGGTGCAGAAAGACACCGCAGGAAGAGACTTTTCTTGGATAACACAAGCTAAAATAAGGTGTTCTGAAATGATTAAGAACTTGAGTCTCGCAGCCGGATGGCTTTTTGGCATAGATTTGAGACCCGGACGGGGAGAGTCTAATTAATATTCAGAAGAACTTTCTCAAAGGAAGACAGTCACCCTGGGTGGAATGCTAAACTAGTCTGAGAAAACCTGACACTTCAGAGCCTGGAAGGAGAACAGCTCTGCGAATAGACTGGATTCTAAGCGACCAGAGGAGATGTGCCGGCAGGTTCCGCAACTTCCTTTCAGGCGTGATGGGTTACATAAGGCGACGCTCAGAGGTAGTGGGAAGATTCTGCAGGCCAAAATGGCAGTTTTTCATAAAGTGTCGTGATGCTCTATTTAAGCACCTTCTGCCACTGGTTACGTACACATTGCAGAGGTGCAGAATGTTTTAGCAGCAACAACAATGCCGGGGTGTTTGCATGGCACAACTCTGGCATCCGTGGTGCTTTGCGTAGCTCAGCCTTTAGAGTGCTAGTAGCCATGTCTGTCCACCTCAGCAAAATGGCTAAGGGCCGAAAACATCCCTGCAGCTCCCAGCCTCCCTTATTCAGCATCCCAAGTGTTTTCTGGATCTTAAAGGCACAATATATCTGTTAATATTCAAAGTGCCCTACATAGGTTACTTCGGTGACATTGACCACCCCACTGTAAAGTAGGTCAGTTACTATTGTTTCCCTGTTTTCATTCATTCATTTATTAACTTCCACTCCTTAAAAAAGCAGATCCTGCCCCATACTTGTAAGCTGGATGAGGTGAAAATAATATTAGATTGGTTAAAGCTGCCCTTGCAAATGTGGAACACATTTCTCATCCAATTTAAAAAACCTGGTTCTGTCAGTGACTGGATGATGGAATGACAGGCACCTGATGATCTGCAAAACAGAGGTTTAACAAAAGGCACAGGAGAGAAGGAGGACCTGGCTTAAAACCTCAGCAGATGAGGCTGCTGAGGTTCCTATGGGGCAAAACAAAGGAGGTTTCACTCATAGGGACTGCTGGGATTCATGGTGACAGTGAGAGGATGGTGTGGGGAGCATGGGAAGTGTATTCCCCAGGGAACCCTGCCATTGTCTGACTTGTATGTCCAGGCAAAAATCTTCCTGCTATCGAAACAGCACAAGTTGTTTGCTGTGATGTGTGAACCCAGTCAGTGCCTTTATCCTTTAACTCATCAACCTTTGTGTTGGACCCAAGTTTAGGCCTTGGGATGGAGTGTTACGATGGTCTAGAAGTAATCAAGATATGAACGAACGAACAAACGAACGAGATTGGTCTGTCCCTGATATATATATATACACACACACACACACACACACACACACACACACACACACGCCAAGAAGCTTCTTGGCTGCTTTAACTGCAGATGCCCTGCTTTTGCCTCCCGGACTCTGCTCCCATTTGCAGCAGCCCCACATCTGAGTCCCTGGTGATTGTGCCCAGGGTTCTTGCGGCACCACAGACTGAGCCCCACACACTGCGCGGGCAGGGCCATTCGGGGCCGTTGGCAGCCATAAGCGGGGAAGGGCGGCTGCAGGGAAGGGCGGCTGGAGCGGCCGCTTGCTGGGCCCCCTTTCTGTGTGTGCTGGCAGTGGTGGCGGTGCGGCGAGTGGGGAAGAAGGCTGGCCACCAGGCACAGCAGCTGCAGTGCAGCAGGGCAGCCCGAGCCAAGAGGGAGTCTGCGCGTTCCTCGCTCTGCCCCACAGTGCTTCTTGATGTGCCGAGAGCTGCAGGATCCCACAGTTCCCTGAGAGGTGTTTTAAAAACTTAGCCAAATAGTTGGTCCTTCCAGAAATTTCCAGACTCCACGGACATGTTGGGGTCATGGCATGTCCCAAACAGCTCTTCTTTTTCTGCATCTACCTTTAGGCCACTTGAGGTCAGTAAATGACCAATATAAGATACTTCTGTGACTCACTGTCTGAAATTGTTCCCATTCAGTCTGGTATCCCTTTTCCTGCATCTTTTCAGAAATGCTGCTGTTTGATGATCACTGTCCTTTGTGCTTTCTCTGCAGCATCTCCCACTAGTAGCAATCACCAGCTTTTGTCCAAATATCGTCCAGATCTTCCAAGACATCCTGTCAACATGTTGTGAAGTCTCATGGGGGCTTGACTGATTCCTGTTGACATTCTTGGTCAGTTATATTTTCCAAAGTGTATGGTCAATGTGGTCAAATAACTAGATTATTCATCCAGGTCAATACATTAGAACCCATGTTTGACAACAAAGATAGAGAATAGTCCTGCTTTTGACAGGTCTGGAAATATATCTTTGAAAGTGGGCAATGGAAAATGACTTCTCATGACTTTGTTTACAAGCTTTAAATCTATACATATTCTGAGTTTCCCTGATGGTTTACAGATCACTGCCCAAGTGCTTATTTGGTCTGTACTTTTCTCTACTGGTTGAGTAGATCTCCTCCACTGTAGATTTCATGAGTCGTCTTTCAGAGCTGAACTTAAACTACCGATACATTTTTCTTCGGTAATTCAACTGGCTTCACGGTGGAATCAGTGTCTGGTTTATAAACTCGATCTAGCTGTCCATCTCCCTGTCCATCCCTGAGTTCTCTCTGAAACATTTCTTGATTCCAGCTTTCAACTTCATCTGAATTTTTTGCCACTGTCAATACATTCTAAAAGTGTATTTTTATAAGTTTGTGCAGAAAACAGCAACTGTTCTCTGGTCATCTGCAACACAAATTCTAGCCTGCATTTCCGTTCTGGTTTCCATTAGATGTTTGAGGTTGGTTTTCATGTACTGTGAGTGTATATTAAAGGCTGACTAGTCTCTTCAAATAGAATACCAGGGTTTGCTAAGTGGCTGGAGCTAATACTGCAGTTAGCACTAGGCTGAAGTGGAAATGCTTTAGCCCCCAGAAAAATGATGGATAGAATTGTTTATATTGCCCTGTCAGCTTTTCCTGCAGTGTGTTTATCACTTAACTGGTTATGCACAAAGAGCCTTCACTGCCACTCTCCACATTTTCAGTTTGCAATCTTGATTTGGTCTGTCTTTGCTCAGAGAGACCCGTGGATGCGTAGTGATTCAACGTCTCACAGTTGTGGCATTTCTTCCCATAGCTCGACAACCTTCTTTTTGCATACAGAGCAGGCACTGCTTTATGGCGTTTTCAGGTTGCTGCCTCTCTTTCTTCTGTACTGCATGAGCAGGTTCCATAGTTTGTCATTGCAAGGTTTAACTCAGGTGCCCTACAACCCACCCTGAGCAATCTTGTGTGCCCTGTATTACACATACTATTGGGTACCTTATTAAGAACTCTTAGATACCTCCAAAACGGCACCTGGCTGCTAGCATCTCCTAATTCATGCAATTCTCCTCCAGGCCTTCTGCAGTGCAGTCCCATATGAAAACACCTTTTCTTTCCACTGCTGCATTTTTTCTGGGCAACAAAACAAGCTACTATTGTAGCCAAAGTAGGCTGTACTTGGGGAATGTTCACACACACTGTCTTAGTTATTTCTCTGACCTTTTCTCCAATCAAATATTGTAGCAATTTCATTTTTACCAGTTCCTCTTTATCTACCATCACGATCCCCTCATACAGATTAAGCTCTTCTTTCCTGGTCTTCCATGCCTGGCGAAGTTTTGTGCTTGGTGGCTGCAGGCCCTTCATTTTCATGCTCTCTTACCTTCCTTTCGAATACTTAGTTTGCTATTTCTCTTCCCTCTAGGAAGGAAGGCTCCCAGTTGCTGGACTGCGTCCCATAAATTCAAACAAACTGCAATCTGACCATAAAGTCCAAGCCAAGCGCACACGTTTAAGCAAAGTCTTCCACATGGAACTGTGTCCACTCTTCTCAGGACAGAAGCGGCGTGTGCTATTCCCTGGTTTTTCTTAGGAAGTGGAATCTGTGCTGGCTGAATCTAGCAGTTATTTTACGATGTTACATCGGATCAGGCAGCCATGGAAACAAACTGGGGCAGAGGAGGACATGCCAAACACGAAATGTGCAGGTATGTGAGACTTAGTTTCCATGTCATGGCCTTAGGATGGAAATCAGTACCTTGAATTGGCACAAAATAATATTTAATATTAAGAGTGCTGATGCTAAACATGCCTTTCCAGTTTCACCCTGGTAAATAGGAGAACGTTTCTCAGGACAAGGAAATGCCTTGGTGCCTGAGAGAATATGTGCTAGAAATACTTTATCACTTCAGTTGCTGGCATGGATAAACTGTCTGATGAACAGCGAGTGATCTCCCAAGAAGCAGCAGAAAGGAACTTGGCACTAAAAACAATGTTGGATCTTAGTTCATCTCGTGTAGGGGAATAACAGAAATGAAATAGTTCAAGGGCAGCTCTGCAGCAAAATGTTGCAGTATGGAGTGTCTCTGTTCAAGGTCTAGTCAGTCCATTCCAGTCTTCTCCCCCCTTTCTTTGCCCAAGAGTCGGCCTGCACGCTATGCCAATCATGCCTCTCAGTCCTCCTTGGGTGGATTTTTAAATTGCAACTATTGTTAACAGAGTGGCCACTTGTGAATCAAGACACCAGTTTGTATAAAACTTCAGATGCGTATGCACGCATACAAATTTATAAATAACGCTTAACATTTAAAGGGAGATGCACTCTCCCATAGCATGGAAGCGTCCCTCCAGGGGACCCTCGCACCCTCCTCGGCCTCCTGCTGTGTCAGTTTGTTTGCAGAACCAGTGAGGGTTGTTACTCAAGTACTAAAAATGGATGTGGCCCTGAGATTCATGCAGGCTCTGCCCTGACCGTGTGCCGCCTCCTCCGCCCATGGCCTGTCTCATCCAGCTCTCCTCCCCGTGACTTCGTTAGTGGCTGCTCACCGGCCCTGCTGATGCCGTTGTCCTGTTTCAATGGTGTGCCCGTCAAAGGGAGGGCTGGCAGCATTTGGCATTTGAACCTCCAGGAATTCGGTAGTGCTGGCGTGGGTGACTTATGGCCCTCAGGGACGTGTGACCCTGCCATAACCCAGTACGGCTCCTGAAGCCACACTGTCCAAATTCATGGCAGGAAAAGAATCAGTGGCAAACTGCTATGGAGCGGTAAATAGGCCACATTTAGCTTGAAAACAAGCTATACTTTGCTGCCAAAATTCGGTGCAAAGCACTATTTTTTCTCACTGGCATTTTGTAGCTTTCAAAGTGGGGGCGGGGGGGAGGGACACAAAAGTGGACCCTAAACCCCACCAACTTTTTCCACCTCTGCTATGGCCTCTCAGCAAGAGGATAGCCAGTCCAGAATTGCACTCTTAATTATAAAGCAAGTATGCATAGTTCTGTTCTGTTTTTCCATTCGACTACCAAACCAAAAGTGCCATGGCCCATTAAAATGAAGGACACAAAAATGAAGAAAATGCTAGTGCTGAAGCTCGTGCTGCTGTTACGCAGGGAAAAAGAAGAGAAATAAAAGAGTTCCAAGTACAGCCCTGCAACAAAACGTTGCAGTATGGCGTGTCGAAGTGTCAACATTTCCCCATTTTTACGAACGTCTGGCGCTTCGACGCTGATGTCGGCTCCTTTATGCTGGATTCTGTGTCCTGTGACTTTCACTTTGGAGTATGGCTCCTTGTGTTTTGAATGCTAATATATGGTTATGGTGTATGGATGTTTTATGTTTGGTTGTCATTTATTCAGAATGCCTTGGCAGCCGGGTACAAAGTGTTGCAATGGCTAGCAAGTATTAACATGGCACTAATAGCAGCTCTGATGTAATCAAGACAGCCAGTGTGGTGTAGTGGTCAAGAGCACGGGCCTGGGACTCAGGCGATCCGGGTTCCAGTCCCCGCTCAGCCATGGAGCCAACTGGGTGACTCTGGGCCAGTCTCAGACTCCCAGCCCAACCCACCTGTCAGGTTTGTCTTTGCAAGGATAGAAATATAATATAATACAATATAAATATAAGGGAGGATATTGATACTATTATCAACATCAACAACAACCATAATAAACCACACATGACTCAGCCATGGCCGTTAGAGTCCCAGGACTCACGTTAAGGATGCAAATGAGAGGGGTTAGCTTAAAGAAAGGCAAGGATCCAATCCGGATTGGAACACTTGTGCAGACAGTTAAATACTTTGAAACAAATGGGTCACTTTTAGGCAATGTAAGTTGCAGGTGCAGGTGAGGGGGATTCATATAGGGATAAAAATGGAAGCAGAGAAAAGATATAGGTGCTCATTATGTCTTTACAGTATGCTTTGGCCCTGAAAACCAATCAGAATATTTTCTACAAAGCTGGATTCCATCATTCCAGCTATGCAGATTTCTACATCCTGCCATTACAGTTTGCTTCTATAGTTCCAGAGGAAATGGCATTCAGTAAAGACTGTATTTGCTAAAGATTTCAGGGTTCAAGCAGATTGGCCTCATCTAAACATTTTTTACCCTTTTCAGTTCTATTTTTAGAAAAACCTGTCTCCTATCTCTACAAAAGGCTAGCACTTTAGAAAATGTAATCTGACATAATCTGAATTGTTCAGGACACTGTTTTGCCAAAAAAAAAAAAAAAAGGGGGGGGTTGACAACATCTGCTTTTATATTTCTTCAAAGCTTAGTACCAGCTTGGCTCAGCTCCAAGACAATTCCGTAGCACTTCTGTAACATTCAGTTCTTTCATCACATTAAACTGTGGTTAAGAAAGCTTAACGGTGCTTTGGCATGGCATTTGAATTGATAAACCGTGGTTTGAGATTAGCCAAGAAACTAGAATCCCAAACATGGTTTGAACTGTGTTTGCAAGCCATTGCCTGTTCTAACCATGGTTCCGTGCCTCACTTGCATTGACAAAGGACAGGTCTGGCCATTGCTTTGTCTGTGAAGGCTTGCTAAAGGCAGGAGTGCTGATCGGATGAAAAGGTCTGTAGGCAAGCAGCTCTCTTTTGCTTGTACGCTTGGCACCTCAAACCATGGTTTGCTTTCCACATTATGCTGAGTGCTGACAGTGGCTTTGCATGGTATATGAACTAAGCCTTAGCTTTCATTTGCTCAAATATTAAAGGACACATATGATGAGGCAGAACATATTTCCTTGCCTTAAATACAATAACGTTCTGCAAAGTGGGGAGTGGGGAGAGAGACTGGCAAACTCGGTAGCCGTGCATGCCTGATGTTAAAGAAAAGGCTTTTTGTTCTTAACAACTTTGAGAAATTCGGCCACAAATCGTTCAAGAGCCGTTCATTCATGTGAAAACATGACCCCTGTAGCACTGCCAAAGTCAAGGAGACCTCAGCTGATCTGCTCCAGAATTTCTAGTCACGCAAATACACTCACTTGGGCCCCGTGGGCACCACCAATTCGCGGCACATGCAGTGTGTTTAAGGGCGTGATATTTGTTAGGAAAGAAAGAACAACCTGATTTTGTAAGCATTATCTCCATGCTCTGATCCCAGCAGGATATAAATACAACTTCATAGCTCATGCTCCTCTCCATAGCTGCAGCTGCACTTAAAAAAAAAATACTTCAAGCGATAGGAAGGGTAAGTCGGATCTCCCAAACCAGGCGTTAGCACCCACCCTGTCGGGGATTTTAAGAGCATTTTAATCAAAGCATGTGGGTTTATAGGGCTCTAAATTAGAATGGCCTATATAGTCCGTCCAACCGGATAGCTGAGTTAGTCTGTTGCAGGAAAATCGTCTGTTTTGTAGCACTTTAAGATTTATTATGGCAGAAGCCTTCGCAGACTTTAGAGGGCAAGAGCGCTTGTGCCATAATATATATGTTAGACATTATTTAATAATAAATTGAACACCATTATTCCATCATCTGTTAAAGACTTGATACCTTTATTAAAGCCTAATGTTCATGTCATAATAAATGCAATACGTTTTTAAGATGCTCCAGAAGTCCCTAGTTAGGGTCTGGCCATAGGTCTGTATTTCCCGTTATCAAGTCCACAGGGGTTTTTTCCCCCCTTTTATCTTGCTTTGGAAGCACAAACAGAACTTTTCCAGTACACGCTTATCAACACCACATTACTGGAAAGCAAATCTTGCCTGATGGGATAGCCACATATTTTCACAGCACTGACTTAAGAAGGTCTCTTATTCTTACTCAGAACATGAGTTTATCAAGGCCACTTTTATTTACACTAGCCAGCAGCAGCTATCCAAGGTTGGAGTTCAAGACCTATCACAGTCCTGGCTTAGAGTTGGCCATGACTGAACTGTGGAACTCCTGCTCGTCTAACCTGGGTTTTGCTGCTGAACTGCACGCCTCTGACTTTTCTGTATGCCTTGGCACAATTCATGCATTGTCAGAGGGGAAAAAAATCAGGATGCCTTTTCCTCCATGGACAAAATATTGCTCTTTGACCACAAGAACAAAATGTTACATCCTTGTAACAGATGCTTTGTCTGGAAAAGCAGGTGCTGTGCGTTGCCTGCAAGGTTCAGTGATGCTTGGATAAGGCAAAATGAAGCAGCTGGCTTGGAGAACAGGTATGGGGGCAAGGATTTGAAATCCTGCGGGAGACTGCACTGCCCCCAAAAGCTGTGAACACCTTTCCAAATAAACCAGGGGCGGTGAGGTGGGCACCAGGCACAGCCAATCCATGCAGGGTTGTGAAAGTTGCCCCAACCACGCATTGTGTTTCTTCTTGCATTATTCCTTAGTCTTTGCATCCAGAACTGCTTTGGTTTTCCAGATCAGGGCCTACTGTGACTATAATAGCGGCCCAGTTGTTTCTGAAAGGAATTTCAAACCCTGTTTAGGCCACTTCGTCCTGAACAGAAGTTAAGCCTTCCCTTGGCTTGGGGCTCAGATTGGCTGGGTAAACACAGACCAAGGTCACAAGATGGGCTGCCTCCCAGGAAAGCCCCCCAGGCAGGCCTTATGGGATTGGGAGATACATAAGGAGGTCTTAAAAGTAAATAAAATTAAACAGATGACATGGAACACATTGACGGGATAACAGTAGGCACAGAGTCAATGGAATGCACAGAGAATTCTGAAGGAATTAAGTTGAAAGAGCAACTTTAGTGGTGGGATGTGGGTGGCCAGTGCCCTATTTTACATTCCTGTGTTTGGCGGCTCTCTACTTGATGGACTTCTCTGTCCAAGCCCAGCCTAAAGACAAAGAACCATAAGAAGGGAGAGCAGGTGGGGCTGTGATTTCACCCTTTAACTGTTAGCACTTGGACAGAAAACCGAAGAAGTTCACAGGTCATGTGGCCAGGCTTCTTGACTGTGGCGAGATGTCATTTTTCTATTTAGATTACAGTTATTATTTCTGAATTAGTATCTATAAATATAGATTTGCACTCACAAATGCAATACAGATTGGTGCCCTCTTTGTCCTCCACTTTTGGTGATGCAAATCTTTTCTGGCAATGCGTAATTGGCCACTGTACCTTCTCCAGATGGAAGGTAGCTTATGATGCTTGGCAGTTCTCCCCTCACCCCCTGTACTTCCCCATTCTGTGAACCCTGTTGACTCGTCCCCCTCGGTTGGCATCCCACAGGTGGCTGCATCACCCTCCAGATGGGGCACTGCAATGCGTTGTAACCTATGATGGCAGCCATTGGGAATGTCTAAACCATGGTGGACAAGCGCTGCATCTTATGAGGTGCAAATGCAGCACAGGTTGGGCTGTTGCCATGATTAGCAAACCACCCACAGCTCAAAAAGAACTCATGGGTTGTGTGTGGATTGTTAGGCACAGTATCAAGCCACCCCAGCAGGGAACCAATTGAATGCTTGTTGGCATGCAGCACAACCCACCGTGCCTTAAATAACCCATGCAAGGCTGCAGCACTCGTGTGAACCATCCCACTAAGGCTTAGTTTCAACAGAGGAGATGGATTATGGATTGTGCCAAAGGCTCCATGGAAAAGGTAGGATTGTTTAGGAGAGATCTGAAGAAAGAGATTATTATCATTCAGGTGCTCCTTACAGAAAAAGTGTATTAGGAACTTGGAGCAGGATTGGAGTATGGACCCTCAGCTCTGAGGCTGGTGCTCTGTTTCTAACCTTGGGCCTGGAAATCTGAAGTACTGAATCCTTGACACAGCCTGGAGGGCTGGCGGCCGGAGAGCATCACTCTCTCAGGAAGTGGCCTTAGAGTGCAGAGCGATTCAGGGAGTTAGCAAGAAGCTCTGAGTTAGCTCAGTGTGGGAATGGGGACCAGTTTGGCTCTCCTGTCCTGACTCTTCTGCTTGTTCTCTGGGTTGCCATAACAAAGAAGGAAGAAGAAGCTACTCATCCGAAAGGGAAGCAGGACCCACCCTACCGTTAGGCAGACCTGCAGGTCCCACACTCTTTATCTTAATGCGTGTGCTTGACTCTCCCAGTGAAAATCAGTAGGACACAAGGCCCAGCCCTGTACCTGCCTGTAGGGTAAGAAATTCCGTGGAATTCAGGGTGCAAAGGATTTCAGGCTTAAAACAAATGTGTTTTACTTCAAACCACAGGCTCATTAAATGTGATGAGGACACAGGTTTATTGAGGGGCTGAATGGCAAAAACAAAACAAAATATTATATAACAATGTATTTGCTTTGCCACTGGGCAGTGAACTAAGCATGCTACAGTTCAGTGGCTGAGGGTCTAATTGAGGAAGGATAATTACCTGCGTCTTACATAAGATAAAACATTTTCTCACTTCCATTATGTCTGCACTGAACCAGGAGAAGGTTCAGGCTGTTGTACCAAGACAGGGATGGGCATGGAGCAAGACGAGTCTACACAACCTCGCAAGGCTGTCTGCGCAGAGACAGAAATAGCAGACCCGGCAAGCGGCTGGAGAACTGCACGTGTATCCCCATCACCAGCCCTGCTGGACCCTCAGCCATCTCAGCTGGACCCTCAGCTGGACCCTCAGCCTGGAGAAGACAGGAAGGAATTGGAGAGAGAAGGAGCAAGTGCCATGCCTAAGCAGACCAAACTCCTGCCAGCCCGTTTAGACTGTCTTTCCTTCCACATACTAGTGGTCAAAGCAAAGATTTCATTTCATCTGTCCTGATTCTCCCACCACTCAGTTTTATGGCATGACCCCCTCCCCTGGTGTCTAGCACAATGTGGGGCGGGGGAACTTCTCCCTGACTGCCTTCTCCCCACTACACACTGTTTCGGACACTTCAGCCCTGCCCTTGAGTCCAACCGTTTGCTCAGCGCAGCAATCCAGTTTACAGCATCTTCATTTTCTGCTGGTTAATGCCTCAAGCCAAGGCAAGTCCACTGCCTCCCCAGGCCATTGACTGCATTGTCCGTGTGGTTCCTAAAGTGGGGGAAGAGAGCCAGACCATGTCATGCCCGGTGGGACGGCCAGGCCAGGCCTCCTAGGGGCTGGCCGGCCAGCCGGCCTGGGGGATGCATGAGCAGAGGCGTTCTCTTAGAATAGAGAGGCCCTCCCAGACACTACTGGGCTGGGTGAGCAGATCTGACTCCCAGGAGACAGCCAGGTTGGGTAGATGGACTTGGCTGCAGGAATCCTTGCTTTTCAGAGCTGAAACCTCAGCTTTCACACCCGCCATCCTTCAGCCCACCTTCCTCCAGTCCTTCGCCTTGCTTCCAGGCCAAACCCACCCCAGAGTCCCTTCCAAGACAGACGAACTAATGTGCACGCTCTGTGTTTACCCTCTGCTTGCATCAGACCCTCAACACTATTTGAGTCTTCAAGGAGAAGCGAGGGGCAGGTCTGCAGCTCTGTGCTCTGACAGCCAAATCCTTGGTCATCCCGGCTGCCATGAGCACGGCCACGCTCAATGGTGCCAGGAGCCTGCATGTGCTGGATGGCCAACCAAGTGCCTGCCTAGGGCCAGACAGGCGGGCATCCATGGGTGCAAAAACACCCTGCTGCTCCTCTTTCCCGGCAACCGGCATACAAAAATATGCCTCTCCCCAGTATGGAGAAGTAAGAGAGATCAGTGCTTGGAGCCATCCATAGCCTCATTTAGGGCTGTTGAAAACCTCAGCATAGGGCAGTCTTAGCCTGGCACTGCTGGTCAACTTGGGACCAGAAGAGCCTCAATGGGGAGACCATAATGTGGCTACCACCTCCTTGTGGCCACCCATCAGACCTCCCCTGCACATGGCATTCGGAGGAAGGCTGAGTCTCCCCGCTCGCATCTTCATGGTGTGGCATCCCTGGGGTCCATTCACCCTACCTCTGAATGATTTTTCCACCCACTTCTTGAGGGTTCAGGTTTCACACTACATCTTGCCTGTCCTAGGGTGAGCATGTCTCCTTGTCCCCTCTGGAACCTGTGGTGGGGCAGAGACCTTTCCTCTGAAAGAGACTGTTAAATGTGGGCCAGATGTCCCAGAATGATCCGTTCTGTTGCTTACCATACCCCAGCAGAGTCACGAAAGCCACAACAGCCTAGGAAACAGGTCTACACAAGCGGAACAGATTTTCTGCAGATACAGCTTAAATTTCTCACACACAAGTTGCCTGCACGAGCAAAATAATTTCTCCACATGCAGTGAAGGTGTGTGCGCGAGGGAGACTTGCCCTCCCCTCTCTCAGCTATAATTCTAGCATTCCTCCTGAATCTTATTAGAAAAAGAATTTCTAATCTGATTATGTTATGTCAAACTTTAAAGATGTTTAAAATTAGATTGTTTAAGAATTTGATGAACTTTATTTGTTAACAGGCTCGTGGGTTGTAAAGAAGCCATTTGGCCTCAGAACAGAATCCTTTTTGTTTTTGTTTTAACCGAGTGGTGAATGATTCTGGAAGTGTGGTTTCATTAGAGCTTTTCTGAGACAAACGCTTTAACTCTGCTCATATCTTTGAAAATAATCTCAACAGTATGGCAAGACATGGTCTCATAGAAGGTTTATCTAGATCATATAACAGAAGCTCATGGTCATGGGTCAGAACTGTCTTTCAGCTGGAACATATTTCAGCTTGGATATAGATCATGAGATGGATGGGGTTTCTCTTCAACTGGAACTAAACGACTTCCAGGATAGAGTGGGATTTGGATGTCCTTCCCCAGCAAAAGAAACATTCCCTGCACATAACTGGCAGGGGGATGTTACGTGTCATTTTTGTGAGGTCTAAATTGTTAGCTGTTGAAGAGAGGGAAGTTGTTAGGATGGCATTTATAAGCTATTATTGCAAAATGATAAAGAACTGAACAAGCTAAAACAGACATGATAAGTTTGGACACAGGACCTTGGAGAAGAAATATCCTTCCATCAGCGGGAAACTTTATGGATGAAAGGAATAAAATTCAAGCTAGCCAAGCATTAAGAGAGAATTGGTACAAGATGTTCTTTTTTTGGCATTTCACCCCTAAAGAGATTCAAAAAATGGACAAGATTTATAATGGAAAGTGTTGAAAATGTAAAGAAGCAGAAGGGGCTTTTTATCATATGTGGTAATTGTGTACTAAGGTCAAAAAATGGAAAAATACATACAGAAAATTTTGAAAATTAACTTCCCAATGAATGCTAAGAATTTTATTGAGTATTTTACCAGAAACGCTTGAAGAACTACAGAAGAATTATTTAAATAACAGCAGCCAGAATTACAATGGCAACAAAATAGAAAACAGATGACTGTCCAGCCAGTGAAGATTGGAAAAATAAGCAAGCTAAATATGCAGTGATGGCAAAATTAACCAACTATGTAAATAGAAGTTCAGGTAAAGAATTTAAATAGGAAACTTACTATATATTTTGTCATAAAAAGGAAATCCAACTAATGAATTCAGTAATAAATGGAAAGCCTACTAATTTTTATTTTATTCATAATTGAAAGAAAAAATAACTTTGGATATCATTAACACATAATCTATGCAACGATTAGCTTAATTGTTCTCTGAAACAAAGAAGGGAGGAATAAGGGGAAATGGGTGGAGAACGGAGGAGGACGGGGAGCAAAGAGGGGGTAATATTTTTAATTCAAAAAGATTTTATAGCTATGATGTGGGATGAATTATAACTTACTGTTATATATTTAAAGATCATGTGGAATTATTAGTTGTATTTGGCTATGACCAATTTAATTATTTATATAAATATAGCATTATTTATACTTATGCATTGTCATGTAAAATTGTAGTGATAAGTTTAGATGATGTAATGATTATCGCTGATTCTTTGTGAAACTTCCTGCATCTAGTTATATAAGCAATTTTTGTACAAGATTCCTTGATAACTTTTTCTTTTCCTTGGTCTATGTTTTCCTTTCAGTTTCCTTTTATTTATACAAATAATAAAAGTTTAAAAAGAGAGAAAAGTTGTACAGGAGGACATCTTGGAAAGCCAGCATGCTGTAGTGACCAGTGACCAGCACAGAAAGATGGAGGCTCCGAGCCCCAGCCCTAGCCCATTTGGCCAAGAGCATGTCAAAAGTCCGCCACTCTGTTTAGCCTTAGCCTACCTCATAGCATCCTCATCAGGACCCCAGCCCGGTATCCTACAGTTGTGTTGGATTGCAACTCCCATCATTCCCAGCCAGCATGGAGCTGCAGTCCTGCACATCTGGTGCGTACCAGGCTGGGGGAGGCTGATGCCTGTTGCCTTGAGCTCCCTGGAGGAAGGCTGAGATGTACTGCGCATATTAAGCTGCGCCTGCCAAATTTCCCCTTCCTTTCCAGGATGGGCTGAGCCCCAACTTCTCCTCCTCTTTAAAATAAAGTCCGTGTGGTACAGAAGTGGAAAAGCAGAGGAGGGATTCAGGATCTGAGCAGCTGAGGGGTGCAAGCACCTTCTGGCTTCCCATGATCCCAGAGAGGAAGGAAGTCGCTCGAGCTCATTTCTCCTGCCTGCATGTGCCCGTCGTACGTCAGGGAAGACGGGCGCAATTTTTTATTTTATTTATTTATTTTCCGATTTATATCCTGCCTTTTTCCTACAAAGGGCTCAAGGCAGCTTACATCTCCTCCTCCATCTTATCCCCACAACAACTACCCTGTGAGGTAGGTTGGGCTGAGAGTCTGTGACTGGCCCAGAGTCACCCAGTTGGCTCCATGGCCGAGCGGGGACTAGAACCCAGGTCGTCCTGAGTCCCAGTCCCACGCTCTTAACCACTACACCACACTGGACACTGGCCGTGTGGCTTGTGACATTGTGCGAACTGGGGCAGGGTGGCAAATTGAATGGGTAACAAGCCACGGTTGCCTGGTTTGTATGGCACAGGAAGCTGAGGATAACCACGCTAATCCCCCTGGTGTGAGGGAAGCAATTGTCTCTGTTTTATTTTGCCTCCATAATTGTGCGAACCAGGCACATGTGTTAAGTCGCCCTACACTCAGCAGAGGTGAGACGTGCCTTCTTGACTAGAACCAAGGGCAACTCTTTCTTTGTATGAATCTCAGCAACCAGCAAACACGACCTATTTCCCAAGAAGGCTGTATGGGACCGGGCGGGGGGGGGGGGGGGAGCAGTTAAGGATCACTGAAAAAGGGACTGAGGAGGGTGGTGAACTGCATAACATTTGCATATGCTGCTGTCTGTCTGTCTCTTGATAGATACGTATAAATGAAGATTTGGACAGAATTATTATACTTTAAACAGACACAAGGTCCAGCTCACCATTTTGCAGAAGGCAGCCCCTACGTGGCCCAGCTGCGGGATCGTCCAGGTGTTAACCACTGACAGACAGCAGGTCGTTTATCTTTGAACCGGAACTGTATAGGATGACTTCAAAACAGGGGACACCTCCAAAACAGAGGAATGTGCTCTGTAAAAGAGGACACATGGCCACCCTAGCAGGTCGCAATTTATGTTCTGCCCACCGTGGTTGTACCCAACTATTTTAAAAGTTACAGGAACTGTTGTTTTGTTTTGCAGTTGGTCATCCTATTCAGTGTCCCATTTCAAGCTTGTCTGTTTGGTGTTGGTTTTTGTTTTGCTTTGTCTTTTTAGAAAGGCCTTTCCTCCGAGCCCTTTGCCTTTATTCTGTTTCTGACATCCTGCTCCTCATGTCTTGCCAGTGAGAAGGGATGTGGCTTGCATTTCATTAGGGAAAAGTCTGAGCTTCGCACAGCTAGACAGGGCGGAAGAAGAGCCGTGCCTCATTTCTGAGGGTGCCACGCAGGACACACCTCACGGGTCAGAGTGGGGAAAGCGCATCTGGATGGCAGGGCGAGGAGAGGGTCCTCCCGCCCTTTGCAGGCGACAGAGCTACGTTCCATGGCATTGTTCCCCAGCAGGTGCCTCCTACAATTCCCATCATTCCCAGAGAGCTGGAGGATTGCCCTCGCTCATGCACCTGAGGCTAATTCAGCTTTGTGGTTACCTCTGCTGAGAGATCACAGGGTATTCAGAGGCAATATGGGCACAGTCCTATGCATGTTTAGACAGAAAAAAACTTGCAGCCTTCTCTAGCCAGGCATGCAGCTTTAACCCTTAAATGCTTTGAAAAAACGGAGCAATGGCAAAGGTTTTTGGACACACCTTCAGTGATGAGGGCAGCAGTCTGGTCAAAAGCCTGACTGGCCCCCGTTCTGCCCAGGGAAGCAGAATTCGAGGGTGTTCAGCCAGCCTCTCTACATGTGGTTAATCCTTCATAAGGAGCGTTACAAGAGGAGAACTTTAATGGGACGGGGTGGCAGTTTGTGTACTTTGGCAGCTTGCACCCCACTTTTGGGCCTTCTGCAGAATTTAAATTTATGTTATTAACATGTTGTTAAAAGGCACATTTTCCTGTAACAAACCACATGCTTGAGCAAACTAATTGATGAATTATAATTGTGGCTGGTGGGCCCTCACTGGAGGCCTCAACAACATGAAAGTGCTGAGTGGATGGAGAATGGAAACAGGCAAACAGTATCGAACCATGGCTTGCTTCTGTGACTTGGAAACTCAAACTATGGATTGCATTGTAAACTATGGTTAATGAAAACCACAGTTAATGCAAACTACGGTGAGCTGTGAGTTTCTTTGGTGATTTATTGCATTAAAATACTTGGCCTAATCTAGATTACATTGTGCCACAATGTAAGAGATAAAAGGGCCTTTGTTCTTGGTGGTGGTGGGGGGCAGGGGATAACTGGTACTCATTCAGGTCACTGAGTCATAAGTTGTTCTACAAAAATGCTTTTGAAAGTAGAGTATTTTATTGCAAATGTTTTCTTTTATAAAGGGACTTCTTTTTCTTTTTAAAGCAATGTGGAAAGCCACATCTCAAAGACTATTGATTATTTAATTAATTAATCAGTCTTACAGTGAGGGGTGGGACGGCGGTGGGAATAAAAGCACTGACATAAATAACACACAACACAGAACAGATAAGTTTAAATCCATCTCCTTTATGCTGTGCTTCAGAGACCCAGGGCAAATCTGACCTGAAACGTTCCAAGGATCAGATGAAGCCTATTTATGCAAAATAAGCTAATTATGTCATTTTGCTTAAGCAGCCTAATTTATTATCATTTAAAATTATATCTCCACTTTCTAAAAGAGCAGCAGGATTTGCATTCCTCTGACAGAGAAATTTTTATAAAGGAAGATAACAGAGAGAGAGAAAAAATGAGAGAGAGAGAGAATGGGAGAGAGAGAGAGAGACCTGTTTACATCTTCCATTTCTCCAAAATAAGGACATACCATTCAACTGGGTTGGCTCATTTATATGGCAAAGAATTTGTGAACAGCTCTGTCATCGGTGAGCTGAGAATTAATGGCTGAGAATTGTTTAACCCTTGGAGAAGCCACCCTGACTATGTTTCAGGAAACAGTGCCTACACACTGTGGCTTGATCCTCACCTGCTGCAGCCCAACATGGCTTAAAAGGTGACCATACAAACTGGTTCAGTATTTGAGGGAAGGGCCACCTGCCTCCCAGGAGCACAATGGAAGAAGCCCCCTGTGGTTACCAGGGCAGGTGGAATTGCCACCGACTGGGATTCTAGTTCTTTCTATGTCACATCCCCAGTAGACAGAGCTGTGTTCCCTTGCAGGTAAGTGCTTAGGGGTGTGACCCGGGCCAGAACCAAAGCTCAGTGGGGCCACTCCCCTTCTCCCCCTGCCCTGTTCTGCATGTCAGCAGGATCCACTGTGGGGAGCCCTCCCTGCAGTCACGGTGGTGGCAGCCACTTTGAATATTTCAGCCAGAGAAGGGCCTGCCGTTCCTTGTCCCTATACCTGTTGAAGATAGGTTGTTGGGGTGCTTCACATGCCACGTAGAACCCATGGGAAGTGTAAGCATTGCGGGTGGTCTGTCAAACACCCCAAAAGCCTCCTCTGCCCCCCCCCAGGTCTGCACGTAATGGCAAACTATGGTGATATTCCCAGTGCGGTGTGAGTGTTCATACTGGCAGTGGTCACTGTGATGAAAAGCCCCACCTCGAAATTCTCCCACAGCGGCTTCTTGTCTTGTGTGAACCCACCACCTCTCTGTCCCTCTCTGCCACCGTCTCTCCACCTTCCTCTGCCACAGGCAGCCTGCCAGCCGCGGGGCCGGACTGATCGCCTGCACAGGGCGTCTGGAAGGAGGACAAGGGACTTGTGTGGCCCTCGAGCACCAGATTCCCACCCTTGCATTAGGAACCTGAGACCGGTGGTCTAGAGATGAATTTTGAAGTGCAAGGGCTCATCATGACCTTCCTCTTCGCTGTTCTCTCAAAGATGGAGCAGGTTCTGGGTCCAATCCCTGGCATCTCCACTTTCAAAAACAAATCAGGACACAGGTGATGAGAGGCTCTGGAGAGCCACAACCAGCCATTGCTCTGGAGCCTTATCAGAACTGAGACCACCTTTCATCCAAAGCCCTATTCCGAACCCAATGCAAGGTGCTGGCTTTAACCTATCACGCCTTAGAGGGCTTGGGACCAGCGTACCTGCCAGAGGGCCTCCCTCTCCCAGTTGCAACCTGCCCAGGCACAACGCTCATCATCTGGAGCCTTCCTCTGATGCCAACTGTGAGGGAGGCTCAGAGAGCAGCAACGTGAGGAATGGCTCTCTCAGTGGTGGCCCCTCATGAGCCTGGTGCCAACCTTCCATCTTTCCAGCAGCCCTTTATGATGGAGCCTACAAAGATTCATGTGTATATTCAAGGACTCGAGGGAATCATCCATCCCAGGTATTTTGCAGGGTTGCCCTTTATTGCATGTTATTTAGCTGCTTTTAATGTTTTCCCAATTTTTTGTATGTTGGAAGGATTTCATGGTATTTTCTTGTATTGTTTATGAAATGTTGTAAATTGCCAAGAGAGCATTGGCTATCGGGTGATAACAGAGATAAAAGGAATGATGCCAGCCGTCACCCTCCAAGTGCGTTTGGAGACCTGCATCTCCAGGTCTTTTTCGAGCACCCTTGGCTAAGATCCCCGCAGTACCCCACCCCTTGGACAGTGGGTTTGCCCCCGTTGTTTCTCCTCATCCTCCACTTGGATGCCACTGGCTCACGTGATGCACTGGGGGGGGGGGGGGACAGCAGGCACCGGCTGTGGCACCTGCTGCTTTCCATCACCATTGGCAAGGGCAGGTGAGAGGCAGGTGGACTGCAGGCTGAAGAGCCCCTCTGGGCTGCGGTCCCTCAGCAGGTGCCCAGCCATGCCCGCTGTGCCACCAGCCCTCTGCCCGCCTACCCCCAACGCTGCCCTGGCCTCTCTTCTGGACAAGGGCGCCCTCGCCTTGCCCTCGATCCCGGCTCACGTGCAAGAAGACTGAAATGCTACCGCTGTCCAAGTCGCAGCTCCGTGTTCAGTGCGATTGAAGCTGAGATTTACCAAGTGTTCAAAGAATCTGTTTTGGCAGGGAACTCTGCTAATATATGGAGTCTATAGACCAACACAGTTGTCTGTCCTGCCCTGCCCCGCCCCACCCTGCTCCCCGCAAAACCTTTTAAGTCTTGTAAATCTCACATTAAAAATGGAGCTTTGGTATCCTCCCTGCTGGGAGACCAGCATGGCAGGAGGGAATCTGGGAGGAAATTCAAATGCGTGATGGGCGCTGCTTTGAATTTGAAAAAGGATGCCCTGGCCATTTGGTTAACTCATTCTGCTGCGTTTTCTGAACTACACCTTGCAAGCAGATGCCAAAGCAGGCACCATAACCTCTCACAGTCCTGCCCAGAGGGTGATCTCTTTTTCCCTCTCTTTGTTTAACTCACCGAGCGCCTGTTCCAACAAGCACCGGCCTGAAACTGCCAGGCTTTCTCTCTCCCGCACAGGCGTCTTGCACCCCGGCTTGGGAATCGGTCTCGTTACACTCAGTGGGGCCTCCTTCCAAGTAAATATGCACAGGGCCGGGCTGCCAGGGCCCCAGAAAGAAGCCAGAAAGAAGCCAATCCCAAGGTCAGCTCTGGTTGCCAGTGCATCCGACCACTTTTCAAAGGAGGGCACCAGCTGCAGTCCTCTCTCAAGAACCATCACAGCACATCCAAAATTCTGTAGCAGAGATAAATTGCTGGAGAGATTTGTTGCTCTTGCTAAACAGAGTGTTCAGCCTGGGATTTTTTTTTAGGTACGCTGGTCCTCCCTCCACCCCACCCCTCCGGTTTAGAACAGGAAGTTTCTGCCTTTGCATTTATATCAGGATATTGCATTGGTGTATCTGCTCCAGCACAGCCTAACTTGACCTTTCCAGTCATATCCTTCAAATCAAAGTGTGGGTCTCCCCCACCCCTAGAAAAGTCTGACTTCAGTGTAAAAGACAACCCTTCCCAGCTTAATAGCCTGCCTTTCCCCTGCTCTTTCAAGGAACCCAAGATAGCTTATGAGTTCTCCTCCATTTTGTCTTCACAACAACCGTGTGAGGTAGATTAGCCTGAGCGTGAGTGACCCAAAGTCACCCAGTAAGCTTTGTAGCTGGAGGTGGGGGAGGCTGGGAGAACTGGGATCTCCGAACCCACAGCCCAGTACTCTCATCAAGATTCCACATTGGGTCTTCATATCATGGAGAAAGAGCAAAATGCAGATTTCTAGGAAAGATTAAGGAATTTATGCCTGCACTATACACCTGATATGGGGCAGTATACAACTGTGTAACTCCATTTGTGCAATTACACCAGCAGAAACTATGTTCCAAACTATGCACAAGAGGAGAATGTGCTTAAATTTGTTTCCTCAAGCACAGTTGTGTATTTTGCTTGTGTAACTCACTGTGCATTAAATTTCTGCAATGTGTGCACAACCTGTTGTGTAACCAGTTGCCCATTACAAGGGTAGTGCACAATCAATTCTCAGCTGAAAGTTTCAGAAGGGCTTCATTAGCACTACTCATTGTCTCTTGTGACTAGACATGAATGTATTTATGTCTACAAGTCCCACTGAGATCAGTGGCCTTTCTCCATCCTAGTAAGTAATGTCAGAATTGCAGCGTCCATTATTGTTTGGCCAGAAATTATATACCTCAGATTGTTGACAATTCCTGCTTTGGTCTTTCATTTAAGTTTCTAGTCCTCATGGATGAGCTCACAAAATGTAGGTTTAAAAATTGATATCAGGATATATCAAGTATGTGACCCTATGCATGTATAAATAGAAATTTGTTTTATGTTTCCCACAATAGTTATTGCAGGACTTACTCCTGTCTAGACATGCACTGGATTGCACCCCAAAAAGCTCTGAGACTACAAGAACAATAACATTTTCTGTTTTAGGAACCCATTTAATCCACATGGTCTATCTTGTCCCTGTTTCTCTTATTGTTCTGTTTTTAACTGTGAATCAATTTATTTTATTGTGCTTTCATTAAGACTTTGTTCTAAATGTGTATTTTCTTACTGTTAGATACTTGGAGAACCATCTCAGGTAGCAAGCTGGAACATAAAAGAACAAAATCCACAACAAATAACAGCCTTCCCTTCCTGACAAGGTAATTTTCGAAGGGCATAATCCTACGCACATTTACACAAAAGGTCCCACCACTGCCAACATGCCCCAGGGAGCACAGCTGGAAATGGCAAGCTGTTTTGCTGCCTAAACATGTGTATGAGTGTGACTTAAAATATGTTCTCTTAATTGGAGAGAAGCTTATAACATGCAATAATTTACCAGAGATCAGAAAAAAAAATACAGTGCCAAAGGAACTCTATCATCCAATTATTACAAAGATATACATCAGTTCTAGGAAAGGACCATTAAGCAAAAGTTCAACCAGATCCTACAATGCACATCAATACAGACAGTAAACCTCAGTGCAGGTCTATGCAGATGTAACTACATGCATCCAAAGCTCAACTTATACAATTCTGGCCAGTGTTTTCCATGGGGATGCAGTAAACTCTCTTTATACAGTGCCAAGAAAAATGCCTCAACCTGGTGATCTAAAAAGGCCCAGAAAAAAAGTTGCGTTTGGGCCTGCTACAAAAAAGATACCTTTTTTTCTGCTCAGTTTATGGAGCAAGACTTGGTATAAATTAATCCACAGAATTATGTGTCCATCCATGAATCTCATGCATGCCCTTGGTGTGTGAAGCCCTTGTGGCGAACCAGCATTCAGGGAAAAGGTTGCCAACTTATTGGGTGCTGCTTGGAAACCTTACTTGATTCTGCCAAGTGAACAGAGATTTGCTGTTACCAGCTGTTTCATAATTGAGAGCCAGTGTGGTGTAGTGGTTAAGAGCGTGGGACTGGGACTCAGACGATGTGGGTTCGAGTCCCTGCTCAGCCATGGAGCCAACTGGGTGACTTTGGGCCAGGCACAGACTCTCAGCCCAACCTACTTCACAGGGTTGTTGTTGTGGGGATAAGATGGAGGAGGAGAATGATGTAAGCTGCCTTGTGCCCTTTGTAGGAAAAAGGCAGGATATAAATCCAACATAAATAAAATAAATAATACGAGTATAATGCTAAGCACAAGTGCCCAAGCGTTACTGCACCCCTGCTTTCCGAAGGACAGCAGTGTGGGCCAGTTTGGGAGTGCTTGTTTTTAATGTATAATAGAAAAGCAGCAGCAACAAGCACTGAGGAAAGGAAGAGAATTCTTGGTAACTGCCACAGAGCACTTGCCCCTGTGGTTCTGTGACGTCTGATAGCACAGCCAATGCTCAGGAAGGCTGGCAGCTGTGTGTAGAAACATCTGGAAGGTCACAAGATGCATCCTCTTTTACACAGGACAGACATCTATTTGAGGGGCTGCCCCCTCCAAATCTGGTTTGGAAATAAAGATGCACAAGAGCAGTTGCCCATCAGTAGGGAGCACCTCTGGTCACTGGCTTCCCAACTATGGCGAGGTGGACTGTATTTCTAAGTTTCAATAACTGTTTCTAAATCTTCATCTAGACATATAAACTAGCATATGGGAAGCACCATTTTCCTTCTTTGCTGTTGCACACAAGCTTTACAGCTGAAATTTATGGGAAGAATCAAGGTGTATAGGATAGATGTATAGGATACCACAGAAAGAGCCAGGTTATAGAAGAGGAGAGAACAATCAGGGGTCATGCATAGGTATGAAAATTAAAACGCTTTTACATTGGAAACATAGTGAATATGGAGTTAACAACTCCGGTACTTATTTCACAAAAAAGGATGCCTACGTTAAATGCTCATGAAGAATGTAAAGCAGAATACCATTTTCCTGGCAGTGAATGCCTCATGGGATAAAGTCAACAGGGGAGCAATCCTAGGCATGTTTAGACAGAAAAAGGCTTACAACTCACAACAGGTCCTGGCCAGCTGTGATAGGCCTGCATCTTACGTGAGACCAGCACAAGAACACTTAGCAATCCTGACTGCACCTCAAGTGCAATCCTGATCCACTGAAATTGACTGGATCTTGGCTACTGATTTCAGGGGCACAGGCTTGCAAACACAGCCATAGATCCTGGCATGTTTAGAGGTTAGCATGGTCTTCCCCAGCTCATGCCTTCTAGTGATGTTGGAGGAAGACACTTCATCTCCAGCTACAAGTTCCTCATCCCTGTTTTAAGGATACGATATACAAATAGAAGTCACAAAGAAAGCTCACTGAATTCGTGCAGGAGAGTGTGGAGGGACGTGATGAGGATGATGGGAGGTCTAGCACCTCTGGAAAGTACTCAGTAGGGGAAGCCTAAATTGGACTGTTGAGGTCAGACTAGGGAGACCCAGGTTCAAATCTCTGCTTAGCCATGTAGCTCACTGGTTCATTTTGGGCTGCTCGCCAGCTTCACTTTTCTCACAGAGCTGTTGTGAGGATAAATCAGGGTGTGTAAGAGAAAGCCAAGATGGGATATTAGCATATCATGGACTTTTAAGTAGCTACCTCTCCAGCATGGTTGTTTAGGCCTGGGAATTAAATGCTGGAAATGACATGCTCTGCTAATTCCCATCCCAATTCATCCCTCTTGGTGAAGATGCTTCAACTGAGACTAGAAGGCAGAAGGCACACCTTGCTAAACCTCACTTGCCACTATAATTCTTAGGAAACCCCTTCTTTCTCCCAAATAAACCATAGTTGCCTGGTTCAGATGTATCGGAAAATGATGGATTGCTGCTGAAACAGAAGGGAGGATATCTGAATGTGACGAGGGAAAGACAGGGAGGAGACAGTGTGCACGAACAAACCATAGTTTGAAGGGCTTGGATTGCTACATCTGAAGAGTATCACCTGTTGATAAGACACTTCCACATACAAGCTGGAGGACTACCAAGGGGCTAACATTTGAAAGACAACTTCAAAGTCCCTTCTCTATTCCTATTATAGTTCCTTATCTTTAAGCAAGAAAATCAACAACCAGTTGGTCTGCGGATACATGTGGTTGACATCTGCATAGACCTGAACTGTGGTTTATTGTCTGTATAGACGTGCATTGCAGGGCTGGGCTAAACATCATTGCTTAATGGTCTCTTCTTTGAACTGATGTATATCTTTGTAATAATTACATAGTGCACCTCCTTTGTGAGCTGTGCATTCTTTGTCATAATGAAAAAAATACATACCCTCCCTTGCATTTTGGGGAATTCAGATTGGAGCCAACCAAGGCTCCTGCTTCAAACAACATGTTTTTCTAGGTAGTTATGCACCTACTAAAGACACAGGTGGATGATGATGATGATGGGGGGGGGGGGAGGAAGAGAATGTAGTCCAAGACATTGCAACTCCTACCAAGGGGCTCTTTTCTTGACCTCTTACTGAAGGTCTCCTTTCCTGACCAATGAACATCTATGCCTTAACCCTCTTGATGCCTGCAATTTAAATCCACTAGGTACCATGAACTCAATTGGTGTCCATGGAAGGCATTTTCAGCTGTAGCTTCACCATCAGCAAGAGGGTGATAATAACACTGGCTTTCTTAACAAGGTGAGTTACAATGACAGACTTGGAGGATAGGGGGCCTTGGATGTCATCTAACCCACCCCACTCGATGGAGGAAGTCCAGAGCCGAAGCATCTCTTGACAAATGGTGGTGCAGCCTCTGCTTGAAGATCTTTAGAAAGGAAGAGCCCCTGCTCCATCCCTCTGGGGAAGAGGTCCCATTGTGAAAGGGGTCTTGCCATTAAGGAGTTCCTTCTAAAGTTCAACCAAAATCTACCTATGTAAACTAAACCTGTTAGAGCTAGCTCTTGCCTGCTGGGACGGCAAAGAATAGAGCATTTCCCTCTTTCCTTCAGGCTTTCGAAAATAATGTATGAGAAGCACCTTCCATGAACTAAACCGCTCTCTAAAGGCCAACACAGTGGAGGCTGGTGACTCCAGACATCAGTCAGCCAGGCACCAAGCCTCAACTCCAATGGAGCTGTACACAGTGCTGAGTTTGGGGCAGTGTGTTTCAGCACCACGGACAGCACCTCACAGCTCAGATTGGAGACCGGAATGGCTATGCTGCCCACTGAGAGTCACCTGAAGTCACCAGCTTCCCCTCCCTAAATGCTGACTTGATATGAATCAATGAGTACCAGCCATTTTGGAGGCTGTTCTGAAGTGTTCATACTTTTATTTTTATTGAATGCTTTAAAAAACTGCAGTTGTAATTTGATCTCCCTAATGGATAACTTGTGCCAGGGAATGGATGTGGAAGTGTTGGTTCTCCTGGGCCCCTTGGTGACTTTGGATACCCTTGATCAGGCATGGTACTTCGACGTTTTCAATCATTTTTGGAGGATTGGTACCATCCTCACAACAACCCTGTGAGGAAGGCTAGGCTGAGAATCTGTGAGTGGCCCAAGCCATTCAGTGAGTTCCATGGCCAAGGGGAGGTTAGGACCTCACTCTTCTGAGCCCCAGTCCAGTCCTGTCACCACCATGGCACACTGGCTCTCTATCCATTGCAGCTTTTAGTCAGGGTTTTGTAGGAGCTCTCCATGGCGCTGAGCCAATTTTGGGGGTGGGATTCAGGAGTCAGATTGTTGTTCTATTGCATGGCCATTGTTCTATGGCATGACTCTAGAGCCAATGTTGGTTTTGGGTTTTTATTACTTTTTCCTTGTATCTATATCACATTTCTGGGTTTGGGGTTCGGGCTGAGATGGTAATAATGATAGTTAATGTATGTGGATGGCCCTCAGCTCTACCTTTCACTACCATCTCAGGAAGGCTGTGGAACTTGCACTGGTGGCTGGAGAGCAAACAAGCTGAAGCAAAATCCAGGCAAGATGGAGAGTCTGTGGGGTGGTTCCAGATGGGGCTGCATCCAGTGAGTGGGAAAGTGTGTGCGGTGTGAAAGTTCTCTTAGGCCAATGATGCTGAACCATAGGTAAAACCACTCAAGGATTTTATTATACTCAGCAATACGTAAATACTACAATTAGATTCTCCAGATCAGTTGCCTCCCCTCCATCCCATTTCCCCCCTATTCTTAAAGGTTGAAATCCCTCTTAGGGGTTAAGCATGTTAAACTAAGCTATTTGGGTACTCTTGGCTGTGCCTTCTTGGGTTTGGCCATGCCCCTTCCTGGAGTGAGGAACTGGAAGCTGGCCCTCAAGCTAAAAGAGTTTTGCACCCCTGGCCTGGCTTCAGCACCAGCTAGGGAAGGGCCTGGTGGCGGCAGCGGGCGTGGCAAGGATGCTTTTGGCAACCTGTGCGTGATGCTGCCTGGAAAGGAGAGCGCTCAGTGGCCCATGCGCTCCTATCCCACACTGAGCAGGGGTTGGGCCCACCGCCCTTCTCGGCCCCTTCTCAGCTGACCATTCCGTGGTTCGGTGCCCCTACGGCAGATAGGCTGGTTAGTGCAATGTGCTCTGCATGAGGCTGACTTTATGTGGGAAACCCGAACTGCTACAAAAGTGGCTGCCTGAGCAGGTGCAGGCAATTGGACCCCGTGAGCGCCACTGTTGCACTGGCTGACGATGACTTTCCAAGCCAAACTGAAAGTGTGGCACTGGCCTCCAGAGCTGGGCACAGCTGGAGCCAGGCTGCTTGAAGGCAGGGCTGCCCCTCTGGCCCGGCAGTTGCCTCAGGCAGCAGATGCTGGGAGGCACCAGGAAGACGGGGAGAGAGAGCGGAAGTGTCCTGCAGGCCCCCCACTTAGTCTGCTGACTTCAAGTTCAGTGGAGAGCCTTGTCTGTCATTAGCGCTGGAGGCCGATTCATCAGCTGGTCCAGCTGTGTTCATGCATGGCAAAGGCGCGGGCACCATCTTGCCCTTCGCGTCAAGCACCACCGCGCTGTGGGCTGGCCCTGCTTGAAGGTCCTCCTTCACAATACCAAATGGCCAGCTGTTGAGACTGGCACTGGCGACCCTGCTTATGAGCTCACCTGTCAACACATTTAGGCCGGTGGGCACAAGGGCCGGGGCCTTCTCCACAGTGGGTCCTCCACCTATGGAACTTTGCTGCAATCAAGGTCTGCTTGAAACATCAATACAGGCCTTGAAGGGGGCCCTAAAGACTTACCTATACACATTGGCCAATAACAGCCACAGTTTTATTGTGCATAAGGTGTTATCTTGCTTTAATTGTGATTCTGATTTTTATAACTGCATTATTGCAGTTTATCATTTACTAATTGCATTTAGTGATTTGAAATTTAGTAAGTCACCTTGGGGGAGTTTCTCCTAAACAACTGCTTCTAATTTTTCAAACCAAGCAATAATAAAAATCCAGTGTTTTGAATCTGCTGGGTTTAACAGTGATGTTGAAAGGAAGGCCAAAGAAGGAGGGGAGGGGGAGAAGCTAGCCAGGGAATCACTGCTGCTCTTGGTAGACCCATAGCTGTTTGTCCTGTGTCATTTCTGACCAACAGGTTCTGCAGGATTTTTGAAGCAAAGCCACCTGGCAAGCAGGGGGCTAGCAAAGGCACCGCTTGGGATGCCTCAGGTTTGCCATAATCGGGAATGATGGATGAAAGCCCCCACGCCAACCGCCACGCTGCCCTGAAAGCCCTGCTCCTATTCGAGTGCGCTTCTGACCCGGAAATAAGAGGTCCCACCCGCACTTTGTTCGTTCTCCTCCTCACTTGTGCAAGAGGAGCTCCTGCCACAAAGAGGTTCCGGCACTCCATGGACCGCCAGGACCGGCTGCAGCGCCCTGTTAAGTAACCCAGCGCCACGGTGCTGCTGCGATTCTATGGGTGAGCAGCAAAGCCCTGTTTGCCCCCCAGGAATGCGTGAAACCGCTCGAGCACTCGAGGCGCATCCGAGGGATTTCGCACTCTCGGCAAGGCCACCGATGGACCAGCTCTGATCCTCTGTTTGCCAGCTCCCCTCTTCTCTCTCTCTCTCCAAAAGATGAGAGGATTGAACAGTCTACAAAAGAAGAAAGTGAAATATACTCGCTGATCTAATCTTGTCGCGCACGAGGCTGCTTTGCAGGGCATTAGCCGGCTTTCCAAAGCCAGGCGAAAACGCACAACGCTCTTTTGAGCCACCACCAGCCTAGTCCCAAAAAAGCCTGCTTGGAAGAGTCAGCCAAGATCGCCGCGGTTCCCATTCACAAATACTTAGCTGGGGTGAGCGGAGGGATGCTGTGCTCCGGGAGATGCGTGTTTCTCTGTGTGTGCGCGGTGGGGGGAGGACCAAAAACAAACCAGCAAACAAACTTTCAGCCCGCTGGGCTCGCCTTAGCCACTCTGCCCTTCCTCCTGCCCCTCTCGCCCAGCCACGGCTTAAGAAGACCACCCCAGGCTCTGCCCGCCCACCCGGCCCCCGGCCGCCGCTCTCACCTATGATGATGGCACAAGCGCTGAGCAGCCCGATCTCCTTCTTCAGAGCCACCCTGTCCGCGCTGCTCCGGGGGCCGCGGGCGGCGCTCCCCAGCGGGTGCGGCGGCTGCGCCGGGGGCTGCGCCGGCGGGGCAGGCTGCTGCGCCGCGATGCTCTTGCGCAGAGCGCGCTGCTGGTTCTGCCCGGCCATCGCTGCTGCCTCGCCGAGCGCCGCTCGTCTGGCTCCCCGCGCAAGCCTCGGCCGCTCTGCTGGCTTCAGGCGAGCCCGAGCCCGCTGGAGCGCTCTCCATGGGAGGCGCATGCGCCGCCCGCCGCCGCGGGGCGAAGCGGAGCCGGCAAGGACTCCGGGCGGGGCGGGGACCGGGCGCGGGCGGCGGGCAAGTGGCTTCGGGCGGGGGGGCGGCCCGCCTTCGCCTCCTCCTCCTCCTCCTCCTCCTCCGGCTCCCCCACCAGTAACGCCGCTCAGGCTTAGCCTGCTAATGCAGTCGCCGAGGGGAGCGCAATCCCATTCCGCGGGGCGCCTGCATGTGCCAGAGGAGGAGAGCGGGCCGTTGCCCTCGGATCGCCCTTCTCTTGGCAGGAGGCGCGCGCGCGCCGCTCCCCGCGTCCCAAATTCTGCGGAGGCGCGCGCGTTAACCGCTGCGAGCCCGGCGCCCCGGCGGAGGCTTCGCGCCCCGGCGGCAGGCGCTCCTCCGCCAGGGAGGGTCCCGGCGCAGGCCGCGGGGCGATCGGGTGCCGAGGCCCCGCCGCCGGGAGCACGTCCTCGGCCGAGCACGCGGGGCTCCCCGGCTCGAGCCAGGCGCGCCCCGCGAGGCGCTGCATCCCAGCGAGGCGCAACTGGCCGGTGCCGCGCTGTGGGGATAGCAGCAGGACCCGGAGAGGAGCGCCTTCAGTGGCCCCGCGAATCAGAGCCGCACGGGCGAGTCCTGGCTCGCTCGGCTGCGCCCCTGCCATTGTTTTGCGTAGAAGAACGTGGGAAACGATCCTAGGCCACTAGTCCATCAACGGTCTTTTCCAGATGGTTTGGACTACAACACCCATTTGCCCCAGCCAGCATGGGCATTGTCGTACCAAGCGTTTGGAGGGCGCCGTCGTGCCTACCCCTGGTCTGTAGCAGTCGGCCGAGGCACTTCAGAGTTTGAGGAAGTCTCCGTCCTCGCCCTCCCTTGGAGATGGAGGGGGCTGAGCCTGAGCCTTCGGCGTTCCAGGCAGGTGCTCTGCCAGTGCGCCACGGCCCGCTCTGGAGCAACCAGCCAGAGAAAGCCAGCTGACATTATGCGCTGTGCATCCGTGTGTTTTCCTCACTCCCTGCCGCATCCTGTGCAAGATCCTTCAGAAGCAGAATTAAAGTCATCCAAAGCTGATGGAGACTGCTCCAAAAGGAGATCTGGTTCTCTGTAGTGACAGATTGCGGAGGGATGGCTGAGCTGGTTCACTGTTGCAAAAGCAACAGAAAGTCATGTGGCACTTTAAACACTAACTAATGCACTGTGTGACATAAGCTTTTGTAGACTAAAGCACATTTAGCAGGCATCTGAAATAATCTTCTGGGTTTGATAGATATAAAGATGGGTAAAGATCAACAGAAGCAAGCACTTTATTTGCACAGTGGGGCTGAAAGCCTGAGGGAATGCAAAAGTGTACCATCTTTTTGTGCCAAGCACAAAACGCCTATTCATTTATCCCCAGTCTAGAACGGGCACACCTCTTCCTGTCTCTTGTATTTTCTTGCCCCACTGTAGGCAAAGTCTTTCTCACACCACATGTATATGTGCTTCTACCAACTCTGGAAGGAAGCCATTTCATGCATTTGGCAGAAAAACTCTGGTCCGTAAAAGCTTTTTAAAGGCATGCATTATTACATTTATATCCTGCTTTTTCAATCCTTTTCAGCACTTCGATGGGCTTACAAATCTTCCTTCTCTTCATTTTATCCTTGCATCAACCTCATGAGGTAGGCTAGACTGAGTGTCAGTGACTGGCCTAAAGCCACCCCATGTCCTTCATGGCTTTTTGGGGACTGGAACCCAGATCTCCCAGGTCCAACAGTCCAACAGCCTCTAATCCTGGCTGTGCAGGAAGGGCCAGCCCAAGTCATTTTACTGCCTCAGGCAAAGGACAAGGTGTTTCCTGCTGACAGATTCATGTGGAGAAGCTGATCAGCCCAGGGGTGGCATCCATCTTCAGTGCTGTCCAGGGCTGGCCCCAGACATTTCGTTGCCTGAGGCAGAACTAAAATGGCCCCTACCTCTCTCTCCATTTACGAAGCCTCCACAACTGAACACCGATGGATGTGAGCACATTCTCTGCTGGTTAGTTCAGGAGGTGTAGGAAGGCCACAAGGCACATGATTTTCTCCTCCATCACCTTGCAGCCTTCCAGCATTTGCTGCCTGAAGCAACCACCCCATTTGGTCTGATGGAAGCGCTGGCCCTGACACTGTCCATGGGTGAGAGGAACATGAATGAAATAATTCTAGATACAATGGCAGAATGGCTGGAACCCTCTTAAACTGCAGTAGCAGGGATGAGTGCAAAACATATTGTTTTAATGCTCCCTGTGAAAATAACTTCCTGAAGCCTGAAAAACCCTTTTCCTCCTGGGGGGTGGGGTGCTATATGGTGGGTGGAAGCATTCAAAAATGGCATCACCACTGCTTTCTACTGCATGTGTAGACCAAATCTCAGTCAATTAATTACATGCTTTTGGTCAGTTCACTGGGAGTGTGGCGTGCATAGATCTGTATATGAGGCAGAGTATGGATCTAAAGATAAAATCCTCCTCTCGGGATGGTTTGTTTGTTTGTTTTTTGGAGGATGCAACAAGCACCTCAGGCAATTTCTTCAAAGAGGCACCCAACTTTCTCTCCCTTAAAGTGTCTTTGCTGTTCTCTGCACTTTTTCTAGGACTTCTCTAAAAGATCTCAATCTTTTCTTTAAAAGGTGCATGTTTGTTAAACTTGCACCCTACTTTTTCAACCAGTCATCTCAATTCAGCTATACAGTAAAATGTAATACCCAAAAAGATTTTTTAAAAACTGCTGACAAATAAAAATTGGGGAAAGTCTCTTTTGCTTGACCATGTGTGTGTGTGTGTGTATCTGTCTGAAGACAAAGATAAATTCAACAAATTCATTGACTACACACTGCAGGATTAGCAGTAAGCAAGAATCCCAGCTTTTATGGGCCTCTGCTTCAATGACCCTGTTAGGGATGCATCTGGCAGTTCGTGCTCATTATTTAAACCAGTGCAGAGTCAAGGTGGCTGGTCCTGGTGGCAGTGGGATGGTGAACCCATGCTATGTCTTGGCCCGAACCTTTAAGAAGCTATCCATGGTGCCAAGCCCGAATCCCCCAGTTCAGCACCATGGATAGCTCCTTTAAAGTTCGGACTCAGCTCAGAGTGTCTACACCAGGGGTTGGCAACCTGTAACACTCAAAGAGCCATTTGGACCCGTTTCCCACACAAAAGAAAACACCGGGAGCCGCAAAACCCTTTTGACATCTAAAATGAAGATAACACTGCATATATCGTTTTTTACCTTAATGCTATGCATATCTTCATTATGATTTAGCTGCAGCTCTTGTTCAGTCACTAAAAACTGTTATTTTTAATCTTACATTATAAACTAGTAGGACTCCTTTCATATATTTTGAATGGGAGAACAGCTTCCTGAAGCATCAAAGTCAGTGCTAAAGGGCTGCTTGCATTAAACAGCAAACCCCATAAGTTCGTCAGCAGTAAAAGCAAATCAATCTACCCACGTACCATTAAACATTCGGTTTTCTTCAGAAACTATTTTTTTCTTCAATTTATCCATGGTTAGCCTACGGGGGGTGGGGAGGGGGCTCAGTAAATCGGTGTGGGTCCGCAGATCGGTGGCTGTGCTGGAGATATAGGTGTGTTTAGTGACTGATCAGCAGATAAACAGTCAAGTGCTGAGAATTGTGACAGGTCCCAAGGGCAGCTTTTAACATTCAGATGAAGGAGATTACATTGGGACAAAGAGAATCTTTTCAGCAGCATTTCGTGTTACATGAGAGCCTGCAGGAAGCTTATTTAGCAGAGAATGTAGTGATTTACTTAACTAGCTGGTTTACTTAACTAGCTAGCGCTGTGAGAGGATCGGGGACTGTGCCGGCGCGTGTTTTGAGTGACGGAGCCGCAGCAGAGGGGTTCAAGAGCCAAGTGTGGCTCCAGAGCCGCGGGTTGCCGACCCCTGGTCTACACCATCCCACTTATATCAGGACCACAAGACCCGGATGTGAGAAGTGTTGCAAAGCACATCTGTACCAACCACGTTAACATGGCACTGTGCAAGCACACATCCAGTTCATAGAGTCATCTCTCAGCCACCTGGCGGGGTAGCGCAGGGGTGGGCAGGTGGTTGGTCTTGGGAGACTATTTTGTCAGCAGGGATGCTAACCTGATCTGTCCCAGCGCTCCTCGGGATTCCTCCTGTTCTGAACTGCAATTTTGCACAAGAGCTGAGGGAAGCATAATTTCCCCAGAAACGGCATTTCTTCCCTGGGGTATGCACAGTATTTTGAAGTGGTTTGAACTTGAATGATCAATAAAACCTCAGAGGCCTGCTTGCAGTGGATATGAAAACTGCATGAGGCGCTGTGCCGATCCGGATCCACACGGCTCCCTGCAATTTTGGATCATCCTTGGGGATGGGGGCGACTGTCATGCTGAGCAGCTGCCTGCGAATACTCTGCTGCAACCATTGAGGGCTGATCATTGCATGATGTGATTTTAGGAGGGAGATAGCCCAAGTAAACGGCTTTCGGATTGGCTCTAGATTTTGAGGGGCCCTCGGCAAGATGGCTTTGGTGGGGGCTCCTTCAGAGACTAGGACCCTTCTGGAGGAGGAGCCGAGCCTTGCAGCTGCCCGCCGACAGCAGCTGGACAGCACACAGGTCCCCCGGTCACTGCCATTCCCATTATGCTGAGATGGCCTGTATTCCTATTCAGATGTAAATAATTACATGTGTGTTCGCCCATTTTATGCAAACCAAGCCGCACTTGGTCCCCTTCTTGGCCATGCATGCTGTCCTTTCTGAGATCCATCAATGGCCACTGTCCCCATAGCCCATTTTCCTGGCCCAATCCACACCATGGCCTGGACCATCTCCTCCAGCCTGGGCACTTCCCAGAGTGATGGACTGCAACTCCCATTGCCCCTGCCATTGTCCCCGGGGATGATAGGAGCAGTTCCCCAAGACATCAGGAGGGCCCTGGGTTGGGGAAGCCAGGCCTGAAGAAGGCGGCAGGCCCAGCGGAGGTTCCTGCTCCTTGTCCTGGCTTTTGATGCTTCCTGTGTGCTTGGGAAGGCAGGTGAACAGGCAGCAGCAGCAAAGAGGAGAAGGAAGTGGGGAAGAGGCCAGTGCTGGGCTCCTTTCCAGAATGGGAGCCTGAAGCTGACCCTGGTGCTGATGGGACTGTGGCCAGAGAGAAAGGCCCTTTCATGGGGAAAGGCAGCCCTGCCAAAATGCTGGAGAAGGTGCCCACCTGCCCCACAGAACTGGAAAGCTCAGTCTCACCTCCTGCTCTGTTCCCTGGGTTTCTTGAACAGACAGACACCCATGTGTGCCACGCTGGCACTAAATTCCTCTTTGATTCGTAGAAAAATAAGCTCTTAAGGGGTTTAGCGTGATCACTAAGCAATGTTGGTAGGCAACCTCAAACAAGCTTTAATGTGGACTAGCAACAGGCCATCTTAAAGAGGAGGGTTAACTCATTTCAGTGGACCTTTTCAGAGTTTTGACATTGTTTGGGATTTAATTGCTGCTGCTGGCTGACTAGGTTTGTTTTAATCTGCTATTTTAATCTGTTTTTTACAGTCTTTAGATTGCTGATATTAAGAGTGAGTTTTCCTTTTTTCATATTTGTTAATTTTTAAATTTTGCTCTGAGATTATCCATTGTTTCTGTGACTGTTTGGCTGCAATCCTATTCACTCCTACCCGGAGGGAAGTCACAATGAACACAGTGGGACTTTGGTAGGCTGGACAGTCCTCTGGCCGGGATGTGGTGGCCACATTCTGTATCGCAGACTCTGCACTGAACCATGTAAGGATTCTCGCATGGTTCCTTATAACTCAGTGATTGTACAATTCTATATCATTTATTGTTCTTACGTTATTTCTCATTATTATAAACACATCTTAACATGTCAGTGGGAGGAAGTCAATCTTATTAATTTGCTTAAAACATTTCTACCTCACTTTGCAAGTAAAGTGATATACAATTGATCACATTAAATAATAGCTTCATAAAAGTGATTGATGCCTTCAAGTTATGCATGTTTAAAATTAAAACAAGCATGCTTTCCCTGGAGTCTGTACATCAGATGTGGGCAGACCTCAGGTCTGTGGAATCTATGATGTATTTTTTTTCTAGTCTCATGAGAGTTGCCAGTCAGAGCCTGGTGCAAAACACTCTTAGAATTAAAGAATTCTGAACCCAGGAATTGATCTGGGTACTAGAACTGACCTCACAGTCATTTAATGGAAAAAAATCACCCTTGCTTAACCCTCTCCCCACAAGCTCTCTTCATCTCAGCAATATAATTTAAGGGGTGCAGGAGTCATTTAAATACCATTAAATGATTGCATGGCAGAATTGCTTGTCTGCCTAATTCAAATCATGGAGACTTTTACCAATAGATCTCAACCTACCTTTTGTGCTACCCACCCCAGCCTACAGCAAATACCTAGAAGAGACAAAGTAAGAATGGCAAAGTTCAGTTAGAAAATTATTACTAGGTGACCAAACAAAAAGACCAATTTTGATCTGGCATCTAAATGCGAGGAGCATACGTGACCGGTGAACAGAGGTGGGTGGGAATGCTGCAAATCAGGTTCCACTGCAGAGAAGATTCCCTTCCTGGCAGCTGCCTGTCTTGCTCCTGATGGAGAAGCCCGGGCACTGCCTTAATTCTCTTCCGTTGCAAAAGGAAGGAGACTCGCAGCATACCTCTGCACAGAACTATTGACTTCAATGGGTCTTATTCTCACCCAAAGGTGCATAGAGGATTGCAATCCAAGGTGAGCTGTACATTCAGGAAGCTGAATGAGGGGCTTGGTAGCACTGCAGACTTCTGGTGTGGGATCACACTGATAAATGTTCCCTTTCATAATTAAACAACCAAACTAAGCCCAAACGCTTTGCAAGTAGAAAACTAGCTTGACAGGAAGCAGACTGGGCTAGAATTTTTCTCTCCTAGATGCATTCGAGGGCTCCCATTGCAGAGTAGTTTTCACAGGTGCGAACAGTAAACAAGCAAACAAGTTTATTCCTCTTTAGTCCAAGACAAAATAATCAAGGGCATTCATTCATAGGGTTGCCATATGATGGAGATGACTCAAGGGCAGGTAACAACAGCAGAATCTGAGGCAGGAAATTCTATTCTACCACCACAAGATTCTCCCATCTCACGTGCCAACCAAGGATGGAAGGGCTTCCACAGAAGCCTTCAGTCCTTCGGTCTGCCTCAGCTTTGCCAGCTGGACCAGATCTTGCGCTCATTCTCATGAGCAGTGTCCCGCTTCCTCCACCCTTTCTTGCACCCAGAGCGAATCTGTTAAGGAGGAGAAGGCAGAATGCCTACCGAAGTATTTGGTTGGAAGCTGCTTGGAAACAACCATACCTGGAGGCAGGGTTTCCCTGGCAGTGTTTCCCTTATGCAGAAGAAGCCATGAATGGCAGTTTCCGACATGGGTTTTTGTACTGCGTCCAGATCTCCTCAAGGAGCAGTAACGGCTCACTTCTTTGCATGTTCACCCAAGAGTAATTCCTGTCAAGTTTAATGGCACTTGCTCCTCGAATTAGACTTGGAGCCTGGAGGTTTGTGCGTGAAATGGTAAGCTTGGAAAGCTAATTGTAAAAAAGTCAGTGGCTACAAAGGCAGAGCAAGGATTACCACTGTGGAGTACCAGAAATGCTCTTCTTCTCCTATTTGCTTATTGCATTAAAAAGAAAACTTAGTGCTTGCTTACGTTGCAATGCATTTGCGTATAAGGATTAAGATGTTTCTGTTTTGCCCTAGCAAGAGTGTATCCGTAGTCCCTACTGAATCTCTCCCGCTAGATATCTCTGCATCGGGGCATGGAAAAAGCGCACGCTCCTCCAGCAAGCAGCTCCGCAAAGTCAGCTCCTGGAGCAGCAGCTTCCTCTGGGCAGTCGGCTGCGAGCATCCTGGGGTTCGCCTTGAATGACGAAGCGTTGGTAAGTGCAGCGGGGCGCGCGCGAGCACGCGCACGCGGGTTCTTCGCCGCAAGGTGGCGGCTCCGTAGCAACGCGGCAGCGCCAGAGCGGGCGCGCGCGCGCGCACAGCGAAGCAGCCGAGCGTGCTTGCGGGGGCTCCCTGCTGCTTCTGGCCTGCTGTTTCCGCCTGCTCTGAGATGCAACGAAATGCTGTGTGCACGTGTGCGTGTGCACGTGTGTAAAGGCTTAAGGAAAACAAAGGTGAAGAGGAGGCAGAGGCAGCGGAGGATTCCTTCGAATTCCCATTCCTCGGACACGAGCAGGGTTGCAGTGGCACCATGGCTCTCAGGGGTGCAACACTGGCACTGTTTTATTAGCAGGGCTGCTGGTAGCCTCTTCCCTGATGCTCCCCAGGCTTCCCCGTTCCTTCTCCAGCACAGTGCTCTTCAATCACACCTTCGGTTCCCCCATTCAGCCCTCAGCCATTTGATGGTGCAGAACAGGGGTGGGCAGAAGGCAAATCTCACCGCAGCGGAGGAGAAATGGATTTTCCTTGCAACAACCTGTTGTTCTCTGCAGTGATGCAAAGTGCTTGGGGTTGGCTTGGTCTCAGATGGAAAATTCAGGCCAATGGGCTTTACAAAAGATCTGCTTTTGGTAGAGAGGAAAATGGTTAAACCCAGTTTGTTGGTGCAGATCAACACAGCTTGTCTGGGGGACATGGCTCTGGGGGACACCGTGATGAGTTCTTGCACTGTACAAAATGTTCTGCTACATCTCTGTTCACTGAGAACCAAAAGAGCACATGAATAGTTTTGCTGGATCAGGCAAAAAATATCCACAGATGCCTGCCAGATGCCTCCAGAAAGCCCACCAAGAACAAAGAAAGCTGCACTGTTCACCCTTTCTTCACCTCTACCAGTTAAGGATAGCAAAGAAGTTGGTTCTGACATTAAGATGAGAACTTACCTAATCTTACACTTTTGAATCAAAATCCAGCTGACCTTCAAAATTCACATGTCTCTGAATTTCACAATGGGATTTTCCAATGAAAGAAAGCACAAGGAAAAGCAGATAGTAGAGGAAATGATACTGAAAAAGTGGCATTATACCAAGAAATTTGCGTTCAAGAAATGTGTATATTCAACAGAAATGCATATGAATATGCACATTTGGAGAAATGTGCAGAAACATGCTTATGAAATTAAATGCAAAAATTTAAAGTACTTTTTAAAGTTCAGGATGAACCACATTTAAGAATGGGGAAATTCTCAAAATGTGAGACAAATCTAACTTAAGATTGGAAAAATAAGAAACCGAGAGAAACCAAAACCTAACCTACCTTCAGCCAAATCAGGAGTGTGCAAAAGGGTGGATCAGGAGTTATTACTCTGTTGACAAAGGTTTCTTACTTCCATTTGTCTAATGATAGCAACAGCAAAATGGATTTTTCCACCTAAACTAGGCTGTTTTAATAAATAAAGCTTAAAAATGTATTAAACCTTTAAACCCTTTTTAATTTATTTTTTCTGTCCCAGAAAAATTGTGCAGTGTTGGTAATTTTAGATTATTATTCCTTTGTTGATGGTCTGTTCAGTGCACTTTTATGGCAGTCTGGTAGATATACTTTTACCTGGTCACTTTTCTTTATATTTCAGCTGACCAAGGGAGCCATGAAGTGGAGTAGGAAACATGGGAAAACACTGACAAGGAAAAACTGCACACAGGCTAATTTGCACACGGGGCAGGGACAGAGTGCTGGGTTGTCAGTAGAAAACAATGGAAAAGGGAAAAAGCGCATTATAACTGTCAGGGGCTGTAGGACCCCCCCCCCCCAGGGAGCCTTATGGCTAATGGGGTGGGATTGACATCTAATCAATAGTAACCACAGTAGTGAGTGCTCCAAATAGGAACTCAGAACAGTGTGCAGGGCTAAATTTTCCCTTTCCTGAAGACTCAGGGAAATGCCAAAATGTGGAGAACACTGAGAAGTGTCGATTTAACCCTTTTTTTAAATGAATGTGTATGCACAATGTTCTGGGATGGAAAGTAATATGAAAAATTGGAACAATATGGAAAGAAAATATGACCCCAAGACACATTTCCGAGGCTCTGGATCCCTCCTTTAAAAGCAGCAAACAGATTGGTGCAGGCCGTGGGGTGGGGGTGGGGGAGACGTTCTGTTGTGAGGGGCCCTGGGATATCCGCTGGACCCTGGAAGGGACAAAGCGAGAGAGAGGCCCAGGTGAGTCTGAACCTCTGCTAGGTGCACACATTCCATAAACAGCCCACGCCATGTGACCTATTTGCTGGTAGCACAGCATGCCATGCAAACCTGTTGGATAAAGCCCAGGCCCTTCACTCTGAAGGTCTGTGGGAGAACATCACTCCACAATAAAAGAACAGTTCATTTCAAGAATGCAAGGTCAGAACATCGGAGGGGAATACTTGTGGCTGGACAGCATATTGGAACGAAAAGCTCCATGCAGTGAATTGTTAGCACTTATGAATGAATTGGCCCATGTAGCTGTCTTCTTCTTGAACAGCGAGTACATTTCTTGAACAGTTTCAGCAAGTATCAGGTGAAGAATGTTTAAGACACAAAAGCTTTCCAGGCTGCATTGTTTTTCTTGCCAATTATATGTACATTCAATATTTGCACTTATTTCTGTTATTTGGTTCATGGAACATGATTCAGCCTTCCCCAGCCTGATCCCTTCTAGATGCTGGGAAGGCAGTACAGCTAACACTTCTTTTAAATATGCTTTTGGATAATGTCCTGTGACTGCTTCTTTTTGTGGGGAAATTATTACACATATCAGTTTTCTACTGGGGCAGCCTTCAATATTCAGTGATCTATATGTTCTTCAATTGTTTACCTGCTTTGTGGAAATTAACAAATTATTAGCATATTATGCCTTTGAATACTGAGATTACAACATTGGAAAGATAAACACTCCCCTGCTATAGTGTGATGCATTGAGACATTTTATGATGCTTTCAATATATACAGACTCTACCTTCAAATGGATATTTATTTAGTTATGTGTTTCACTTTTGTGGAAGCCTCCATAGAATTACTAGAAAGTTGTGTGCATTTCATGCATATCCGTACATGTATATTTTAAAAAACTGTATGGAAAATAATTGCAAACATGTACATGTTAGGGTCCTCTCAGGAGCCATGGTGGGGACACACAGGTCATGCCCATTTAAGGAAGTGTCCCTGGAGATGGTATTCCACAGTCTGGATGCTTTCATTGAAGAGATCTTGTCCTCAGAAGATGGGGGGCATTTGGAATTGGGCTTCAGCAGATCCAAACAGTGCGCAGGTTAATCTTGAAATTAATCTGAGTAAATCTGTACCTAGCATTGTGCAAAGGACACACTTCATAACCTGCAGTCTTTAATAATTATTGATCTCAGCAGCTGCTCTTGCATACTGTCCAGTTAGTTTTCTTAGTCATTTGCAGAACGCTAACTCCCTTTTTGCTTCTAGGAGGAAGAAACAAGTGCTCATATTATATGATAACTGAACTATACTTAGCAGGACTCAGCTGAAACCTGGCATCCTGGTGCCACCTTGTGTAGAACTAGGGAAATGTTGCCTCAAAATGTTCAGGTGTTTCTTTTCCACCAACATCATTTAAATGAACTCAGAGTCTTTCCACCAGCTGTCTAGGAAGCTCAGCTGGTCACCTTCAGAAAAATCCTTTGGTGAGTCTCTCTGTGCAAAGGAAGTGAACCTCATCCCCTCTAGGCCAGGAGTGCACAGAAAGTGAACCACCAAGGAGCATGTGACCCACAGGAGGATGTTTGATAAGCCTCTCCTGTATTTCCAGGTGGGAAAATAAGAAAATAAGAAGGGGAGAAGCCATAGCTCAATGCTAGAGCATGTTCTTTGCACACCAAAGGTCCCCAGTTCAAGCCCTTCGGCAATATCGGGTGCAGACGTGGTGGAGGTCCCCACGGTGCAACTCATGCCTTGCACTGGATGTTTATAAGACTGTTTTGAGGGCAAAAATGGAGAGGCAGAAGATGGTGTATGAAGCCTTGGATTCCTTGGAGGAAAAGGCAGGTTGTAACCCTAACACATAAATAATGTTAAATATGCATAGGAAGGGGGTGAGGCAACGAGTATGATCCAACTGCATCCTTTACGCAAGTTCAGAGCACAAGATGCTACGGTAGGCACAAACTTCTTTTGACTGTTACCTGCTGAAGTTCTGATTAAAGTGATAATCATGAATGAGGTTCAAAAACCGGCACCATCCTGTCCAGCTACCATCACAGACTCATAGAATAGTAGAGTTGGAAATACTAAGAAACCCTGTAAATTGTCATTTGGTAAGAGTTCTAGCAATTCCCAGCTGGGCTGTGTGTGCGTAGATTATCAGCAACTCCATAACTCATGGTTTTGAGGAAGGAAGCCAACCATGATTTGCAAACTTGGTGAAATTTTGCAGTGTAGACCACCAGTAGAAGGGAAAGTAGATAGAGCTGCAATCCACAAGTCCCAACCCTGGGCTTGGCCACCCCATTTCAGCCAAATCATGCCCCCTGTAGCCTTCTGAAAGCTTCAGCTAATGGGGCTGACTATCCTTCACTCCCCCTGATGCTGGGAGCAATTGATGGCAAAAGGAGAAGGGGGTGGCAGATGCTGAGGTGGCTGGATGGAGTCACTGGGGTGGCGGCTTGTAGGGTGGCTTGGGTGCACTCCAAGGGATGGTGGAGACAGAAGAGCCTGGAAGAATGTTGTCCATGGGGTTGTGATGGGTTGGGCATGACTTTGCAACTAAACAACAACATCCTCCACTCTAATATGAGCATTATATCTATCCAGTTGCACCTGTCTTCCTATTCTTCAGGGAATCCATCTTCTGCAGGACTTCATCTATACTGGTCCTTCACTCCCCAGTTGCTGCTTTAAAGTATTCTTTCCCTAACATTCTTGTCACCATTTAGTGTCATGGGGACATGGTGAAGGATATTGCTAAACAGATGCCTGAGCAGCATTATCACATTATCTGAGACAGCTGTGAGAATTGGGGACAGGGCCAGCCTAAGACATGTTGCTGCATGAGCGGAAAAGCGAGATGGAACTTACTCTGTGTATAAAGGACGATTTGCACTGGCAATTGGATCTTACCTATGTTCTGGCACTGGAGCAGCACCTTCCACTACACATGAAGAGAGCGATTTAGCTTCCAGGTGTGTGCTAGGTGGCACACGGTTCTCTCCTCCAGCACTTTGCTGCCACCTCCCAGAATCTGCTGCCTAAGGCAGCTGCTCCTCCTGGGCTGGTCCTGATTAGCAGACAGAGGTGGCAAATAAGTTGCTGGAAGTTAAAGTGGTGTGTGTCTGTGTACGGGGCTCACCCAGTGCTGCATCAGGAAGGGGAAACTTCTTAAAGGTGGCGTCCCACCATCCACAACAGGCCTGCACTTTTTGTAACTCACATGAGAGCCTTTCTGGCTAATGGGGCAGGATATAAATCAAAGCAAGCAAGCAAGCAAGCAAGCATAACCAAAGTGTTTTACAGCCTAAGGCAGAGCTACAAATGACACACCACCACCCTTGCCCACAATTCAAGGTGCTTAGTATTCAGTGCTAGTCACATTTTGTCACCTGTAGCAGAAAATCCCACAAGCACTTCTTCCTGTCCTTAGCAGTAAAAATATGACATTTTATATGGATAAGATGGTGGTGCTCTTTTATGACACCCCAGCCAGCTTCCTGAAGGCAGGCAGAAGCTCGTTAAATCATTGGCTCAAGCATGCCAAAATCGCGTAAGACTGGAGCCTACACTCAGCCATCTTTGACAGCCCATCATGGGATCAAGAATCATCACAGGAACCCAGTGACGTGATACCTTGTGGCCTCAATGTCAGTAGGACTCTAGCTCACCTTCTGACCTTTAAAGGAGCTGTCTGTGGTGCTGAATCCCCACAAAAGGTGGGGTACCATGGACAGCTCCTTCAAATTTCAGAGTAACATCCGTAGTGCCTCACTGATTTTGGAGCCATCGGTCAACTCTCTGAAGAACTGAGAATGGATTGAGCATGAGTTGCTGTTGAACTATAGGTTGTTTGTTTTTTTAAATAAATTTTTATTAAAAATTTAAACTAACACAAAAAACGTCAAACATCACATATATCGGAGTTACTGGATCAACCCCCTACTACATATTTTTTAAACATTCTCTAAGTTTACGCCAAGTCCCATTTCTCCAGTCAGTTATAAAAAGAATCCCAAGTTGATAGAAGTCAGTGTCCTCTTTCTCCTTCAGTGATAAAGTCAATCTATCCATTTCTGCACAGTCCAAGATCTTTCTTACAATCAAACCATCGGTGGGTAGTTCCTCACTTTTCCAATATTGAGCAAATGCAATCCTCGCCACTGTGCCCTATAGGTTGTTGTTGAAATGTGGGTTATTGTATTGTCTGAATCTAGCTGAACTAAAAAGTCAAGACTTCTTAAGCATGAACCACCCATGAAGTGAATCCGTAGTTTGGTACTGGGTCATGAACTGTGGGCTGGTCACCCTGGTTTATTCTCAGCTGGGTTCAGACAACACCCTAACCCAGTGATGGCGAACCTTTTAGAAACCGAGTGCCCAAACTGCAACCCATAACCCACTTATTTATTGCAAAGTGCCAACTCTGCAATAAAACCTGAAAAAGCCAGTCCAAGCAAATATATATATATCCTTGGCAGCACACTGACCAGCCATGTGAAAGCTTGGATGAGTCATGGCTAATGTGTCATGGCTTGTGACATCATTACCTGGCACCACTACTCCTTTCCGAGCATGCACATGGCCCCTGTGTCTGCTGTTATCTGATGCTTGGCTGCTGGGGCAATGATGGGGTGACTTGGCCCGCGTGCCAGCAGAGAGGGTTCTGTGTGCCCGCTGTGGCACACATGCCATAGGTTCGCCACCACTGCCCTAACCCATGTTTCAACAACAACCCCTCATGGTTCAATAATAAACCACACTCAGCCCATATTCAGAGCTTGAATGTGGATTATAATGTTATCTGAACTCAACCAGTATAGGACAACTTACCTGAGTGGCTACAGGTCCCCAGGATTTCAGGTAAGGGTTGTTCCTAAAGCAGGTGAAGATACCAAAGGGCTTCAGCAATAAAGCTGCTTGCTTAATTGTGCTTACTTTTGATTGCTGGACTCATCTCTGTTTACTATGTCCCTTTTTTGGATTTTGTCAATGGGTACTTGCTGAGATGAGGCCCCACTGCAGGTGCCCAGCCTTGCTTACCTTTGACATTGACCTGCCAGAATGATGGTCATTTCCTCCTGCCCAGATCAGGGGCAGAATGCCTTGTGTATGGATTGCTGGTGAATGCCAGCAAAGGACACGACGCCACTCACGCCCTGCTTCAAGTAGGCATTTGCTGGCCTCTGTGGGAACAGAGCACTGGACTTTGTGGGTCTTTGGCCTGATCCAGGGGAGCACAGTTTGCAAATCATCCAAAAGGGAGCCCTGGTTAGGCTGGTTTTAAAATTTATGATGCAGGCAGCCTCTTTTGCAGAAGAGTTTAACTCCTTTGCCACTAGCGCATGGTTCCTGGGAAGCTTCTGGGCTAGTGAATCTCACCAGCTTTTCTCTTTCTATTCTCTTCCTCATTAAGCCCAACCAGCATTCTGCCCAGTGGAGATGATGGACAGTTCCAGGCATTCATGCTGAAGAGGGATGCAGACCTGACGGAGACAAAGTCGCCGCCGCCTTTTTGCCACTTGCCAGGGAGCGTCGATTCCTCTCCCCCACGCCTCATCTCCCTTTCTGCTTTTGCTATTTTGCGTTTTCTGCCTCGCCAAAGTGCAGCCCCACACTTAATTTGCTCTCTCCCCCCACTGCCCTGGTATGAATTGCCTCATATGACGGTTTGTGGAATCGATGACTGGACGCAAATGGGATGAGAGGAGAGGAATGGGAAAGCTGAAATGACTAATTTATTTCCATGTATGGTGCCTTTCTGCCAACGCTCTCTAGGAGGTTTGTAGTTAAAAATGAAGGCTTAAAATGCAACGGTCACATGCAACACATGTGCCAGTGGATTTCAGCTATCAAGGTCGCTGCAGGAGATAGCGCTGGGAAGAGAAGAGCCAAATGGCTTAGCCATGGCAACAGCAAGCGTTACCATGGGCAGCCAGGTGCTTTGTCTACAGATGAAAGGAGTTCAAGGCAAATGGCAGTTCAGCTCCACAGTCCTAAATAGACTGGCAGAGGGGTCCTTGTGATGCAGACAGGTGGCTCAGCTGCATGTGGAGGAGGTTCTGGGACCAGGCAGTGGATGTAGCTAGCATCGCTCTGCCCAGGGATTTTATCCATGGGACCGTTTCCCTGCAGAACGCTGGAGCCTGATGTCCCAGCAGAAGACTGGGACACTGGCCACTGCCATCAAGGAGCCGCTCTGCCAGCACTGACTGTAGGGTTCAAGAGAAGCACGTTTGGATCCACCTCATATGTCCACCCACAAATCTGCCCCTCCAGGGTCTTGCTCCAAATCTTCTGTCTGGGACCCACCGCATGGCCCACCTCATGATGAGGCTGCTCTCGTCTGTGCCTCTGTGTGCATAGTGATGCCAGAAAGATCTACGAGCAGTTGTCTGTCCACTACCATGGCTTCACACAAGGAATCCTGGGAACTGTTGTTTGGCAAGGCATTGAAAACAGGATCCCCAAGCCTTTCTCAAAGAACTGCATTACAACTATTTCTTTGTTTTGTGTATTTATTAAATTTTAAATCCTGGGCAGGGTAAATTTTATATATAGATTGGGTTTACAAAGCAGGCTGCCATCTTGGCTTTGCCATAACTGGAACCACACTGGAATAATAGAGCGGCACAGCTGGAAAGGACCAGGCTCAGCCCAAGCCCTGCTCAGTGCAGCCTCAACATCCCTGACAGATGAGCATGCAGCCCCTTCTTAAACACCTCCAACCAAGGAGACCCCACCACTTTCTGAGGTGGTCTGTCCCATTGTTGAATACCCTATGTTGAGTGAAGAACCACAGGTTAGTCAAATCTGGCCTTCCAGCAATCCCTTGATGGCCAAGCCCTTCCACTTTCCCACAGCTGTCAACCATTTGGTGGTTTCACGGCTTTTGTGCATCGTTCCACCTCGCCACATTCTAAATGGTTGCAATGCAATGTCACTAAGGTGTATTAGTGACAGGGAATTAAAACAACAATATGCTGGCACTTTGTCCCCGGCCCTTTGCTCCCACCCACCACCCAAATATAACCCCCAAATGGAATTTGGCTTTGGTTTCTCCTCCCTGCCTGCCCCCCTCCCCATGCCGTGTATTGTTTAGGCCTTACAGAAGAATGTCAAGGAGGTTATTAAGCTGCAGCTGGTAGTGCAACAAACTTTCCCAGCGTTCAAAAGCCAGGATAGGTTCTTGAAGCCATAACAAGCTTTGTGGCCTTCAGCTTGGAAGAGCACCAAAGAACATCTCCTTGAAACTCCCTTCCCCAAGCTTTCTGTAGATAAGGGCTGCTTTTGATGTGAGAATGAGACTACAGTATCTGCCTTTCTGAAGCAGCTTCATCCACCTCCCCTCCCCTCCCTCTCAGGAAGGGAGGCTGCTAGTTCTGAGAGAGGAATTTTATACAATCTGTGCTTTTGGCCCGGGAAGAGGCATGGACTCATCATTCATTGAGACAACTTTGGAGGTCTAGCTTGCCCTGGTCTATTCAGAGAACAAGTACAGTCAACAATAAAGAGGAATGCAAGTTTTCTTTGCTTGCTTATATCCTGCCTCCATGTTGTATTCAATAGTCTGTATATTATCTTTCACAGGAAGTTTCATTGCTTCCTACATATCTAAAGTCCCTGCCTGGATGATGCTCCTGGGATTAAATCAGACAGTTTCCCCTAATGTCTAACTGAAATCTGCTTCTCTGTCATTAGTTTTAGTCCTGCTTCTTGAAGCATTAGGGAACAAATCTTTGGTGTGGCCTCCTTCACTTCAGCAAGATCATTGTGGCATCTGCCTTCATGTCAGGCACATCCAGCAAAATTTACAGTCTGGTTGAACAGTTATGGGAATGGTGGGTGGTGATGGGAAAGATGCTGGGCCCTAGCATGTTAATTCCATATGCGTGCATTTACATGCATCTCTCCTTCCTACCTTCTCCCTCAAATTTCAGATGTAGGGTTGAACTCTTAGGAACAAAAGATCTGGGGATTGGCCCACAGGATAAAAGGAAAACACACATTTACAGCCCTACAGGATGTAGGAATGGGGGAGAAAAGGGCCTTTGATTTTGTGGAAGAGAAAAACCTCAGGCAGAAAGGTTCGAGATGGGGGGACAGCAGGAGGGGAAGCACCTGTGGGCAGACGGACAGCTCCTCCGCGGGATCAGAGGCCGCCCAGATCCCCAGGGGCCCTGCGCCTTGATCTCAGCGAGTGCCCACGGACAGCAAGCTGGTGGGGCAGGGGGCCTCCCAGGGATTCGGGGTCCCAAATTAAAGATGCGAGGTGCCAGCTGTAACGGGCCAGCCCCTAACACCACCTCTGCTGTGCCAGAGTAGACAGGAAAAAGTCCTACAACTCCGATCTCCGCCAGCTGGGCAATGCTGAGCGTTGGGATCGTTTCCCTCTGTTTGTGCGCATTGGACTGCGCCCTACAAGTCCGCCCCAGTGTCTTCCGAAAAGCAAAGCAGGGACAGACCCGAGCAACACGCAGCCGGGAGCCTTTGCGGCAGGGCTTTGTCAGCAACCTCTGTGGTGCTTCGCTTCGCTTCGCTTTCTGTCCTCCCCAACACAGGGAGGGGTAGCCCGTTCCCAAGCCCCCTGCCGCACTCACTCCCTCCTGCTCCTTCGGACCGGCGGCATTGAGGTCACCGGTACGGAAATACTCCGCTCTCCACGCGCCACCAACGCACCCCTGCCAGTGCGGCCGAGATGGTTTGCTTCGCGTGATCCCTCCCGCTCCTCCTCTCCTCTCCTCCTTCTCTCCCCACCTCCACCCCCCCGCCAGCCACAAGGACAGATGGTACATTCCTCTGGTACAGCATTCAGACGGGAGGGCCGTTCTCCGAGCGCAAGAGCTGCTGCTGGCAACCTTCTTGGAGGGGCTTCCCGAGAGAAAGGGCTCACCCGGGCTGGGCAGAAAGGACCCGCAGCCTGGCACCAGGCCTCGCTTCCCCCTCCTCTCTCGGGTGGCATGACACTTTTTGGCAGCAGAGAAGGGTGCTGGAGATGTGAGTACTGGCTGCACCTCCATAATCCCGTTGTGTTTGTGTGCGGGCTCCAGCCTCTTCTAGCCCCAGGGCGAAGTGGCAAGGAGACTGCCACCAGCAGGCACCCAGAGGAAGGCCGGAGGAGGAGGAGGAGGAGGAGGAGGATGCGCGGGCGGGGGGAAGAAAGAAAGCCTCAAAATTGAGAACTCATGGAGGGTGTCATTCCTCCCACCCCAGGGTCACTCACAGCCGCATCCCCCTTGGGTGATGGGCGTAGGGATGCGTTCCCAAGGCATCGGTGGGGGCTCCAGGTGTATTTTATTTAGCTAGGAAGGAGGCTTGGGCAGGGGGGTGGGGACTGTTGGGTTGCTTTTCTCTTGTTTTAAATCTTGCTGCTAAACAGAGCTGGCCATTTTTAATATATTTACACTCCAAATGATGGACTCCTGGTGGAGAGAAAGTTAGATCAGCGCGGTGATGAGAATCGACGTGGATTTTGGCTGCTATGGAGAGGTTGTTACGGCAACGGAGGGCAGCATGTTGGCTGCACGGCTACTACCAAACCTGGGCAGGAAAGAGATCATCCTCCCTTTGAAATGGAATCATGCGCGGGCACACTATGCCAAGGAACAGGGGATTGTAAGAGATCGATTCCTCTGTTCCAAAAGCCACTCTTAGGCCTTCGTCCTGATCTTGAGGACCTCTTCCCTTTTCCATATGTTGGAAAACATATACAGCAGTGTTACAAGGCCCAAGTTCTCTGAGGGCTGAATGAAGGGGAGAAGCTGGTTCTGCCCCCAACGCCTTGCAGGAAGAACTTAGAATACCTGGGCAAGTGCGTTGAGGCTAAATGGCGGGGCATTCCCTGTAATTCTGCGCTCCTATTCCGCAAGAGCATGCACCCAGTTTTGGTCGAGGTAGCAGAGTTCCATATCAAGAGAAGCGGCACTTCTTGAGCCTGCCTCAAGCAGATGGGAATCTCACACCAGCAATGCACTGGGGATCTCGCACATGGGCAAAGAAGGGCCAAAGCGGTTTTTGAGTGCTTATTCAAGCACTATTTTTATTAGTAAGCTTTTCCATCAGAAACGTCTCCATTTTACATTAAGATTCTGATTCTAAACATATGTGACACCAATTTCAGTATAACTTGCATCCAGGAAGTATATTTAGGCATGCAAGCCAAATTAAGATTTGCAATAATATTCTATTTATTTTCACTGTAGTCCAAGAAAGCAAACACCCCCGCTTCCCCTGATTCTGATCGGCCTTGTAGAAAGGTTTGCCTTAAATGGTATTCTCAAAATAGGAGAGAAAAGGGTGCGGGCGAGACAGGTTTATCTTCCCTTGTGTTTCCACTGTTGGAGGTACCATTATGCATTTCAGCTCCAGACTATAGAGCTTAAGTATGGCTTTAGACGACACTGAAAAGCTGAATCAGTTCATATCCACGGGAAATGCTGTGAAGATTCACCTCTGGAACATGCTTTGGATTTTGTTGAGACAGTTTTAGGAATAAGATGATCCAGCATGTCCTCTCATGTTTTTGCTCTTGCTTGCTCACTGTCGTGTCTTCCTTTCCCCTAGATTTAGACATGGCCCGGGAGCCTAAGCTGAGCCATACCCGGCCTGGTCAGAAGAGACAGCATGGTGGAGGCCTCTATCCGTGAGTTCACGTGGCGTCTGTGGGTTGAAGCCAAATGGGATGGCGCATTTTGGGTGCAATCCTAGGCCTGCCCAGACAAGGGAACGCTTTACAACCCTCAGAATTCCCATTAGCCATGCTGATTGAGGAATGCTGGGAACTTGTAGCCTGAAGTGCCTGATCCTGTCTAATCTTGGAAGCTAAGCAGGGTCAGGCCTGGGCAGAAGTGGGATGGGTGACTTGAGTGTATGATTCTATGATTATTGCTGTCAACTGCCTAGAGAGCTTTGGCTATGGGCAGTATAAAAATGTAATAATAATAATAATAATTTTAGCAGTCCAAACATGCGTAGGATTGTTCCTCGTTGTATATGGAGATGCTTCACATCTGGTGTTGGCAGGGCTAGAGAAGAAAGATGTGTTGGTTCCACATTGGAAGAAGGAAGAGTTAGTCAGGCCCACTGATGACAGCTGTGGACCAAATTCCTTTCTTTGTATTGGGTGTACCAGACCCACCCCAAGACTGCTCTACTGACCCCTCTTTACCCTTCCCAAGCCAGGAAGTAAGAGTTGCATCTAGTTTGGATTAATACGGGTCAAGACAAGCATTCATCTGCATATGCACATTAGCTCCCAGTCCGTACCATTATCAGTCAATTAAAACTGCTTGGTCATTGCATTGGACCTGTGAAATCGAAGCAGAAAAAAGGATCACTCCTATCTTTTACCAAAGGTTTGATCTGTGGAAATTGTTGCCTTTCGTGTTAAACATGCTCATTTGATAAGAGCTGCAGATCAAACTGTAGTTAAAAGGAGAGCTACAGGGGCCTGTACAAAAGCTGACAACCCTAAACAGGGAGAAGAAGAGCTGAGTTCTAACTCAGGACTGTTTCCCTCTGGCATTTCTAAAATCAGGGATGGGTAGAAAGATGTTTTCAACGTTGACTGCCAGTGCACCTGACCAGAGCTCAAGCTGCAAGGGCTTCTGGAGGGTGCATTCCAAAACATCTGGAGTTCTAGCTTGTTCATCCCCTTGTTCCAAAATGAAATAGGCCAGGGCAGGGGGCGTGCAGATGCTTGCTGAGCTAAGTCAGGAGGCAGAGCGAATTGCGGCTGCCCTGTGCAGCTGTGTCCTTGGCCATGGGTTGCTCCCGTCCAAGCAAGTGATGCATGAGGCATCTTTGGATGGCTCCTTAGGACCCCACCATCACAGAGAGGTGCACCAACATTGATAACCATTCTGGACTTCTTTGCCTGGTTACAACACTGGGGAATTACAGGAAACTTCAAATGGCATCTGCCTGATGCAGCACAATGGCTTGGTTTCCATCGGAGGGGTGTCCCCAGGTTCCCATCCCATCGGTGGGGAGCACGGGTGGGAGCACTAGTGCAAGAAGACACCCAGTTGTGAATATCATGCCAAGGCTCCTCGGCCTTGGTTGCAGCCCTGGTTCCTAGGTTGGGCATGTATATGCTGCAAACCTAAGCAGATTTTTTTTTTTTTTTTGTCATGGAGATTCCCTGAAAGGATCCTGGGAGTTGTAGTTCTGAACCAAGGTCAGGGATCTTCTAACAGAGATTTCTTATCATCCCTATGTAACTACAGTCCTAATGATTTAAAACAGAGTTATAGGATATAGGGTGCATTTATCTTGTAGGTTAGTGCCACTCTAGGCAGGTATTAGTCACTTTATGCTGGCTTACCTCTTTGCTAAGCTAGCTAAATGTTATGAGCTAATGCAGAAAACAAAGCCATCTCTTCATGGTGCTATCTATTTTTTGCTCTGCTTCCATACTTTTAACAGGGCACTGAGAAATTAAGTAGGTGAAGGATGTAGTGGATAGCAATAGTATAACAGCTGAAGCAAGCTTTCAGCCGCATGTGTGTATGTATGTTGGGCTGGCATTCTGCTAATAGTGCAGGAGCAGAGCCAGGGGCAAAAATGAGACACACATTTCGGATTCCCTAAAGCCAGGGAGGTCAACACAGTCTGTGATACAAGACTAGGAAAGTGATATCCTACCAGTAGAGGATGGGATTGTCTTCCTTATTTTAAAAAGGCAAAAACAGGTGGGCATCTTGGAGGTGCTTTTAGACCCGGGGTGAGTATCTCCAGACCCACTGTTGCCCTGAGCAGCAAAAGGGAATAATAATCTTGAAAATGGTCTAGAGTGTCTACAAAGTGCTCTAGAGGTCAGCATTAGTTTGCTTTCTCCAGGCGCCATTGTATTTAATTAGTGTTATAATTTGGTGGGCGCCAGGGCCTTCAGTGGGCACTGCCTGAGGAGTGCCCACGCCCCACTCCTGCTGAAGCCCAGCACTGTAGGTGGAGCACAAAGAGGCTTGTGCTTTGGGTGATTTGCCAGCTGCAACCCATTCTGGGAGGACATGGTCTCACCACAATTACCGGTGCCCTGATGACCTCATGGGTTGATATGAGGGGCTGCCTTTGAAACCATTTGGATGCTTCTGCTGGCTGTGAACGTGGCTGTTGGGCTGCTATTTGAGTTTCACTGTGGGGAACATAGTACTCTAAGCTCTGTACTGGCTCCCAGGCTTTGCTTTCCTCCCAAGCACAGTCCAAAGACCTGGGTTTGACCTACAAAGCCATAAAGCATCTAGGACCAGTTATTTAGCTATCATTTGGCCCTGTGTAGCTAGAGCCAAGGTATCTAAAGGCCACCTGCTCCCATATGAACCCGCCTGTCAATTCAGAGCTTCAGTGCTTTTTTCCTGGGTGCCCTTGTAGTCAAAGGCTAGGCAGTCCTTTTCTGTGGTCATACGTTGACTGTGGAACCGTCTTCTCCCTTCTTAGTATACTGGCCTGTTCTTTTTACCATATTGGAACAAAGGTCCCGGGGCAAGGCCAGGTCTCCATGGTAGAATACATGCTTTGCAGGATACAGGTCCTGGATTCACTCCCTGGCTGCTGCAGGTAGAACTGGGAAAGACACCTCTCTGGCATCGTGGAGAGATGTTGCCAATGGTGATAGACCAGAAGTGGGCAATTTGTGACTCACCAGATGCTCCTTGACTCTAATTCTCATCAGTCCCAGCCAGCAAGGCCAATGGGGAGGGATTATGAGATTTGTACTCTAGCAATTATAGATAGTACTGAGTTAGGTGGATCAGTGACCTGGTGCAGTTTGAGTTGGTTTCCTGTGTTCAGAGATGCCACCCATTTGCCCTTGCTTTTAAAAGAAACTTATTTTTACTTCTGTGTTTATCCTGCATTTTACTGCTGTTTCTTCTGGTTTATTTTGTTCTTAGGTGGGATAAGAACTTCTTAATTAAACAATTCTCCTAAAAAAATCATAATTGTTACTGTGCCTCTGCCTTTTTTGAGATGTTGAAATCTAGAGGGCAATGTTTTTCCTGCCATGCATATAAATGAAGACCAACTCAGCTTGCTTAATTTTCTGAATTTTGAGTCACTGCATAGAAGCAGACATGGGTAAAAAGCTGGCAATCCTGTATAATTTTAAGTCACACTTCACATATTCTCCCAGAAAGACTCTGTTGGCCTGGCTGAATTTCTGCCAACTGTTAATATCCTTTTTAGATGCTGTAACAAAATAATGCAGCCATTAGAATTACTGTACCTCCTTGATCATGTGTCCATTTCAACGTGCATGTGATCACATGTGCTGAAATGACATAGAAGATGAGGATATTTTGTGAGCTATGGCACACGCTTGGTAGACTACACCCCAGACAAAGGGAAAACAGGAGAGAGCCAGTGTGGTGTAGTGGTTAAGAGCACGGGACTGGGACTCAGACGATCTGGGTTCTAGTCCCTGCTCAGCCATGGAGCCAACTGGATGACTTTGGGCCAGTCACAGACTCTCAGCCCAACCTACCTCACAGGGTTGTTGTTGTGGGGATAAGATGGAGGAGGAGATGTAAGCTGCCTTGAGCCCTTTGTAGGAAAAAGGCAGGATATAAACCAAAAAATAAATTATAAATAAATAAATAGCTCAAGAACACAGAGAAAGCTAAAAGGTGAACAACACTGGTTTTTATTGTACCAGTACTACTTACAGAAAAGGGACCGCATAACATTCCTCTCCTAGATTTCATTGGCATATTGTGACCTCATGGTCTCTAACAATAATGATAGAGCCAGAAAAGATAGAATCCAAAGGAGCAGGGAGAGACATTGGTGAAGCTTGCGGTGGTTTTGGAGTCCTAAGACCAATGTGGAAAACTCAAGTTTCCATTGCACATGGCGTGATGGGCAGCGCCTCTGCATTTGGGAATAGGTTGGTTTGCGATCCGTGGCACGCCAGGTTCCCATCCTGGCAGGCTTTTAATCCTGAAATGAGACTACTCTGGCCTTGACCTGCTTGTTTTATCAGACTGGGTTGCAGCTGCTGCTGTGTATTGAAAGTTTTATTATATGCTGACATTTGTTGTTTTTTAGAATGTTTGCCGCTGCTGCTGTTTTTACTGTCTTTATTACTGTACCAGTTTTTATTATGTAAGTTTTATGGTTGGATGCCATGTTGGCAGGGCTTCTACCCTGAAAGGCCGTGGGTGACGGTGATGATAGACGGATTCAAGGGGATATGAGAAAAAAGAGAGTGGCAAAGCTCTACCTGTTTCACAGGAGGGGGATAATAAGCACCTTCATTTCCTAGGTAGTCACAACTGTTTGGAAATACACAGAAACAAATGGCCAGCCTGGCCTCTGTTTATAAATCCACAATGCAGCGGCAGCCATTCCTGTTTAAAGCCATCACGATCAGCACAAAGGCTCCAAAGATGCAGATGGCATGCCAGGCCACCTCTAGGGGCCCCCAGTCCTCCTGGTCAGGATGCACTTGCAAAAGCAGTGTTTGAAATGGGAAGGCCGTTCCTCTCCCAAGACCCAGCTTAACCAGTGGAGAGGAGACTGTGGAGCTGGTAAGAGAAGGCCAAGGAGGGCAGCTAGCCAGTCCCTACAAGACCTCCCCAAAATGGGAAGGAGGCACAGTGGCAGGTGCCACAGCCTCCTTGCATGCTGGCTCATTGCGTGTCACATGTGCCGAGGATGAGAGTGGCTGGTGGCATTGGCCGTGAGAAGACAGACACGCGGCTGGAGGGGGCCCATCGGGGCTGCCTTGGTCAAGGGTCCTCAAAAACCTGGAGCCAGTGCTGCCCTTGGGTGCAGGAAGGACGCATCATTGAGTGTGAAGCCAGCTGTCCTCAGCAGTCACGGGACCAACCCCCGGGGGAGGTACGGGCACCCTGGATCTGCAAGTGAGACAGCCATGACAGCCATACTGTGGCCCTGTGCAGCGTGGACACGCTCGGGCATTGCAGGCGGTCAACCAGCATCCCTGAATCGGACGGTGCTGAAAAGCACCAGTGGGTCCTTCCGCAAGGGAATGGACCTATATGTGGACAGACAACGGGATAACTCAGTAGCACAAGCAAAGAGAGGAGCCCTGGTGCAGAAACATGGGCTTGGCTCCAAGGGTAGTGTGAGAAGCTGACCCAGAGGACCAGGCAACTGGCCAGGTGACCCCTGCGAGAATCATGGTTTAATGCAGCAGAGCAACAAGGGCTGTGATCAGTTCAGTGGAAAAGACCCAGGAGGCAACAACACCAGGGGGCTCAGATTGGAGGTAAAAGAAAGAAGCTAAATAGCTTGATTCTGGGGAATGAATGGGAGCCTTCCAGAGCTGCCTTGGCCGTACCTCTGAGTTGGGGTTGGGAACAGTGTCGTCTAGTGGTTAAAGGTTAGACTGGTATTCAGGAGAGCTAGGCTCCCTCAGCCACAAAACTCACTGGGTCACACTGAGCCAGTCACTGACTCTCAGCCTAACCTACCTCACAGGGTTTCTGTGATGATAATGTAAAGAGGAGGATTAGTTGAGCCTCTTCGGGTTCCTTTTAGGAAAAAAGGTGGGATATAAATGTAATTATAAATTAATTGATTTAAACAATCTGGTAAAAGCAACAGAACCAAATGGACCATGTTTAAGCCCAATAGGCTTCTGGAATGTCAAAACACACTCAACAAAGTGATGCCAGAAACATACACCTGTAAAAACTATCATGGCTAAGCTACTCAGTAAAACTCCCCTTGCTTGAAAAAGGACTTTCACTGAAGAACAGGACAAGAAGAATCTACTTAGCACCAGGCAGGAATCGTAATAAGACTCAAAATACCTTTTCTGCTGCTGCCATGTACTTTCAAAGTCAGGACGGTTCTGCCCTTTGGCATAGCCCTGTTCACTTCTACCTTTTTCTGAACGAAATATTGGCCTGTCAGCAAGAAGAGGGGATGCTCTGACAGGAGTTATCACCTTTCCCTCACCTTTGGAAATGGCTTTAGATAAGAGAGCAGGTTTGATTATTTTTGATCGCCGCTCTGGTCCTTCCTGGTTGACCCTCGCACAGAGCTTGCTTTTTGCCAAGAAAGCCGATTAAAACCCTTGGATTAAGCAGGGCTTTTACTTCAGTTATTTATGTATAGGGCTGGTGATGAAAATTATTTGGCTGCAGCTGTTTTGACAGGAAGCAAGTGGTGGTGGAGAGAGAGAGCTGCAAGGCACCTTTCCCATCCCACTGGATTCTAGAAGGCCCGGGAGACATTAGCTAAGCATAATCGCAGGCTAATCTCTCTGGGTCAAGGGCTAGCTAGCTCTGATACAGACAGCATTCTGGCACAGGGTGGGATTGGATCCAGGGCGAAGACCAGCCAAAGCAGTGAGCGCAGGATCACAAAGGCCTGCAGGCAATCGAGTGAATAGGCAATGCAGATTTGGAGTGAAAAGCCTGTCTCAGAAAAGAGGATCAGGATCACAGATAGTTGCTGCTAGTTCCTTTTTGAAAACTCGCCACTCCTGTGCTTTCAGAAGCAGCCAGATGTGCAGAAATGCAGCTTTTCTGGAGTGATGTTTATGGACGTGTTTGGCTGCTGCATGACAGGTGGCCCCTCGGCATATAGGTGAGCCGGTGCAGTATAGGGTTAGAGTGTTGGACCTAGACTGGGAAGATGCAGTTTCTAGTCCCCACTCAGTCATGAAGCTCACGGGTGACCTTGGACCAGTTACTGTCTCTCAGCCTAACCTACCTCACAGGATTGTTGTGAGGATAAAAAGGAGAGGAGAATTATATGAACTGTCTTGGCTTCATAGCAGGATAAAAGGCAGGATATAAATACAATAAATACATAACAGTATAAGAGCAGCTGATTTTAAAAAGTTGCCAAGTACGTATATATGCAGCTGTTCTGAGAACTGTTGAACATGCAGTTCTGCAGGCAGGGAAGCCGGGAGCTTTCCATGCAGCAAGTTCGGCTCTGAGCCAGTTCCTCCTTCACCAAGGAGTGACTGGTTGGAGAGCAAGGCCTGACCCCCTCGTGCCAGGAACTGCCTTTCTAGCCAAGCATCTTGCTCGCTTTCCCATTCAAAAGAAGGGGAATCATTAAGCTTTTGCCCTTGAAAGGCAGAGGGAAAGTCTGCATGTTGTGCCTGCAAGGCTGCTGCTTGTTGCGTTCGTGTGCATCAGCTCCCCTTCTTGCGAGAGTGGACGCTCCTTTTGCCAAGGATTTGGGTCTACCACATTTATATTGATTTTTATTTCAATCTAATGAATGGCTCCACCCCTCTGCAAGAATCCCAGGAACCATAATCTGGTGAGGGTCCTGAGAACTGTTCCTTATAGATCGTAACTCTACTCATAAAAATACAGGTCCCAGCAGGGTCGATATCCTTAGACATCTACTGGGTACACCATGCTCAGGTGGAGACTAGCTATCCCAGCCTTTTGTCTGGGGCCCACGTGTCAGTAGCCATTTTACAGTTCCCACAATGCCCCACATAACACTGCTCAGGAGCACTGTGGGAAGTGTGTCACTGGAAGCTGCCCAGCCTTGATCAGAGGAGCGTTGCCACTGGATAAGGCTGAGGGCAGGGACTTACCAGGAGCTCCCTTGCCATGGCCCCTCAAGCCTGGAGCTGGCCTGGCTTCCCAGGGTTATCTGCAGAGAGAGCAACCTAGTGGTAAGATCAATGTGCCATTTGTATGCTTCTGCCGGTGATCCAGAGGAGGGCAAATGCTGGGGGGCGCGACGGTGATCAGGTGGCGTTGGAATTCCGAAGGGTGGGTGGCCTCGCAGATCTACCCGCTTCTGTAATTGGAAGAGCAAGAAACCAAGAGTCCAGCCTGCTGAGCCAACAGATGGAAACTTGGAAAACAAAAGGACTGAACAAAGAGTCCCAAAATAACTCCTGGGGCAAACAATAGCTGCGCCACAAGAGCTTTTCCCAAATTCCTGGCTTCATCTCTCCTTGTAGCTGCCAGTGCACTGCCTCACCGTGCCTTTAAAAGGAGGGGTGTTGCTGTTGCCAGCCAGCATGAGCCATTCTCAAATCCCTCTGAAATGCCAGAGACCCCTTTGTCCTGCCCTCCAGGGTAACACATCCGGAGAGCCGAGCACGCCACTCTCCGGCCTCCTCCACTAGCACCATTCGGGCACTGCATGGGTTTGGCAGCCGCTTGTGTGTGTGAGGCATACAAAAAGCCTGTGAAGGAGGAGGGGGAACCACACAGAAACAATAGGATTTATTCCAGCACGAGCATTTTCAAAACAGAAGCCTGCCTCACCCAGTGTCCTACTTCCATCACCAAGGTTTTGCCTCTGAGAGCTCACACCACAATAAATCGTTTACTCACTAATGTGACACATATTTTTCCGCCGTTTTGCTGCTATTGACTAAGCACAGCTGCTCTCTTCCAGAAATGGTACCCGGGCTCTGATCCACCGGAGCCGGAGAAAGCATAGGAAAAAGCCTGCTGTGAGAAGGACAATGTATAATCTCTCCTCTAAAAATAATCATGCAGACATGAAAAACTGAATTCTATAGTCTGCTTAAATTATGCAAGACAATGAGCATAAATTTACTTGGTGCAAGTTCTTCTGCTTGTAATAGTTACGGGGAGAGGCAAACAACCACATCTAGCACTGTAAGTTTTGTTTATTCTGCTTGGACTCCTGATATTTTCATCAAGCATTTTCTAGACATAACATGTTTAGTTATCAGTGCTAGCAACATATTTTCTACTGTTCAGCTGAGATTTGAGGAATTATGATATTTGTACCCAGCTCCAAATTCCATGTTTGTGTTGTGCAATTCCAAACAGAATATGGTCAGAAATCGTGCATTCCATGGAGTATGAGTCCATCTAGCTCCATCACAGTATAACTGTGGCTTTTGCACACTGGTCAAGAAGGTGCTACTGAAAAACAACTGCTTGCTAAAGTCTGTATGTCCAACACAGCTTTATAGTTTTATTATAGTTTCTAATCTGCTTTTCAGCTGCCACTGAAAAGCAGTGTACAAAACAGTCAACAGATCATAAAAGCAGAGTAAAAATTATGATCAAAATGGAAGATCCAAAAAAGCAGAAAGAAATAGAATCAGGAGAGAGGGAACCAGCCAAACAAACAGCTCATGCAAGAAAATTCCCCAGATCTGTAGGAACAATGATCTAGACATTCCTGAGATCTAGGGACAAAGAAGGCTCTGCTTCCTGTGGAAAGCACAGTCTGACATCTTTGTGAGATGGGCCTTGAATTAGGGCTTCATCAGTAGGTCTTACATTTTGGAAGGGGGAGTGTTTCCTGGGAGATCCTGGCCTCAATAGGTTTCCTTCTTCCAGTGCTGCCACTGATCTTTTCTTTTGGGCAGACTGCTGCCCTTAAATTGCATCCCAAATGTGACACCTAAGGTGACACCTCATTGCATCACATGGATTGTGAAGGCCTTGTATGGCTGAGTCACGGGCAGAGTAGGGCAAGGGGCAGAAAGCATCCAGGTGGTTTTCAGAAACCACCTTTTACTAAAGGCTGTCTCTTTTAGAAGAAGAGTCTGCCCACATCCATGGGGTGAAGGCACAAGCCAGAGTGCTCAGGGCCCCAACACTGATGCGTGGAATTTTGCTGTGACAGTAGCTGAGTGGACACGCAGATAAAGCTGCACAAAATCCTCTCCTTTCAGCATTAAGGCATAAGCTCTGGAGATTGACGGTGAAGATTCACACTGAGGGGGAGGCTTCCGAGAGGAAGTGAAGCTGAAAAAAAATAAGTGGATTCTGCAAAACATTCCTAGCGTATGTCTGGCAACTTTGCTCCCACGCGCTCCCCTGTGGGATGCTCGCTTTCCAGCTCCATGGACAGAACTGTAAACATGCGCGTGCACTTATGCATGCTAATCAGAAGGCACGATCCGTGCAAGGGACAGCACAACCCCCTCTTATTCAGGCATGTCCCTGGATGAAACAAGCGGATCTGGGTGGCCTTTTCCGTTTGTGAAACCTCTTGTGGGGGAGAAGTGGCAGGAATGCTGGAGCTGCAGGAGCCTGTAAAATGGAACATTCCAATTCAGTCCAGGGGAGGGCATGGCCTCGCTCGTTTCCCAGGAAACTGAGACACAACCATATACCATACGGGGCTCTCGTACCATTTAGTCGTTGCGTAGCAAAGGGGGAATGTTGGCAGGTGTGGGTTGCCACATACTGCAGAGAAAAGCTCCACCTGTTGAAAATTCCTCTTCCAGGCAAGACACCAAAGGTCCATGACATTGTCCTCCTCTGCATCCCACTGCCGTATGATTGTCATGACCAAGTCGGTACAAACGAGCTTTCCGGAACGTTTGCTTCCCATTCTTTCCCCCTGCCCGAAGTGGCTAGCTTAGGAGCCATGGTATTTATTATAGGCATGTCAGCTTTCCTTAGAGGAGGTATATTTGTTGACAGCTTTATTTCTCCCTCCCTCCTTTCTTCATTTGGACTGGCGGGGTAGACAGTTCGTGCGCAAGGAACTGCCAACCGTGAAATTTAACATCAGAACGCTCACACTGAAGATCAGCAGAGCACTGGGCCTGCTTGCTCTGCCCCGAAGGAGTGAGATTCTTCACTAAGAAGCTTTTGCTGCCTGCCCCTCCAGAAATCTCCCCCCACCTGAAAGAAATAAAGCCATTTTGTGTTTTTGAGATTCCAGGGGAGAAAATGCTCACCTCTCCAGTGTTCGGAACAACATCATGCACCAGTTTCCCCATCAGAACCCACTGGCATCATACCCAGGGGCCTTTGGGGGAATCTTATTTTCACTAAAAACAAATAGCCTCTGGCTTTTTGCCTCTAAAGGAAAGTAAGGAATATAAGGAAAAGCATGCAGGCAAAATTCAACTGGATTGTTCTGTATAAAGTAAACCATCTTCCACCTTCCAGCATTCCAGAAAATGAGTACAAAGGCCTTGGGACAATTGACAAGCACGAGGTTCCTATTTTCAAATGGTATAAACTGTCGATTTATACATAACACTCCTAAAGAACACTCAAGCTGTTGCATTGGCTGTATGCAGGTCCTGGCGCTTCCGTATGGATTCTTCCAGGTCTGCCCCCGCATGCCACTCAACCCCCAGCTCCAAACTTCCATGCATGCAATGAACTCGGGACCTTTTTCCTGAGGCCAAATTACGGGAGAAAAGGTGTGTAGGTAGATGAATCCACAAACTCCACCCCCTAACTTCCTCCAGTTTTAGCCAAATCATGCCTCTAGAAACAGTTCCCACAACTCTGTGGGGCTGCCAAGAAGGGTTGGTAATTTGTCCACTGCCCTTGTTCTTCACGTGTCTCAGGTACTGAAGGGGATTGGTCTCACCTAAAAAATAACCTGGCAAAATGCACGCCAGCGTTCATACTCTGTATTTCATAGCACGTTATTTACCATGTCCTTGCTAAGGTATTGCAAACCTGTGACTGTCATTGGCTACAAAAATTAGGTGGATGGGTGGGAGCTTAGAATCTTCCTTCGCTCGAACCAAAGCACCGTGAGTACCTACATGACATACCTGATGGAGGTTAAAGACGGAAATGGGCGTCTTGTAATAGCGCTGCACGCAATTCCAACATGAGGTGTTTCTGGGGCTTCACTGAGAGCCAACTTGGGCACGGGACTACTGGGAGGTGTAGTCCAATGCATCAGGATGACACCCACTTAGCCAAGTGCAGGTTGCAACATTGCTCTAGGCCTGAAGAAGCCCATGTTCAAATCTCCCGGGATCTGGAGCAAAAATGCAGGCATCCCTGTGTGCCTGTAGCCTGCATCACATGGTGCACATGGGGAATCAGCACGGGAAACCTTGCAAGCAAATGGCACAGAATGATTGGCGTTCTCTCTCCTTTGCAGCAGCAGCTGTGACCTCGACTATGACGACTGTGAGCTTTTTAAAGATGATTTGCCATACAGGTGGGTTTGCTATTTTGTCCCCTTCCCTCAGTGCCTGCTTTTTCCCTATCTACTGCCATAGCAACAGTTGAAGTGCCTTCCCGCACACACTCCAGCCTCAATATGCAGCTCTGCTTTGAATGTGAGCGCCTGTTTTGAGATAATCGTGCTCACGAGCCCTTCTTCTGCTCTTCTTTTCTGCAGGGTTTACGAGTACCAAAAGATCCCTCCTCTTATCAGCCACATTCCCATCAAGTCCAGACGGAGCCACCTAGGGACTGGGAGCAAGACCAGCCCAGGCCCACATTCGGGGCTGAGGGGCAACAGCAATTCCACAGCAGGTCGTACAAAATGTGAGTGTCTGGGGGCTCAAAAAGAGGCTTGGGCGCCAAGCTGCCCTGTCACCAAGCCTTGGGTGCCGTTTGCGATTCGGTGCCTTCTCACGTCATATCACATGGCATCTATATTCCCACCCTCTGTCCCCTGTTCCTCATCCTCTTTCTCATCATTGCTAGCACTTGCTTGCCAGACAGGAAGGGCCCCAGTGAGCAAGGAAATAGTGGCAGCTGGTGCTCCTCCTCTTCACACACCACAGTCTGGACCGCAGTAAGAGGCAGGTGAACAAGGAAGCCGCGATAATGAAGAGGAGGGCCAAATCCGGGGGACTTTTGCCAATGGGCCTCTGCTGGGTGTGGGCCCTTGGCAGGTGCCCAACCATGATGTTGGCCCTGCCCTCCAAGAGGGAATCAATGAGCTTCAGGACTAAGCCGATGACTTTGCACTTGAGAATTCTTCAGGATGCCTGTACTGAAACTCAATGCACTAATGTTTTCTTGTTCTTCCAGTGAGAGCAGAAGAGCTGCACTCCATCAAAGGAGAATTAAGCCAGATTAAAGCCCAGGTGGACAGCTTGCTGGAAAGCCTGGATCGGATGGACCAGCGGCGGGAGCACCCATCAGGTGAGGCCACAAAATCCTCTTGGTGCTTACCAGTTGAGTTTGCTATTAAAATAGCCAATCACGGAAGTGAACTTGCACATATCCAGTGAGGTCAGGGCAGGTAAGGGGTTGGCAGTGATGGAGGAAGACTGGACCAGGATAAAATGCCCACAGATTATGAATGACACTGGCTGGGTTCACACAAAGCAAGCAACCCTGCACAGTTACCACAGTTCATGTTATTTCACCATTATCAACCCAACAGACCATCAAGTGGTTTCTATGTTATCATGGTTTCCATCCTCTCTGCTTAGTCCTCCTGCTGCTGGCATGTATCCCATCAGCCACTGTGCCTGAAATTCAATCCTAAGATACCTCACTCCCTGCCCATGCTGCCTGCTTCTTCCTCATTGGTCTGCACATAGGACCAGCACCTGAAGCTGATGTTCTTAACAACCAGGATCCCCTGCATGGAGCTTGCAGGTGCCCTTGGGATTCACTCATGAGGCTTTGCTTGCATTTTCGTTCTTTAAAATAAAAAATGCCTTGAAAAATGTTAAGATACCAGGTTCTCCTTCCTGTTCTTGAACCTGTCACTGATCAGCTGTTTGCTGGGCAGGAAGAGAAGGAAGGAGTTGCTTCGTCTTCCCACACAAAGCTGCCCCCCTTCCCCCCTGCACCATCAGCCTCTAACCTAAGAACATCATTTCCTCCCACCCTCTTCCTGGTTTCTCTCTCCCCTTCCCCACTTTGCCCTGCTGCTTGCCTCTCCTTCTGAGCTTCTAGCCTTGCTTATTTCTTCCTGTACCACTTCTTCTGTTTCTCCCCACTCCCAGCCTCTGTCCCCTCACTTCCTCTCCCCTCTCCCCTGACGCTTTGCTGTTTTCCCCGCCCAGCTTGCTATTTCAGTTGCCCAGCTCTTTGTTTCTCCCAAGTCTCTCTGTTTACCCCCTAGCCTTGCTTCTTCTCTTCCTCATTCCTTGCTCTTTCATCCTCCGAGCCTCTGCCCTTGCTTTCTCTTTCCCTCCCCAGCCCTCCTTTCCATTCTTCACACCCTACCAGGCAGGGCATAAGAGAAGTGCTACATGGGAAGCAGAGCGGCTGTTGATGGCCCTCCTGTTGATGCCCAAGTTGCCTAATGGAATAGGGAAATGGCTCGGGCTACTGACTCAGTTGTGCCAAGGCGCCCTCTCCCTTCCCGACGGCCCCATTCAGCACTATGGTATAACGATTTGCTGAGGGCAATGAAGCAGGTAGGGGGACTCCCATGACGAGTCTGAGCAAACGCATTTAAGAGCTTATTATCGAAACTACTTAGTGGCGATAAGGCCGGCAAAGCATGGATACTTCGCCTCCCTTCTTGCTTCCTCTCAGTGCCGTCCAGCTGAGCTGTTTCGAGTGGTCTGGGACCTCTACAGTCTGGTTCTCCAGATGAGACCCCAGAGCACTCCATAGCTCTGTGTGACAAATTTGCTTTGCACTTTGAGGGAAAAATTGTTTGGCTCCACCTGGAGCTTGACTTTGCCATTTGTGCAGGGCAGTCTTCAGATGTGTCTAGTGCAGGGGTCTCAAACTCGCGGCCCGCGGGCCAATTGCCGGGACGGGCAGGGCACGGGGGAGGGGCCCTGCGGCCTTCAAAGTGCTGGCGGCACCCGGGCCGGCTGCGGGATGAGCGGCCCACCACCACCGCGGTGGTGGAATACTTGATCTGGCCCAGCCTCACCCAGACTCTACTTCCAGTGGCCCCCAGGTAAGTTGAGTTTGAGCCCCCTGGTCTAGTGCATCACCTAATGGTCCATTATTGGATGAGTTTCAGTTCTTGAGAACCGAGGATGTGGGCAAGGTGCTTAGCTCTGTCCGATTCACCATGTGCCTTCTTGACTCTTGCCCATCCTGGCTGACTGGGAGATCTGAAGGGATTTGGCCCTGGGTCCAGGAGACTGTCAACGCCTCATTAAGAGAGGGAGTGGTCCCCACCCCATTAAAGGAGGCAGTAGTGAGACCACTCCTAAAAAGGCCAGGCCTGGATCCAGGGAAACTGGATAACTACCGACCCATTGTCAATCTTCCCTTTTTGGGCAAGGTGTCGGAGCAGGTGGTGGCCAGGCAGCTGCAGGCACTCTTGGAGGATGCAGAGTATCTGGGTCCATTTCAGTCAGGCATTGGGCCGGGGTTGGAATGAGATGTACTTGGTTGCCCTGGAGATGACCTGTGCAAGGAAAGGGACTGGGGGACTGCAATCCTGTTGGTTCTCCTTGACCTTTCGGTGGCCTTTGGCACCTTTGGCCACAGTGTCCTTCTGGACAAGTTGGCTGGGGTCAGGGCTGGAGGCACCACTTGGAGGATATGCCAGCTTTGTCCCTACCTGGACAGACAGAGACTGAAAACAGTCACTCATGCACTGGTACTATCCAAAATAGATTCCTGCAATGCGCTCTACGTGGGGCTGCCCTTGAAGACGGTCTGGCAATTAAAATTGGTACAGAATACGGCCACTCAGATGGTGATGGGAGCCTCTGGAGTGGCCCACCTAACACCTGAACTGAAAGATCTTCATTGGTTACCAACTGTGGCCCAGGCCCAATTCAAGGTGCTTGTGCTGACATATAAAGCCCTGAACAGCTTCGGCCCTGGTTATCTTACGGAACACCTGCCTCCAGCTGTGCCTCCCTGGCCTTTAAGATCTATGCAGGGGGCCCTCCTGTGTGAGCCACCCCTTAGGGAGGTGAGAGGGATGGCCACTAGGGGGGGCTTTTCTGCAGCTGCTCCCCACATTTGGAAAGCTCTTCCAAAGGAGATTCACCTGGCGCTTCCCTTATATTCTTTTCGGCGGCAGGCAAAGACCTTCCTTGTACAAAAATATTTTAATAGTTAATGCCACTTGACCTTTCTTTTGTATTTTTGCATTTTATTGATATTGTAACTTAATATATTGTTGCTGGTTTTTATTGTGTTTTTATCTTGTGACTCTGACCTGTGGCACAATTGGGTGGCATATAAAAGTTTTAAAAACAGAAAGAGGGAAGGGAAGGGAAGAGAAATGAAGGGAAGGGAAGGGAAGGGAAGGGAAGGGAAGGGAAGGGAAGGGAAGGGAAGGGAAGGGAAGGGCGGGTGGATGAAAAGCAGGCAGGCAGGCTGCTGCCACGCTGCATGGACTGGAGCATCTCACAGACTTTCATTTTTTTGTGATACAACAGGATGGGGTTTACAAAGCTGCTCAATTTGTATGGTCACAGTGTACTGCCGCACCCTAGCAACGCATCTGTCAAGGCAGAAATGTGTGCAACTGAAGTGTTTTCTCTGATGCATTTGGTTTTATCTTTAGTTGGCAGATGATATGGGACTGAAGTGCAGACTGGGAGACTGAGAAATGAAGAAGTAGCTGCACCTTTAGATGAGTGCAGAGATGCATAGAAATAAAATCCAGAGGTGCACTTCCTCACCCTGCAAATGCCCACTGAGCACTGAGCACTTTTAGCTATCCTGAGCAGCCAGAGGATCTCTGGGGGAGGGAATGTGGCACAGTGGCAGGGGCCACGGTGCAACAGTTAAGGCCGAAGGGCACAGATCGTGTATCCCGATTGTATTCATTAGAACTTTGCGTAAAAATGTGCCAATGCTGTACTATTGTTTACTATAGTGGGTGGCATTATTCTCCTCTTGTATCCTCACAACAATCCTGGAGGGAAGGTTAGGCTGAGAGAGAGTGAGAGGTTCAAAGTCATCCAGTTGACCTTCATGGCCAAGTGGAGAACCCAGGACTTCTGAGTGGCAGTCCAACACTCCAACCACTTTGCTACACTGGCTCACACTTGCGATTCATGATCCTTTGCACCTGCAGCATGTAGCTCCTCCTGGCTGCGTTTGTGTGTGTGCAGGTCACACAGACAGGCAGGTACGAATCGTCCCGGCAGTTGCAGATGCCACATCATGCCGCTGATGAAGTGGGGTCTAGTCCATGAATGCTTCCACTGCATTCAATGTATAGACACCCACCAGCTGAATCTGCTCCATTACTGAAATGCCACAGGAGTTATTTATGTTTCATAACTTATCAAGGAGCAGAGATGGGATTTTCTGGTCACAAAACTAGGTTTGTTCTGTTTTTCAAGCTAAGCTCTAGTTTCTTTGGGCTTGCTCTACCACACTCCCACTAGTGGGCTAGAGCACCTTTTGAATTTCTGCTGCTTCATATGCAAATGGCATCCAATGGCATGGTCTGAAACACACGGCACAGCCTCTTTGGTCTGGCTCTGTTTGGTACCCAGATGGGAGACGAACTTGGAGCCCAAGGCACACAGTTCCACGACAGCAGAAAGGTAGGACAGACTGAATGGGCCAGCACGCTCATCTGATGCCGAGCTTCCGTTATCCTGCAGGTTCCAAGGAGAGCAAGAAGAAAGCTCCCGCCAGTGCAGAGGCCGCATATCTGGGAGGGGACTCTGCCCGGCGGAGGGAGAGCACAGAAAGTGACAAGTGTGGCCCTTTGCAGGACATTGACAGTGAGGAGGAGAGCACAGATACTGAAGAGGCTGTAAGTAGCAACACTGCACTTTACCTGGCTCAAGTGAAACTAAAGCAAGGGAAATAGTCGAAGGACTAGCAACTCTCTCTCTCGTTGATGGAAAGCAAAGGTGCTCTGAAATATTTCTTTATTCATTACTAGCAACTGCATACTGCCCGAGATGTAAAAAGGGATCTAGACAGGGTGGCAAGAACGATATCCCTGTGTCTCAACAGGCAAAGACAGAAGCTCTCCTTACTGCTCCCGAGATGGGGAGGGCTGTGGCTCAGTGGAAGGAAGCCTGTTTTGCGTACGGAGAGCCCCAGGTTCAAGCCTTGGGATCTCTGTGTAGAGCTGGTAAAACCTGGTAAACCTCCTGGTCCGCGTTGATAATATTGCATAGATGGGCCAGTGGCCTAACTCAGCGCAAGCAGTATCTCATGCTCCTAGGGCCCTGGGGTGGCTTAATCACATTCTCTGCGAGGGATATTTTGTGAAGCAAAATCACCCAGGAGGGTCCATGGGAAGAGCCCCTGGACACCATTCTTCTGAATCCTTTGCAGAACAAGAGGCAAGGCAGATCTTTGGTGGATGGAGGGGTGGGGGGCAGTTTCGGTTCCTTTCTGCCCACCTAGCCTGCATAATAAATTATCGTCTCATCCACAGCATCTGAACAAGGGGCTGTGTGCTCTTTAGAACTAATGAAGTAGAAACTCGCTTTCTCATCCAAGTGTTCTTGTGCTAGCCAAGGCCTGCCCCTGCCCCTTGAAGTGCAAAAGAAAGGCATTTAGTAAGGGTTGCAGTTTTGCATCTCATTAATGTCTCAACACACATACAGACACACAGCCCTTCCAAAGCGCTTGGGCTGAAGAACTGCAAGTAACTGGGAGAATGCTTGTCTTCCGACATCTAGTTGAAGCATATGCTAATTCCCTTAGTTACTGTGTTTTTCAGAAGTATTCATCTCCTCTCCTGACTTTTCCACATTTTGTAGTGTTACAACCCGTAGTGTTTGTCATGTTGCCACCACCATGCTTCTCCATGGGTGTGATGTTCCCAGGGCAATAAGCAGTGTCGGCTTTGCATCACGCTTAGTATTTCGTAGCAAGGCCCAAATGGTCCATTTGGTTCTTATCAGACCAGAGAACCCTTTTTCACATAGATTCATAGAACAGTAGGGTCGGAAGGGGCCAGGTAACCCATTGTGTCTAATGCCCTGAGGGTCCAGGTCAGCAATTTACACCATCCCACTGGAGACCTGTTCTCCCCTGCAGAGGAAGGCAGGATGTGCTCCAATGGAGCAAAGCTCAGGGAACCAAGGTTCCATTTGGATGCCAGGAAGCACTTCCTGACAGTTAGGGCCCCGAGGGTGTGGAATGGGCTTCCATGGTAGGTGGTTGAGGCCCCATCAGTGCAGGTGTTCAAGGATAGGCCGGACATGCACATGGTGGGCATGTCGTGAGCAGAGCCAGCTGGACCCAGCTAGATGGCCCAGGAGGCCCCTTCTGACTCTTTCTGTTTCTATGCTTCTATGTCTGTCCAGTTTCTTTTTGAATGCCTGCTACGTGGGAGAGCCCATGACCTCCTTTGGCAACTGGTTTCACTATCATATCGCTCTGACACTTAGGAATTTTTTTCTATCTAGTCTGAATCTAGTTTGCTGCAACTTGAGTTTATTATTCCATGTCCTACACTCTGGGATGAGATCTTGACCTTCCTCTTTGTGACAGCCTTTGAAGTACTTAAAGAGGGATACCATGTCCCCTCTTCTCAAGGCTGAACATGCCCAGTTCTTTTATTCTCTCCTCACAGGGTTTTGTTTCCAGACTCTAGATCATCTTTGTTGCCCTCCTCTGAACTCTTTCCAATTTTTTCTGCTTCTTTCTTAAACTTTGGGGTCCAGAACTGCACACTGTATTTTAGATGAGGTCTGACTAGTGCTAAGTATAAGGGAATGAGTACGTCTCATGATTTGGTAGTGAACCTTCTATTAATGCATCTGAAAATAGCATTTATCCTTTTTTCTGGTTGCACTGTATTGTTGGCTAGTATATAGAAAGATACGTATAAACACAGAAACAGAGCAAGTTGGAAGGGGACTTCCAGGCAATCTAGTCTGATGCCCCAGCTCCAGTTGGCTCCGCCCATGACACGCCTACCATGCGCATATCCAGCCTATCCTTAAACACCCCCACTGATGGGACTTCAACCACCTTCCTTGGAAGCCCATTCCATACTCTAGAAGTCCTAAACATTGGGAAGTAGTTCCTGGTATCCATCTTGAATCCTGGTTTCCTGAGCCTTGCTCCATCAGAATGCATCTTGCCCTCATCCACAGGGGAAAAAAGGTCATGACCCACCTCTGTGTGACTCTCCCTCATATTCCTATATGTGGCTAACAGGTCCCCTCTGAGTCTCCTCCTCTCAAAGACTGCAAAAACCCAGCTCCCTCAGTCTCTCCTCATATGGCTTACCCTGCAAACCAGCCACCATCCTAGTGGCGGTTCGCTGCACTGATTCCAACCTCGCTATATCCCTCTTGTAATGAGGAGCCGAGAACTTAACACAATACTCCAGCTGCGAGAGCACCAGAGTCATATAAAGTGACTGTAATACCCCTCTCGATCCAGAAGCCACACTTCTGGGTATGTATCCAAGGGTGGCGTTCGCCCTCTTGACCGCCGCATCACATGGCTGACTCATGTTTAGCCTGCAGTCAACCAGCACCCCAAGATCCTTATCACATGGGCTGCTCTCCAGGCACTTGTCCCCTAACCTGTACTTATGACACCCATTCCTATGCCCCAAATGCAAGTCCTTGCACATATCCATATTGAACGTCTTCCTGTTGTGCCCTGTCCACTTCTATAGTCTGTCCAGATCTTTCTGGATCCAGAGTACCTGCTCCTCAGTTGCGGTCACCACCCCCATTCTAGTATCATCTGCAAATTTGATCAGCAGACTGGTCACCCCCCCCACTTCCAGGTCATAGATGAAAAGATTGAACAGGATTGGTCCCAGAACAGAGCCCTGGGGGCCCCCGCTCATCCCCTACCGCAATTCAGATGATTCCCCATTATTGGTTACCCTCTGCTTTCGATCTGTCAACCATGTCCTAATCCATCGAGCAGGACATCGGTCTATCCCAAAGCTCCTCATTTTCTCAGCCAGAATATCACGTGGCACTTTGACAAAGGCTTTGCTGAAATCCAGGTAAACCACATTGACCATGTCCCTTCCATCTATCCACCTCAAAACCTTGCCATAAAATTCCACAAGGTTCGTCTTGCAGGACCTGCTTTTGTGGAAGCTGTGTTGCATGGCCACCAACCTCCCTTACCTGTCTAGGGTTTGCAGAGCATTCCCTATTATGAGCCTTTCCATTTTCTTTCCCTGAATGGATGTAAGGCTAACCAGCCTGTAATTCCCCATGTCCCCTCTACTACCCTTTTTGAAAATTGGGACCACTGATGCCACCCTTCAGTCCTCTAGAACCTCACCTCCACGAGGCCTCAAAAATGGAGGCCAGCGGGCGTGAGAGAACCCCGCCAACTCTCTAAGTACCCTCGGGTGTAACCCATCAGGGCCTGGCGACTTTGTAATGTCCAATGCCCTGAGGAGCCCCTCGACTTCAAGGGCGGTGACTCTAATCTGTGCCCCTAAGTCCCCAGCCTCATGTAATCTCCTATGCGGATCTCCCCCGTCCTGCTTTGGGGGGAACACAGAGGCAAAATAGTCATTTAGCAACTGTGCCAGTTCCCTCATATCAGTCACTGGATCCCCTTCCTCCTTATGACAACACAAGGACTGGGATCACATGTCACAACAAGCAACTCTGTGTGGCTTCCACTGTGTGCAGCTGTTTGCATGGTTTCTGTGCTAGCATGGTTTCCACACTCCTTGCTCAGTCCCTCCATTGTTGCCACTGATTCCATCAGCCACTGTACCTGAAATTCACTCCCATGGCTGATGGCTGCAGCAACTCCTCTTTCCATTCTCTCCAGAGGTCTCCACAGTCCAGGTGTGGTAGCCACATACCTGGACTATGGAAGCCACAATGCCAAGTTCAGATGGCCAGAAAAACCATGGTGAAGCATGGCAGCCATAGAACAGACTGCTCTGTTTTGTGATTTCTAAAAACCAAACATACCATGCTGAAACACCACAATCAGGCTCAGGTGACATAACAGACCATCCTGCACACCGGTGGCTTGCCATATCGTGCAAACCCACCCACTGGGACCCACTGGGATAAGTATGATGTTGCAACTGAAGGACTAGGCTTATAAAACTTACTGTTTCCTTGCAGGCGAGAAATCACACGTTGGATCCCGAAAGCAGCAAGTAAACAGGCCTGGAGGGCTGCAACCCCTTACCTAGCATTTCCTTTCCTGTGTGTTGTATTTCTTTCAATGCCTCCAGCAGGTGCTGCCATCAGTAGCCTGCAAGCAGTGCTGGTGTAGAGAGAGAGAGAGATCCGTGATGGTCTGACTAGCACCTTCGCCTGGTCTGGCAGCGAGAGCCTCCTGACGTGTCAAGGAGCAGCAGCTTGGTGTTCTTTGTTGTGAAAATTAAAAATATGCTGATGTAGGAGAAAAAGTGGGAAAATGTGACTGCACAAACCAACTCTTACTTAAGCAGAAATAAAGCAGTAGCTATCTCCTACAGGTCTAATATGTTGCTCTTGCTGTGCTGGCCACATATATATCCTGGTTGCCAGAGTTGACTATTGCATACCAAGCCAGACTAGAGTTCCTCCAACTTCAAACTCATCCCTTCCTGGGGATTGGACACTACCTAGGATTCAGTGCTGAGATTTAAGGGTATAATCCCAGGCTGGTTGGGGAATGCTGGTTGTTGTGCACAGGATTACACCCCAAATCTGTAATCCTATGGTCCTTGGGAGAACACCCCAGGAACTATAGGGTATTATGGAGTTCCCACTTGAAGCCACAAAGCTACAACCCTGTGAATGGGGATTTTCAGCCCACCTCTCTTAGCACTTGGTGGCTCCCTCACCTGAGCCCCAACCTTGAGTGAAAATTTAAATATGTGTATGGCTAAGACTAGAGGCCCAGGAGTTGGGAGATCCAGGTTCTAGTCCCCACTCAGCCCTGAAGCTCACTGGGTGACGATGAACTCGCAACCTAACCTACCTCATACAGGTAAAATTGGAGAAAAGGGATTAGTAAGCTGTTCTGCATTCCTTGCAAGAGGAAGAAAGGTGGGGTCTAAATGTAATGTAATAATAATGAAGGATCTGCAAAAAGGGTAGAGCGAATTACCCATCTCTTCTGCTCTGCTGGACACCTGCTGGCAGAACACAGGATTTTCGGAGTGCAGGATTGCTGTCAGAGCCATGATCCTTGTTGGATCAAAGGTCAGTGCAGACCTCAATTCTGTCTCTAAACAGATGCCTGTGGGGAAGCCTGGAAGCGAAAACCAATGGCAATACCATCCCCCTCTTTCTCCAGCCACTGGAATTCAGAAGCATGTCTCTGAGCTTGACAGGTCCACTTAGCAGTTATGAGGAGGAGCCATCAATAGCTTTTTCCTCCATGGGGTTGTCGAAGCCTCTCTTAAGAGGCACCTAGGCCAAAGGGTATCACGTGTGTGGCTACAAATTCAGTCAGTCACGTGCTGGGTGAAAAAGTGGTTTCCTCTGCTGCTTCCATCACCTGTTGATCAGTTGCACTGGAGGATCTGGATTTCTACTATGACCAGAGATGGGGAAAGCATCTAAATACACTTCCCTCCTGCATCATACATAATTTTATAAATCTGTCATGACCTGCTTTCTTCTAAACCAGACTTCCTCCAGACATATTGAACTGCAATTCCCATCATCTCTCAGCCAACATGACCTCTCATTAAAGTTGCAGTCCCAATATATCTGGACAACACCAGGTCAGAGAAGGCTATTGTCATTAGTTTATTATGGTCAAGTATTCTATAAACCAGGAATGCCCTGGTGGGGACGACTGGCCACCTGTTTCTTGCATCATCCAAAACAGAGGCAAGAACAATTACTGCAAGTCCATTTTGCAGTTTTGAACTCATCAAATCCATAAGCCTAATATTTGGCAATCATTTGGTCTTACCTTTTCCCTCCTACTTGTCAGGTAGGCTGACAAGGATCTTCAGACTGAGGATTTACTTTTTTACTAGAACCTGAGATCCACCAACCAGAGATCAGTGCAAAAGAGGCACCTAAAATTAAAGCATTCTCAGCCCAGGAACCTCTTCTGAGGACCAAAACAAAAAGCAGCACATTATTCGCATTAAAGAGCCTCCCTCTTCTAGTTATTCCAGCGCTCTCAATTTCGGCAGTGTAATCTCAGTGGGAGGAGGCAATTTGGTTGCTGCTTTGGTTACCTAAAAATCAGAATTCATTACTGATCTACTGCAAATCACTCAGAAGACCCACCAGGAGATGCAAATTTACTTTTTGCCTATGCTTACTTGAGGACACAACACAGACTGCATGAAAACCAGAGCCCAAGGTTAAGCAAAATAGTTTTAATTATGACAAATCTTACAAGTAACAGATGAACTCAACTTTATGAAGAATACATTTACAAGACTTGCTTTTAAAGCCTCAAAACCATCAGCAAGCCTAAATGAATCAGATCAAATCAGAATGTTCCCTGGTAGGGAGTAAGACGTACAAGAGACTGTAACTGCATAGTTCACCTACAGCCGATTTCCAACTTATCACTCACACCATTTACTGCCTTATATACATCACTTCTGTAGGAAAATTCCACTTTACGTTTTATGATAGTGATTTATTTACCAATGAAAGTAAAAAGATAAATAGGTAAATAAATAAGAAATTTGGTATGGTGCCAATTTGCAAAATAAGATTTTGAAAAAAGAAATAGTTTAATAAAGAACAAGAAATAGCACATATAAACTTGCCCTCTTTCTTAAGAGTAAAGGATTCCAAGGGGGTAGGAGAAAATGGAGTTATTTTTCTTGTTTTTAACCAAGCAGTTAAAAATAAAGAGAGGAAGTGGTATCAGAAAGCACATTTGCCTTAAAAAAAAATCACTGCTTCAGTGTAAAGCACACTAGCTCAACAAACTCTTTTTAAATGCGTGCAATGTGTTTCCATGTAAGGATGTCATGAAGCAAGGTGTAAAAATCCAGGCGCACATTTTTCTTGACATCTTCCAAGTGTTAACACCTTGCAGAACCAGGAGAGATGGCTGCATCACTAGATTAAAAAAGGAAAACAGATCTCCTGAATGTCAAACGTTAGTGGCTAACAGCAGCAAATACCAAAAATAGCATTTTTTCTTTAGACCTATTTTGAAATTACCTACTGAATAAAAATGCCGACCCTGCCAAGTCCTCCTACTTAAATCACAACAGTTGTGTTTGAGTCCAACTACAATTAGCCTCCCAGTAATGTGTCAACCTGTGCAAGTCTTATCAAGCAGTTCTTCTGGAATAGCTGCCAGCATTCGTAATTTCTGCCAAGCATGGTGTGCTCCAAGATGTTGCTGCCACTGCCTTCCAGATGCATCTCTTTCAATTTAAGCCTCCTTCCCAAACAGAGGCCAGCCACAGAGTCTGCGGAGTTTATTGCGCTGATACCACCAGTCCTGCTGAAGAAGGCAAGCCTGGTGCCAGTTGCTTGGGGGACCAGGTGGGAGGAAAAGATGCAGGATGCAGTTCTGTGCTGGGGGTGGGGTGAAAGGCAAGAGGAGGGCAGTCACACTTGGGCTACAGCTGTTCAAGTCCAGGATCAAGAAGCAAATGACCACAGATGCTGCTGGCAGACTGGCCCCCTCCTTTTCTGCAGCGCCACTAGGCTCCTCGGGGCCACTAGACGGAGCACGGAGTCTGTGACTGCCCAGAGCGCTCCACAGGGCAGAGGCGGCTCAGGCGGTGGCTGCAGGAGGCTCGGCAGTGTCCATGTCTGACGGCTCTTGGCTTGCGGGCGTCCTGCGCTTCGCCGCACGCAGGAGGCTCTGGCGCAGCAGCGGGTAAAGGCGCTGGCAGCCGTCGAGCCCCAGGCGCAAGGCTTGCGCCCAGCTGTCGGGGGGCCCGCCTTCGCCGCTGCCCAGCAGCCCCGCCACTTGGTTGAGAGACGGCAGGAGCGCCACGGTGAGGCGGGCGGCGGAGACGCGCTCCTCGGGCTCTGTGGGCTGCAGCAGCCACTCGCCCCCCGACGGCCCCGGCGTCCGGCAGAGCGCGCAGGCCGCCACGAGATCATAGAGCTCGACGCCCGCGTCGGCCAGGGCCAGCCCCGCGGCGCACAGCGCAGCCGCCAGCGTCGAGCCCCCGTCCTGCAGCAGCAGCGCGTTCACGTCCAGCTGCGCCCGCGGGTAGCGCGCCAGGCGCACGGCCGGCTCCAGCGCCTCCTGCAGCGCCAGCGCCAGCTCGGGCTCCCGCTCGCCGGGCCGCCCGCGGGCTCCGCGTCCCGAGAAAGGCGCCCGGCGTAACTCGCACACCAGCCGCCCGCGCGGCTCGCCGGATCCGCTCGCCCCGGCGCCGCCGGCCGCTTCGCGCGGCCCGGCGACGGCGCACAGCACCTTGGTGCCGCCGTCCAGCTCTACATAGGCCGAGCCTTTGGCTTGGCTCAGCAGCCCCACGCGGGCGAAGAGCGGCTGCAGTGCCGACGGCTCCCGGGCCGCGCTCGCCTCCTCTGCGCCATCCGTGGCTCCGGCGGCGGGCACGAAGAGCAGCGGCGTCTGGGACTCCTCCGGGCCCGGCACCCGTCTGTGGTCCAGCGGCATGGCTCCGCTCCTGGCGCGCTTGGCCCCGGAAGGGGAAGAGGCGGAGGCGCCGCCCAGCAGCCTGCCTGTGCGTGGGCTCCCCCTGCCGGCTTCGACCTCGGCAGGAGGGACGGCACCCGCTAGCCGCTAGGTCCGTGTGAGCGGGGGTGGCCCTGCCTACTGAAAATATCCGGGGCTCAGACCCAGGGACTGAAAATAAAAACGGCACGGATTTGCAAGTGTTCATTTAAATACGTTCTAGGTGCTTCTAAATGTTCTCTAAATATGCTCTCTCATCTCTCTTTCCTGGTGCCTTTACAGGGGTGTCTGGACAGGGGAAAGGAGGGTATTTGGTATCAGAAAAAAACCTCAGGAAAGGGGGAGCAGCAGGAGATGAAGCACAAGTGGGCAAAAAGGCAGCTCCTCCAGCGGGATCAGGTGTGGCAGAGACCCTCCGGATCCCCATCTTTAAGAGTTTTAAGGGGTTTTAATTGGTTTTTCACTTACTTTAATGGCTCCATCCTTGGCCACAATTATGAGCTTGCCTGGGGAGTGCGTGGGTGCTGCCATTGGCGTGGTTATGGGCAAGGGACATGATGGCGATGGGAGTTTAACGAGTCATTGCGGAAGAAGGAGGGGCAGATGGCTGACACCTGTTCCCCCTTCTGGTTCTGCCCCCAGCCAGAGGGTTCCAGGTAGTCTTGTCAACCGCCCCCCGGGCCTATCGGTGCTGCTGCTCAATGCCAGGTTGGTCCATAATAAATCATCCCTCATCCACGATCTGATTGTGGATGAAGGGGCCGACCTGGCTTGCATCACAGAGACCTGGGCAGGTGAAGGGGGGACGTCTCCCTCTCTCAACTGTGCCCACCCAGATATCTGGTCCAGCACCGACCACGCCTGGAGGGGAGGAGAGGGGGGGTCTCTTTGCTTTACCGAGCTTCCATCTCCCTCACGGGGCTTCCTGTTCTCTCGAGGCCGGGTCTAGAGTGCCTCTACTTGGTGTTGGGCCACCAAGACAGACTGGGGATTCTGTTGGTGTATCATGCACCCTTCTGCCCAACAGACTCCCTGCCTGAGCTGACGGAGATTGTCTCGGACCTGGTGTTGAGGACCCCCAGGATGTTGGTCCTGGGGGACTTCAATCTCCATGCCAAGACTGTTCTGTCTGGGGCAGCTCAGGACTTCATGGCCTCCATGACGGCCATGGGGCTGTCTCAACATGTCACCGGCCTGACCCATGAACGTGGACACACTCTGGACCTGGTTTTCTCGACGGGGCAGGAAGAGGGGGATTTGAGAATCTACGTCTGACTCCCTTGTCATGGTCAGATCACTTCCTCGTGAAGTTTGAGCTCGAGACCAGCCTCTTCCTCTGCAAGGGTGCGGACCCTATTGTGTTGGTCTGTCCCTGGAGTCGGATGGATCCAGATGGATTCCTGAAGGCTCTGGGGGAATTTCTGGTCGATAAGGCTGGTGTTCCTGTCGAGGCTCTGGTTGAACTGTGGAACGGGGAGATGACCATCTCCCTGGTATACAACTGAATTATGGGCGATGAAGCTGGTCAGGAGACGTCTAGAGTGTAGGTGGAGGAAATCATGGGATGAATCTGAACGAACACACTTGAGAGCCCATTATCGGGCCTATGCTGTGGTGGTGAGGGCGGCGAAAAAGGAATTCTTCTCCACTTCCATTGCCTCCTCACAATGCCGTCTGGTGGAGCTTTTTCGGGTGGTACATGGGCTGGTTCATCCGGGCCCTAAAAAAGATCCTGTACAACCCTCGACGGCCCACTGTGATGACTTTGCCAAGCATTTTAAGGAGAAAATCACTCAGATTCGTCATGAGCTGGACTCCACTAGTAACTCAGAGCCTTCAGGGGAGGAATCAATGTTGCTGTCTGGTCCTAAATTGTTGGATGAGTTTCAGTTATTGCGGCCTGATGATGTGGACAAGGTGTTTGGACAAGTACGTCCCACCACCTGCTTATTGGACCCTTACCCATCTTGGTTACTTAACAAAGCCAAGCACGGGATAGGGACCTGGATCCTGGAGGTTGTCAACGCCTCTCTGAGGGATGGCTGGGTACCTGCCCCTTTAAAGGAAGCAGTAGTCCAGCCAGTCCTGAAGAAGGCATCCCTGGATCCAGAGATGGCCACCAATTATAGACTGGTGGCCAACATCCTGTTCTTGGGCAAGGTGTTAAGAGCGGGTGGTGGCGAGACAACTCCAAGCACTCTTGGATGAAACTGATTATCTGGACCCATTTCAGTCCGGCTTCAGACCCGGTTATGGTACCGAATCTGCCTTGGTCGCCCTGTATGATGACCTGTGCAGGGAGACAGGGGGAGTGCAGCCCTGTTGGTTCTCCTGGACCTCTCAGCAGCTTTTGATACCATCGACCATGGTATCCTTCTGGATAGGCTAGCGGGATTGGGGGTTGGGGGCACTGCTTTGCAGTGGTTCCGCTCCTATCTCAATGGCTGATTCCAGAAGGTGGTGCTGGGGGACTGTCGCTCTGTGCCATGGTAGCTATGCCATGGAGTTCTGCAGGGCTCTATTTTGTCCCCCTTGCTATTTAACATCTACATGAAATCGCAAGACGGAGTTCCTGTTGGTGGGTGGTTCAGACTCTGGGGTGAGGGACCAGGACCTTGTCCTGAAGGGGGCAGCACACCCTCTGAAGGACAGGGTCCACAGCTTGGGGGTGCTCCTCGCCCCGAAGCTGACCTTGGAAGCTCAAGTGTTGGCCATGGCGAGGAGTGCTTTCCATCAGCTTCGGCTGATTCACCACCTGCGTCCCTACCTGGAGGAAGTTTGCCTGGCGACAGTGATGCACGCATTGGTCACTCCCGGTTAGACTTCTGCAACGTGCTCTACGTGGGGCTGCCCCTGAAGACGGTCCGGATACTTCAATTAGTGCAAAATAGAGCTGCCAGGTTGCTGATGGGGACTGGGCATTGTTCTCATATAACCCCAATCCTTCGTCAGCTTCACTGGCTCCCCATTGAAGTTCAGGCCCAATTCAAGGTGCTGGTGATGACCTATAAAGCCCTAAACGGCTTGGGACCTGGGTACCTGGAGGAGCGCCTCCGTCCATACTTGCCCTCCCGCCCTCTAAGACTGGCGGCAGAGGCCCTTCTCCGGGAGCCCTCCGTGAAGGAAATTAGGTGGGTGAGTACTTGGAGGAGGGCTTTCTCTGTGGTGGCACCCCATCTGTGGAATGCGCTCCCCGGAGAGGTCCGCCTGGTGCCGTCATTATTTGCTTTTCGGCGCCAGGCCAAGACCTTTTTATTTAAATGCTATTTTAATTGATTGTTAAATTATTTATTACTTTTATCTAACTCCGGGATGTTTCCAATTCTGTATATTTTGTATATTGTTATTTATTTGTTGGAAGCTGCCCGAAGCTTATGCAAATGGGGTGGCATACAAGCACTCCAAATAAATAAATCTTTTTATTTACACAAAACTCTGGACAAGAGGGCAGTGAGGCAAATGGCATTCCTGAGATTGGGGCTCCAGCCCTAGCTTTGTGGCATTGTGCCAGTATTGTGGCGAGGAACAAGGGCTCCTTCGCAGCCAGCAGCACTTGAAAAACCTCAGAAGCATATATGAATTTCACAGCCTGCTTTGCCAGATGCATGAAGCATTATCCTCAGTAATGGGTCTTGTGAATTATCCTTCTACATACTCTGTTCCTATGTACCTTACCTAGAAACATCACAGATTGTAGCTCTTCTGTTTATGGTCTTTGGACCAGCTGTTTACTACTTCTCCCAATTCCAATCTATATGGCTCTGCAAACATATCTGCTAATAAAAGACACACTTCACTCAGCAGACAAATCGGGCTCAATTTGTACAAGCGAAATCTGTTGGTGGTTTAATGTCTAATCCACACAACAATGTGTGCGCGGCTGTACTACTGATTAATTTTTATTGTGGGTTTTTTTTAATGCTGTTGCATTTTATGTTCATCACTTTACTACTCCCAGGGAAAGTGGTATATCAATCTGAGTAATAAAAACAAAATAAATTGATCCTGGTCTGAATCCTGCAACCACGCTTCGGTGCCAGAATGAAGTTTTGGGTTATGTGAATTTTAAAAAGTGCCTCTCAACACAAGCAGATGTTTCTTCCACCACTACGAAGGCTGCAATTCTCAGCTTTCTTACCACCGAATTCTGGACTTTACTTTCAAACAAACATGATTAGGATGTAGGTAGAGATCATCAAAGTGATCAAGGATTATGAGCCCAACATGTTGCATCATATTCACACCTCCTGCCTGGAATGTTCCTTCCTGTTCAGGGATCCAGCCTGCTATCTCACAGCTCCAATTTTGTGTTCCCAAATGATAGTCAATGTGTGATTAATTTGCCACCTTGGGATTTTGTCATTTTTTCTTGTAGGGAGGCATTTTGTTTTTGGTACTTCTACAAACCTCAACACTCTTTTGAGTAAGTTGATACCCTTCCCTTGTTCTCCATGGTTTATTTTACACATATAGACAATCCCGAGTATATACTGATTATGGTGGTTGTTGAATCATAGGTTGTCATTACATGCAGTCCAGGCACTATGGTTCTGTTAACCGTGAACAACCTGGAGTTCACAACCCAACAAACATGGGTTCTCTTCCTGGATTAGTAACCCATAGTTAAACCATAGTGCAGCATTTGCAAGTAATGTCCATCTACAAGTCAACAACAATCTGTATGCAATGCACACTCTGAATTATGAAGTGGAAACTGGGTCATGGTGCCCTTTCTATCAAAGTTCACCACTAAAGCTTGGTATTAGTGACAGTGATCAGACATATCTGCTTTTAGTGAAAAGAAAATGAGCTCAAACTATGGAAGTTTGAGATGCAGGCAGAAGTGATTTTAGCAAGTTAGTTCTTTCTACCTGACCTGGCCTCCCATTTTGTTTAGGCCCTGATATTCAGGTGCCCAGAGAATGGGAGCTTATGCAGCATCTGCACGGTGTCCCTGACAGCTGTTAAGGCCAAACAATCTAGTACAGGCAAGCCTTGCTTGCAGGCAGGAGCACAAAATGTACTTAACACCCTGAGTGCTGGAGTACTGCTCTGTTTAGAAATGAATGGGACTTAGCTGGTGCAATCTGAGCCATAGAAATGAATGGGGCAGTGGCCCCATTTGGCCTCTGTGCTGGTTTCTGTCATGGAGCTGGTATGGTTCCTTTGCGGGGCCTGTTCTGCTGCAGCTGGCCTCCATCCTCTGCTGCATCTCTACTTCCCTTCTGGGCACAGTTAAGCAGCAGCAAACACTGACAGCTTTCTAAAGCCATGCACTGCCACAGCCACCGAGCCAGGAATGCCACCCACCTGGGCATTTACTGTTTTGGACCCCCGTTTTGCTGAGATACAGTTAGGTGTGATTACATTCAAGCACCGAAGATCAATGCTTTGAGGGGTGAGTAAGAGAACTCCATTGTGGGGCTGCTTTTCTAACAAGCGTGTGGCAGGATCTTAACTGTCCATTCTGAAGATGTATCCTGTCCTCCTGGGTGCAAATCCTACCAGGGCAGAGACAGTGTCAGAATTTCAGTCACTGAAGGGTGGCAGTTCTATGACGTGCCCCCAACTTTTAGATGGAGGAGGCTAATAGGGCTGGTTTTCTGGAACCAGATGGGTTGTTGTGGTGACCATTCCCAGCCAGAAGAAATGCTGCTCCCATCCAGGCTCCTGGCAAAAGTCACAGAAGGGTCTCTAGATGCCCCTTACTAGGAATGGCAGATGAGCTGCGCACTCCAGTCATGCTGCCCGCAACTAGATGAAGCTCAATACAGAGTAACTTCCAGTAACTCGGTATGGTGCAGTACTGAGTTACACATTGCTGCTAAACCACCTTTTCTCAAGCTGGTGCTCTCCAGTTGTGTTAGCCTGCAATTCCCATCATTCCCAGCCAACATGAGCAAAGAATGCTGCCAGGAATGCTGGCAGTTGCAGCCCAAGACAGGGAGGGTCCCAAGTTAAAGGTCCCCTCATAATCCACCAAGATTATCCTTTCTCTTACAAGGTGCTTTAGGTACGCAAATATTTCTGCAATTTTGAAAGGGGAATTTAAGCCATGGAGCATTCAAGCACTGCGGTTACTTTTAACAGACTTGGTTCTAGAAACCAGGGTAGAGTCAGCCTGTTGGGAATGAACTGCTCTTTATTATGAGAGCCAGTGATATGTGGTACTTAAGAGTGTGGGTGGGGATCTGGAAGATTCAGGTCTAGTCCGCACTCGACCATGAAGCTCCCTGGGTGAATTTGGAGTGGTCACTTACTCTCAGGGATAAAATGGAGCTCCATAAGCTGCCTTGGGTCCCTCACAAAAGGAAAAGGGGTGGGATATAAATGCAATGTTGTAGTAGTAGTAGTAATGTAGGCAACCTCAAATTATGAACAACTTGTACTTACAAACTGTCATAAAGCCTATTAATTTTTAAAAAATATGGCAGGCTTTTCTGCCCTGCCCATCCAGAGAGGGAAATCTCTCCAGAATTTCCTTGTTGCAAAGAGAAGGCCTTGGTGAGTTTGGGAGGCAGGGGGGATATCTAGAGATATTCTCAGTTTTTCCACTTTCCCAGGGGTCCTGTGCCCTGAACCCCTGTAGATGTGGAGGGCCAGCTATATGTCATCTGACTTCCACAGAAATTTGACTTAAAGGCGATTTTTTATCTTCTCAGGAACAGAACTTGTTCATAACCCAGGGACTGCCTGCGCAAGAAATAGCAGCTCGTCACTCCGCACAACGTGACAAACTGCAGTGTAGGGAAAGACAGGCTTATGAATGCTCTCTCCTGGGCATGTTGTCAAGTGGGGATGGTTGGGAGAGCGCACCAGGCTGACGGTGGCTGCTGCGGCTCATTCCTGCTCATGCATCAGCTCAGGGCCATGGTTTCAGGTGCAACGCATTCACTTGCAGACACTGCATCTGTTTATTTAGCATGGAACCTAGTCGACCACAGCTCTTTGCCCCAGGGCAGGACAGGGCAGCCCAGTTCAGGCTTTGCCGCAACAGGAGTTCACACTGAGTAGGGAGGGAAGGTCTTCCACAGTTACAAAGACGAGGAACAAGATCATAGCAGCCTTGATGCCCTGTTCATGCTCACATTACAGAAAGCATGTCAAGTACTCGAACATGGACAGGGCGGGGGGTTGTGCACAGAGTCCCCCCTTTTAAAACTACATTATCATCTAAAATGTAGGGTATCAGGGAGCACGTGACAGATGTGTGCAAAGAAAGAGGACGATTAATGGGCAGGAGGCACCCGGAAAGGGCTCAGTTGTTACTACGAGTCTGGATTAGGACTCACACCGTCCTGAGCTCTCACATCCAGGTTGTTGCCTACACAGCCGCTCTGCCTGGTTAGTGCCCAAGAGGATGAGGTTAGAATGACCATGGTGCAGCCTTGGCCTCTGTGGACGCAACAAACTCCTAACTTACTGGCTGGGCAGATGAGGCATTCCCTTCTCGAATGCTGCAAGGTTCAGTTCTTCAGCTCTCCCAGTCTGAGCTTGGCAAAGTCCGTGGCTACTTTCAGGGCCTCCTCAAGGCAGTCTGTGTTCTTTCCTGTTGCTTGGGCAGAGAGGTCTTTCCCACCCCCTTTGCCATCCATCAGCCCCGACACCTTCTGCACCCATTCATTAGCCTTCAGCCCTTTACTGGCGACTTTCTGAGAGGGAGGAAAAAGTGTAGTAAGGATCCAATCCTATGCATGCTTAGACAGAGAAAGGCACTTCCACTTCCAGAATTTCTTACCAGCTAGCCTGGAAATGGAAGGATGTGTTTCCTGTTTAAATATGGTTTACCACTAACAAAAACAGGCCAAAATATCCACCTGGTGCAGACACGGTAGAAGCCACACTAGGCCTTGAGAGAGGAGGGGGTTCCTTTAGGGAATCTTGGGACAGAACTGCTCTCCAAAGGTCCTCGTGTATGCCATTCCTTGCCACAACATGTGACAGCTGCTGGCATAGTGGTGCTGAAAGGGGCCTACACAAATCCATCCCGGTAGGACTTCCAGTGCCTACCAGCCACAAAAACAATCCAGACATTGTGTCTGGAGGCAGCGTGACAGGGAGGGGGCAGAGGCAGGGCTGTGGACCACCTGCGGGCATCTGGATGGCTCCTGTACGAAGTGGGGAGCCAGGCTGGGTGAGCCTTCTGTTTAGACCGGGAGGATGCTCCTACGCCAAAAGTTCACAGGTTCTTAAGCTGACAACAGAGCAAGGTAGTAGTGGCAGCTGCTGGAACTGCAGGACAAGGCGTCTCTCTCTCTCTCTCTCTCTCTCTCTCTCTCTCTCTCTCTCTCTCTCTCTCTCTCTGTGTGTCTGTGTGTGTGTCTGTGTACACAAGCGTGTGTGTGCGCGCATTCTAGGCAATCATTCTGGGTCATAGCCACTATGTATGGTTTTAGCAGCCCCAGACCTGGGAAGGATTCTTATACTGGTCCACTGATGCCCCACAGTGTCAGCAAGGGCTGAAATCCGGCCTGTGCCCCCAACCTACCTGAGGGACCTGGCATAAGCACGTGATCTTGCCAGCGTCATTATCCACTGCGAAAAGCATGGCGGCTGTCTCTGGGGAATGCGTCTTCAGGAGCTTCAAGGATTCATTCAGAGCCTACAGAAGGACACGTTTACAGTTAAGACAGAGGTGGGGAACCTCAGGCCTGGGGGACAACTCCAGAGCACCTGGGGGCCCCAAATGGCCTCACCTTTTTCTCTGCAATCACAAATCATTTCCTAGCTTTTGTGCAGTTTTCCCTCATTCTAAAAGGTTGCAATGCCTCTCCTAAGGCAGAGTTAGCAGCAGTATAAGCTTTAAGCCTGAATGTGCTAGTACTTTGGGTATTTAGGCCCCTCTCACCTTTGGCAGCACCCCTCTGCCTTTGGCCCTGCCATCCACTGGAATGCAGAACCCCAAGGACTTTCTTGAAGTAGAATTTGGCTCCTGGGATGAACAGGGTTCCACACCCCTGGGCTGAGAGAATGCACATGCTGTGGGTGATAGCGCATGTTATCTGAGGGGAAACTGTCCCAGGAACAAAGCAAAACCCAGGAGAGGAGAGGAGAGGAGAGGAGAGGAGAGGAGAGGAGAGGAGAGGAGAGGAGAGGAAGCAGAACCTCTCAGAAAACAAATGCCAACACCTCTCCAATCCTATCCAGTGTTTGCACTGGAGATGCAGGTTCTCGCTCCACACAACCAGTACCTCCTAATAACCAATGCTTGCAGAGAGCGACAAAAGGGACCCCACTGCTGTTCAGGTGAATTACCTTGGCAGACGCACCACTCTCCATTTCAAGGATGACCAGCGGCTGGTTGGGGTGAGCCTCAATCAGTTGTTTCGTCTTGTCCAAAACCTAAGGGAACAGTCGAACAAGAGATGAGGCTGCTCCCGAGCCATGGGAATGCCACAGGGAAGCTCCTCTCAGAAAGCAGGAAATGCTTTTTCTGTTGCATTTTGGGCTCTGGGAGGGTACAGATTTGAGAGTTCAAGGCAGAGAGGAAGCTGCCTTGCAGTGGGGGAGGAATGTGCATGAAGGAAGGGGGGGGGGGAGAGAGAGAGAGCGTGCGCAAGCAAGCTGCCTTTCAGCCAAGACAGGTTGCAACACTAAGGATATATTATATTAGGACCACACAGGGCTGTGTATTGCACTCTGCCCTGATGTTTGTCAAAGGCAACAGAGTCCATTATTTTTCCTCTAAAGCTACAACCACAGCCAGGCACCAGCTGACAGCAAGAGCCACATAGGAAAGTGCAGCCATTTCTATACAGCTGAGCCTGCCTGTGGGAGGCAGAAAGAGAAAGAAGGAAACAGGCTCACTCGTTTCTGGATATCTGCTTTGCTGGCACGATCCAGATCATCCATAATCTTCTTTAGTGTTTTCAGGGCCTCTCTCAGTTCATCTTTCTGCCACTGGGGAATGATTGCAGTGGCCAGGGTCTGCAAACAAACAAACAAATCCACTGGTAGTTAGGAATGTATAGATTTTGCCAAGTCTGTTCCATTTGTGTTCTGCAGATCGTCAGGAAACTTCTGGTCAATCATTTGCTCACTGAGGGCATCAAATGGGGGATGGGTGTGCGAGTTTTGTTCCATGTGTGCAAGTGCACATTAGCACAAGTGCACATTGCTGCTAACGCACACTTGTGCAAGGGAAAAACTGTCCACTGGCCTAGAGAATTTGCCCAGTTCAGAAGACACCCATCCACTGCAGAGTACACACGCTGGGTTCACAGAAACCCAGCCCCGCTTGAATCTGCTGCAGACGCCTCAGGCTTCCCTACTCGAAGCTGAAGCCCCAGCAGCTCACTTTTTACAGGGACATCAGAGCTGATGTATTTCCAGCAGCGTAAGCAGGACTCCCTACTTATGCATTGCAACAGACAATGTGCGTGTGTTACACTGATGCTCAGGCCATACAGAGGCGTAGTGAAGATCTCACTCGAAGCAAACACATTCCCAGTCCTTCTGGCTCTGTGTAGGTAAACCTGGGCAGTGCCTGATTTAGCCTCAGAAATGAGCCCAGTGCCAGAGGAGGACTCTGAAGGGCTGTTTTGACATACTTCTTTCTTTTTCGATGGTCTGAAACGATCAGGCATGCACATGCACAAAGTCAGAACGACGCAATGCCTTGTGTAACTAATTAGCATTACAGAATTTGTATTCCCTACACAGATAAGTTTACGCTCCTTTGGAAAACAGCCCTGCTTATAAAGCACATGCAGCACAGCCAGCAGATTCGAGAGCAGCCCTCAGCGAGCTGGTGCTGCCTTAGCTGGTTTGCACATGACCCATCTGAGCGACCTGGGTAAGGTGTTGCCTCCACTTTCCCCTCCTGTCCCTTCTTGTACCTCACCAAGATCTGCAATCTCACGCTGGATGTCTTTGTTAGGAGTGGTCTGGATCTTCACTTTGGCTTCCAGCTCAGCGAGCAGCTTTTGAAGGCTGTCTACCTTCCTCAGCGCCTTGGGAAAAAAGAGAAAAGCATTAAGTCTGTGATGGTGGTTAAAAGGGGTGAAGATATGGCTTTTCGTCTACAAGAAACCTTGGCAAGTGAAAAGCATAATCCGTGACGGCCTTCCCAGCCTCACAGCTAACTGGGGTCCACCGAGATGCATCTCCTGGCTGCTTCCGGTGGATTCGTCCATTCCCCGCTGCTCACCTTCTGTGCTTCTCCTCCAGTCACTGCCACTATCCTCCGGATGCCTTTTGCAATAGCTTCCTCTGACACAATGACAAAGTGGCCGGCATGGCTGGAGTTCTGCAAATGCCTGTGAAAACATCAAGGCATCCCACATGTTTATACTTGCTCCTGCCTAGGCAACCAAAGCAGCTTTGTTTCAGGGGTCCCTCAGGAACGGGAAGTGGCCAGGGTTCAGTGCAGAACCCAACCAAAGTGCAGCTAGAGCAGGCCAAAGAACTGCCCAGCCTAATAAGTGGCTTCCACAGCAGGCAACCAGATGTCCCATGTGCTTGCCCTGGATTTTACCAATTGACCTTCTTTCCCATTTATTTTATTGTCTTCCCCAAATTATTTTGGCTTTTAATGGCTCAGAGCATAGGCAGGGTTTTGATTTATTTTTAACTAGCTGCAGACACACTGTAGTCATTCCACCTGAATGAAGCCACACTCCACTTGTAAGTCTAAACATAGCCCCAACCATGATGCCCCCCACAGTTCCCTGGCGGAGGTGTCTGTCTACTTCATTCTCCCGTGGGGCAAATAACTCAGAGCCATGACTGCTGGACTCTCCCCAGGGCTTCAAATGGCCTCAGCAGCAAAACCATGTACTCATTAGGGGAGCCTGCCTCCTATTGACAGAAGATGCTGCTGCAACCTTCAAATACTCAAAGGAGATTTATACGAAGATTAATTGGTGTGTGTTAAATGGCAAGTAAGCCCATGGTGAACATCTTGGCAATGCCATTAATATGTATGCCAAGTTTCCAATATGTAGGTTTCATGAGCCTGCTTTGGTTTGGACAGACAGACATATCCATCATCACCACCTCATCTAGAGATTCTGCCCAGCACCTAGCAATGTTAAGATTTTAGGCACATGGTCACTAAGAACTGCAATACACTATAGTGACAAGCACTTCTGCAAACCTAGATGAACAAGATACAGCAGATGCAAAGGAGAGAGATGGCACACAGTGATTTATAAATGTCTCTGTTCTACAGACTAGACCTGTGCTGAACACCACTCTGTCCATGGCTTCACCCAGTCCCTATGGCTGTACTCACGTCCCTCCGCAGAACTCAACAGATGTAATGGCACCCGCAGCGCTGGAGGGATCAGCCAGCATGTCCTCTATGGGTATGCCGATCGAGACAACGCGGACGGGGTCAGGGTACGTCTCGTCAAACACTGCTCGCAGGCCCTGGATGGCTTTGGCAGCAGCCAGGGGACAGTCCTTGGCGTACACGACCTGAGGAATTGACAGCAGTGGGGTCAAGAGCAAGCTGGGGTCAGCAAAGGAAGGGCAGATCCCTCCCTCCTCCAGCTGCACTCCCTATTGCATGTTCTGTGTTGGCCAGGGTAGAAGGAACTTCACTTGGAAGGCGAGTGGGCAAGAGGGCGAATGCCACCCTTGGTTGCATAGCCAGAAGCGTGGCTTCTAGATTGAGAGAGGTATTACTATTACTCTATATTACTCTGGTGCGCCCGCAACTGGAGTATTGTGTTCAGTTCTGGGACCCTCATTACGGGAAGGATATAGCCAGGTTGGAATCAGTGCAGTATAGGGCCACAAGGATGGTGGCCGGATTGCAGGGAAAGCCGTATGAGGCAAGACTGGGGGAACTGGGCCTTTTCAGCCTCGAGAAGAGGAGACTCAGAGGGGACCTGTTAGTGACAGACAGGTATGTGAAGGGGTGTCATGCAAAGGGGGGTAGAGATCTGTTCTCCCCAACAGAGCAAAGCTCAGGGAACCAAGGTTCAATTTGGATGCCAGGAAGTACTTCCTGACAGTTAGGACCCCGAGGGTGTGGAATGGGCTTCCACAGGAGGTGGTTGAACCCCAGTGGTAAGGGTGTTCAAGGATAAGCTAGACATGCACATGGTAGGCATGTCATGAGTGGAGCCAGCTAGTGCCAGGGGTCAGACTAGATGGCCCGGGAGGCCCCTTCTGACTCGCTCTGTTTCTAAGTCGAAGAGGCATGGAGCAGTTCACTCCTCCTCTACAACTCACTTGCCTGCACTGAATTCCTCACCAAGACCAGGCAAGTTCTTAACATACAAGGCTGGCTTTGCATGATAGACAATTTTGGAGCACCAGGTAGACTTCCATGCCAGCCTTCACACTGCAGTGAGACTAGTTCCCACCCCAACGTACCTTGGCTTCCCGAATCATTTGGTTAGCAATCTCTTCTGTCTTCTTGATTTCCTGAGTTGACATGGCCCCCTTAGCTGTGAAGTCAAACCGCAGCCGGTCTGGAGCGACCAAGGAGCCCCGCTGGTCGGCCTCTCCCAGCACAGCGCGCAAAGCGAAGTTGAGGATGTGGGTAGCTGTGTGGTTGCTCATGATGGGCCTCCGCCTCGCCTGCAAGGCATGGGTGGATGTGAATTGGGGTGGGCGGGGAGAGAGCGCTTCTTCAGAGCTGCCCGGAGAATGTTGCATTATGGGGCAGCACACGAAAGCTACAAATGCAAAACAAGTAGGGGGGCCTGGTCTAAAGCCAGGCTGTTGATACACGGCCTGCGAATGGAGCCCTCTGCCCTTTGTTATTTATGACGGACAGCTGAGCCCATTCAAGAGCACTGTACAGGAGTTGAAACAGACTGACAGGTAAGTGTTACTTGTGGTGTTAGGTCCACAATGACTCACTTGCACATGCGAGTCATCAAGCAGTGAAAATGTGTGTGTGAACCACTGGAAGATGGTTCAAAGCTACACCATCTTGCTTTGGCCTTCGTTTTGTAGTGCATCAGTCCTGCATGCCTAAGCACACACGCTCTACAGCTCTTAAGCGCTCATCTCCCGGTGGCACCATCTTATTTTCTTAAACTCAATTATATCCCACTAGATGATCACAAAGTTAATGAAAGATGCAAACAATAAAAAAGACTCCAAATTTAAAACCTATTTTTCCCTTGAGAAAGCCAAACACAATGGGAGCAGCCATTAACCCCTCTCCCCCATCAAACAAAAGTAAAATGTTTATTCAGTGAAAATGTATTCAGGACTAGCCTAACGAAGAACCACTCAGCCTGTTGTATGAAACACACCAAACTAAATGCTAGGCAAACATCCCTGGTAAGAGGATTCTAAAGCAGAGGTGCCACCACTGAGAAGACCTTTTCTGATGTCACCGCCCATCTCCCATCAGCTGTCAGAGACAGCCAAGGGAGGGCCTCTGAAGCAGATTAAAGTCTAGTCCAGTTATAGCCTTTTTTCTTTTTAAAAGAACTCAAAGAGGCTTACATCATTCTCCTCCTCCTGCTCTCAGTCTTATCCACAAGTACAACCTTGTGAGGCAGGTTGGGCTGAAAGCCCATGCCTTACCCTAAGCCACCCACTTGGCTCCACAGCTGCAGTGGGAACTAGAACCCAGACTGCCTGAGTCCCAGTCCTGCACTCTTAACCACTACACCACATGGGGCTCTCTCACATGTATCACAGTGAAGTCTTCAGAGCAGATTCCTCAGCACTGGCGCCTTCCAGATGGTTTAGCCTGTAACGCCTGCCACCTCTGTCCAGCATGGAAACCGGCCAGGAATGGCAGGAGCTGCAGTCCAAGACATGGAAGGTATCAGATTCAGGCCCTCAGTCTTCAGCCCACACTCAGCCACAAACTCACTGAGTAATGTTCGGCTAGTCACTATCTCAGCACAACCTTCTCCCTCAGGGTTGTGAAGATAAAATGGGTGGTGGGGGAGAGACAAGTGCACCCCTTTGAGCTCTTGAGAAAACAAGCACAAACACATAATGAAATGAATTAATGAGGGATGGGATTGGATCCTAGCAGGAAATGCCAAAGAGTTTTCCCCTTTTTCAAGAGTCACCCACCTCATCAACATACAGTCGGACGGTATCTCCCACTTTCAGGTTTCCATAGACTGTGCCCACATGGAGCACGTAACCTCCACGCACTTGTACATTTTTCACGGTAAACTCTGTCTTCTGCAGAAATCGAAAACAAGCAAGAGCAAGGTAGGAAATCCTGTCAGATGGCATAATTCACTCTCCCACCAAGAGTAAAGATATACATACTTTGTTTTAAATATGCATGCTTATGCCACTTTTCAGCTACAAAGCAACTTGCAGATGTAGAATCGAGAATGAAACCAGCATGTTAAGAAGTCTTAAAAAGTACAAAAAAGCAAGCAAATGAACAAAAAGTCCCAAGCAAAAGACCAAACAGAAGCATCAGCAACAATCAGCAAGTCAATAAATCAACAATAAATGGATAAACAGAAGACAATGCATCCTAGCCACTAAAAGGCAAGGTGAATAAGGGTGCAAAGCTATGTATGTTTTGACAGAAAAACATCCTGCTGAGAAAGGCTTGGCGTTGTAGGACTCCTTTTCTGTCGAAACATGCATAGGATTGCATCCTAAGACACCCCGGACATGGCATCTAAATGATGATATTGACACCTCATACATTTCTCCATGAAATGCCACGGCTGGAGTACCACCGTGGAGCCGGCTTTTTTCCGGCTACCAACTACGTCATCTCTGAAGGTGCACAGAAATGGATAAAACCCTCCTATGTACAGCTGAAAAATCACGTTGGATGTGAAGGAAAACAGATCTTGAAAAGCTGGGACAATGGAGAGTTCCAGAAACTGTAGCAATGCTCCGATCTTGGAGCAAAAATCCTAACATGCAAGAGAAGGGGAGCAGCCTGCGGCCCACAAACGTCTTCCACCCAAGAGAGCCTGAGCAGTGAGGTTATCAGGGCAGCCTCCGAGCCCAACTTACGTCCTCGCTGCCTTCATCCTCCTTAACGAGGTAGCCTTCATCATAGATCTGCCCTCCCTGCTCTGCATAGAAGCAGGTGCTGTCCAGTACAACCCCACACTCCTGGCCTGTAGACACCTCCTCCACAAACGTCTTCTCCCGGCGGAGGGCTTTCACCACGGCCAAAGGACTGTCAAACTCTGCACATGGGGAAAAGGTGTGGTTAGAAGTGCAAGAGCCTCCTCATCATGCGTGGTAGCAGCAAGAGCAAAACAGGAGAGTCAGCAGGGCTTATGCTGGCAGACTAGAGATGTCTGGGATGGAAAATGTGGCTCTTGTTCAAAGCGCCAGAGAATCCCCAGCTGCTTTAAAGCCCCTCTTTGAGAAAGAATGAAAAAATGACTAAGAAACTTCCCTAAATATTAGTTTTGTCCATGGCAGTCTTAAAACACTTCCTTTTGGAGGATGTTGGAAGGGAACTTTTACAGAATCAGACTGCTGATCAGCTCCCCCAGTAACGTCTATCCCGACTGGCAGTGGGCTTCAGACAAAAGGCCTTCTCAGCCTTAGCTGAGATGCCACGCATTGAACATGGAACCTTCTACATGCAAAACACCTGTTCTACCATATATCTATGACACTTGCCCTTAAAGCAGGGATGCAGAGACTGGGCTGAGAACTCTGGGATCCCTCAGATGGACCTACTCCCATCCCCCTTTCAACCCCAACCACGGATTATTGGGTGGCTTCCTGGCTTCTGTAGTTTTTTGCCCCATTCTAAAATGTGCAAATGCCTCTATAGCTTTGTTAATGGCAGTGGGAGCTTGAAACTAAAATAAGCCAGTTTTTATCACAATTCTATCCCACCTTTTCACTATCCCACCTTTTCTTCCTTGTAAGGAACTCAGGGTGGTTTACAGTCCTCTTCCCCTCTGTTTTCTCCTCACTGCAGCCCTGCCAGGTAGGATAGGCTGCCAGTGACTGGCCCCAAGTCACTGAATGAGCTTCATCGTGGAGCGGGAAATAGAACCTGGGGCTCCAAGGTCCCTGTCTGGCACTCTCACCAATGCCCGGTTTTTAGCTTCTGCCCCTTTTGCCTTTGGCCCCAACATGACTGGAAAGTGGCCCCAAAGAGCTTCTCCAAAATGGAATGTGGGCCTCAAGCTGAAAGAAATTCAACACCCGTGTCTTAATCAGAGACCAAATTAAACCAGGGCCAAAAATTCTGAAGTCATTCTCCAATTTGAATATGCTTATTCAAGAAGAGAAATCTAGATCCTCCTAATTAACTGCTCTTCACATTCTTGGTTAGCCGGGGCATGCAAAGGAAAACAGGGGTTAGAAAAGGGCTAAAAAGCTATGTGCCACAGAAGTTATCACATCAAGCCAGCAAGAGGGGACATGCAGCGAATAAGAGGGAAGAGAACAGACTCTACCATAGGTGCCACTGGGATTCGATGAGTAGCTGTACTTGAGGGAGTCATCTGTGACCTCTAAGCCCCTGGAGCGGAGGTCTTCAATCGCATAGATGTCCAACATGATGAAATCTTCATCGCCACCTCCCTTGCCCTGGGACTTTAGCTGGGAGCGAAACAAACCCAAGGATGAAAAGCAGGCACAGGAGCCCCCCACAAACCCATGGTGTCCTAGCCATGTTCAGCAACTGGAGGAAAAGGGGACAGGAGAGGGCGAGAGCAGGCTGATCAACAAAGCTATGCTTGGACACAGAGAAGGGACTTGGAAGAGCCATCTGAGCTTTCCACCTCTTGCCAAGAGATTATTTATTTATTTATGAAATTGGTATGCCGTCCAATTACCAGCGCCTCTGAATTAGGGTCAGAAGGGCTGAATCCAAAGTAATTTCTGGACTGAAAGCAATTCTGAAGAAACTATGAAAGAAGGATTGGGGAGCAGTCAACAGCCAGTGCTGGTACCACTTGTTCTGTACATGTGAAGATTTTCTCAGGCTGGCATAGGGAAAACGTATTTGTCTGAAGCACCAAAAAAAGACTGCACAGAAACTTGACTCACTGAGTCTTACTGACACAGACTTCCACTGGGCAAACCAGTTCTTCGTAAGTGCATTGCTGCTTGAATGAAATCCAAGCCATTTCTTTCTACATAGGTTCCTCTGGCAAAAAGTTAGCCAAACTGTATTTGGTTTTGTTCTTGATGCCTTCCCCACAGGGCGCTTAGATTGTTTTATTATCATCATCGTCTAAGGATCTATTATTTGTGCATTCTGCTCTGCACATAGAGCTCCTGGTGTCTTTCAAACTGCAGGTCAATTAAACTCCTGGAAAGCAAGTCAACTCCAATCTGGTACCTGCCAGATGTTTTTGACTGCAGCTCCCCATCAGTCATACCCACATGAGCAATGGTGGAGGGGGTGAAGCGTGTGTGGGTGGGGTCCAAACACCTGAATGGCACCACCTTGGAGAAGGATGTGCCATGTTTTGGCAAAGCTGCAGCAGCTGTTGCTCCCAGGTTACATCCTGGGCCTCACAGGCACCCACGTGAAGCTGCCTCGTGTGGTGTCGGAACAGCTGGCCATCTCTGCTGATGGTTGCTGGTCCTCCTAGCTCTCAGGCAGAGATCTCTAACTGAGCGCTTTTGCCTGGAGAGGCTGGGAATCAAACATGAGGCCTTTGGCATGCAAGGGATGTGTGTGATTTGTGTGTCCTATGCCCTCCCCAGCTATGTGCCTTTCAAGATGCGCACTACATGCAACAACCTTCCTGCCCCAAGTAATGTAGACTGTTTTTCCTTACTGATGTGTATAAATCATTTAAAGAGACATTTCCAAGTGGTAATACAAGACAGTATAAAACCACAAGAAATACAGACAACAGAATACCCCACCCTCATGGTTTGAGTACAGGTTGGGGGTGGGTTGTCGTTAAGCTGTGTGGGTCACAGTGCAGCTTGGCTGAGACGGCACAAAGAAGCCACTGCCTGTTAACTGCAACGACCCGAGAACCCACAGTTTGCAATCCACCATGATTTGTTCTCTCAGCTCGGTCCAGTCAATATGATAACCCACCTTTCAACAACTTATTTCAATAACAACCCACACTCAACCCAAAGGTGGGTTACTGAGTTGTCTGAACCTAGTCACTATATAAAATAGAACCCAGCAGGTGTTCTAGCAGTGAAATCTATTGTAGGAGTGTCAGATTTTAAGGGACTAAGAAACAAAAGTGTGAATACACAACTAAAACCACCAATATACATTTAAAGTAAATGGCTTTAGTTGTGTTGCTATTTATAACATATACTTATCACTGGGGCTGGGAGCCTCCAAATATTGTTGGACTCAAATTCCCATCAGACCTGGTCAGCTTAGCCAATTGTGAAGGATAATGGGAGTTCACATTCATGAACATCTGAAGGAAACGGTTTCCCCACCCAATTTTGTTTTACCGTTTTTGGTGTGCTTAAAAGAATGCAGTTCTTGAGATAAATGCTTCCTAGGACATTTTTTCTGCATAAAAAGCATAGGATTGCAGCTGAAACTGACAATCAAGGCCCACCTGGGCAGTCTTCCTTTCCTCTTCAAAGCCCTCCATGTCTACTTGCAGGCCCTTCTCTTCGGCAATAAGCCCAGTGAGATCCACGGGGAAACCATAGGTGTCATACAGCAGCCAGGCAGTATCCCCTGGAGAAGAGAGCGGAGGAACTAATAGTCAAGCCAGCCCAAGCAACTTCCTCTTTACAAGATTTCTGCAGGCTCACAAATACTGCTTTGGCTTACTAGCCAGACCTCCTTGCTACTAATTCCCTGATCCCTCTAATGAGAACAGAAGGCACCAGGGCTAGGAATGGTCTTGCCTTACTGGTGTAAAGGGCTGGATAAGCAATGAAACTGTGAGACAGATATCTGTGTGCTCTCTCCTTTTCCAGGAGCGAAGAGTGAATAAAAATATAAGTGAACACAAACTGGCCTTCAGCACAGAGTCATCACGCACAAAGGACTGGGTCTTCCAGCACTTCTGCTCAAGACTTGGGTAAGAACCGAAGGACTGAGATAAAATCCTACTGTTTTCCTCTCCAAACTGCACCCAAGCAAGAGCCAGTCAAAAGCTCCTGGGAGTCTCTGATACCAGAGGGTGAGGCATATTCACTCATTGCAACTGTAGAATCACTGTCCCAACTCTTTGCATGTGAAAAGAAAGCAAGCTTTGTTCCTTTGGTTCTTTGGATTGTTTTTATAGAAAAATCAGCTTGCTACTTATGGAATATTTGCATTTTCCTTGGAAGCTCCTCCAAAATGCTTAAAGATACAGTATGCACATGCATAACAATCTGCTAGGATTATCACCGGCACTGGGGTCCTTTTCCCCTTTTCATGTTGCCTGCTCAGAGAAGCAAAGAAAATTCACAGAGATGGCTACTTATCGCACAAGCAGAGATGAAGAAAGAAGCAACTGAAACAAAACACATGTTCTGGTGTAGGTCTAAGTGTGAAAATGAAGGCTCCTCTCCTGTTGCTTGGTAAGGCATACAGGGGAAGCTAGAATTCTCTTCCATTCCCTGGGTATCAATCCTCTATTTTCTGCTCCCATAAAAAGACAATTCTACTTACAGAATAATGAACACTTAAAAGAATATACTTATTATACTGAAAGAATTACTAATCATACCATCTTGAATTGCAATATTCCCTTCCAGCTCCACCCACTCAGACTGACTAGCAACCTTGGCTGTAGGACCCTCTCTTTCCAAGCAGAACTGTGGTGCGGTTGGGCTCTCTTCCTTCAGTCAATGGGAGCTATTCATAGGCCAGAGCTGTGCATGATGGCTATTTCTTTCATACCAGGAATTATTTTGCTGTCCCCCAAGCTCTGAATCTTTCTGTCAAGGATGCGCCGCCCTCTGTTGAGTGTCTTCAAGAACTGAACCTCCTCATCATTGATAATGTCTTTCACCATCTCTGGGTCTTTCTTCAGTTCAGGGAATGCACCGCCCTGAGAGGAACAGGAGCTGTTACTGCAATTCAACACCACCTCTCTCTTTCTCTCAGCATTCCATGGAACAGGAAAGCCTCAAGAGCAGCAGCAAAAGAACAGAATTTCCTTTTACCAGCGACTCTTCCACGACGTCAACCAGTGTGGCAAAGAACCCCCTGGGGGCGTTGAGCTTTTCATGAGCGTACCGCACAGCACGTCGAAGGATGCGCCTCAGAACATACCTATGAAGAGGGAACAGAAAGCAGAAATTTGTCTCACCTGCACTCTGCAGATTAGAATCACCCCAGAACCAAGATTCATTGGCTCACTGGCTCATTCACTGACCAGTTAAGAGACCATTCACCTCAACAGTTAGTCTAGGATAACAAGCTCCAAACTCACTTTAACCTGTGAGTCAGTCACGCCTGCTAAGATCAGCAGCTCACACTGCCGTGTTTCACAAGGATGTGTGGCGGCCATCCCCGGCACACCTCGCTCACCCAGGCAGGAGTTGTAGCTCAGGAGGATGACCCTGTAAGAGCCATCTGTGCAACTTCTTTCTAGAAAACAGGCCCTAAGCCATACGCAGAGTTCCACTCTCATGACTTTCAGCCCTACATATATTCTGCTTTCTTCAGTGAATCCAGGGCAGCTAACCATGCAGGTCAAAACAGTAACTTTTTCAACCCACAGGACAACAGCAGGGAATACAGCAAAGCAGCCATGGATGTGCAAAAACAGCTAAGGAAAAAATTACAGCAACCATGAAATGCAATTTTAGCCATGGCAGTTAAAACCACTTCAAAAAAAAAAAAAAAAGAAGCAATCATGTATTACCCAAAGCTTTCCTATAAAAGGAAAAAAGGTGGGATATGAAGCCGTTGCCACTGCCTTTCATAGCAGTAGCTTTAGCAGCAGCAGCAGCAGCTAATAAAAACTTACATGATTACTTCACTTCCTTACTGCCCAACAGCTGAAGCTCTCTGGGCAATTCACAGCAATTCATAAAAACAGATACAATAGCAGAAATAAATGATAATACAAATGTGCTACAATACAGCATAACATCACAACATTAGAGACAACTGCTGCTCTTGCTCCCTAAGAAAGAAGTTCTAGAGCCGAGAAAGCCACGGAAAAGGCCATCCCCTGCCTCCCGACTGAACAGATTTCTAGGGATGCCAGGACACAAAGCTGGTCCCATGAAATGATCCCGGGGGCTGGATGAATTCATGTGGGAATTAATTCCTGCATGAGCTTAGTCAAAGTCCAACCCCTCTTTGCCCAGCTCCACACCGCAGCCCCACACGGAGCAGCCGAGTTGCATGTGTCCTCACCCCCTGCCGGTGTTATCAGGCCTTCCACCGTCGGAAAGTGCCACCGTGATGGTCCTGGCGTGGTCAGCCAGGACACGGTAGGCCATGTCTATGCCATCGTCATCCTCCTCACCAACTCGGCCCATGTACGGCCTGCAGCCAGTGCCCTACAACGGAGAAGAAATAAATGATGGAGAGAGGGAGAGAATGGATGGGGGTAGGGAGCAGTGTGGGAGATTTGGGGCAGTATGAGTTTTTGTTAAGGTCTTCTGGCCTATTGGCCAGGACAGTCACCCCCATCTCCCACTTGACATTAGTACCGACAGCAGCTCTGGAAATGAGGAAGGCAGGCAAGCTCTAGGTGGACATTAGAAACTGCAGCCCAGTTGCATGAAGAGCTGCAGCAGCGGTCAGCTCAGCCTAGGTATAGCTCCCCTCTACAGTTTCCCCATGAGCATGAGAAAGTCAGGGGCAGAGCCGGCTTCTTCACATTTTCCTGGTTCCTGACTCCTAGCTTAGGACATCTGAGGAGGCTGCCCAGCTGGTCTAGGGCCTCTGGGATACAAGCAGCCAAGCTCCCGGGAGACAGTGATGAGAGTGGGTCAACAGGGAGAGCAAACAGGAGTTGGACAGAGGAGGTCAAAGGGGCGGTCCTTAACATTCTCCCCCCCACAGCCCTCCTCCCCATTTCCTTCCTTATAACACACTCCCATTTACTAGAAGGACTGTGTTGTTAAGCTTCCAGGAGACAGGAGAAAGCGGTAGTTGTCACAACAGACCCCAGAGGCTAGAACCAAGAAGGCAGCAGAAAGCGATGGCTGAGAGGAGTCCCCAGTGGCGGTGACCTGCAATGCCTGTGCACGGTTTGTTTTCTGGTCGGAGGCCAACATGAGCTACATGTGTGGCCAGTGCAAGCTAGCAATCCCATTAGAAGAAAAGGTGAGAGCACTAGAGCACCGAGTGTCCATCCTCAAGGAAATAAAAGAAGATGGAGAATGTTTAGACAGAGCGGTGGAACTGCAACAGCCAAGTGGAGGACAGAAGCTAGAAGTGCAACATCAAGATGAGGAACAAGAGGGGAATACAGAGGGAAGGGAAAATGAAGAGGAAGCTCTCTGACAGTTAGGAGCGGAAGACCTCCAAGACATTCTGCACCAGTGGAAGCAGGGGAGCTACAGAACTGCTTTCAGTACTCGGGGATGGGACTGGAGGGCAGCCTGCAGTGGAAGAACTACAAGTCATCCTGTGCGATACTGAACAAGAGGCAAAAGGTCAGCCAATGATGCCAAGACAATGATACCAAGGCTCACAAGATCAAGAAGAGAAGGGTGTTCATTGTGGGAGACTTCCTGTTACGTGGGATGGAAATACATGCATGTCAGGAAGACCCATGGACTTGTCAGGTCCATGGCATCCCTGGAGGACAGATAAGTGCTATAACTGAAAGATTACCAAGGCTCTTACAGCCCACTAACATTCCTTCATATACATGTGGGAATAAATGACACTGCCAGGAACAGCTTTGAAAAAACTACATTAGACTTTAAAGTTTTAGGGAATTGCCAGTGTGGTATCATCCACACGGGGATTTCAATTTCCCCAATATCTGTTGTGAGTCAAATTACCAACAGATTCTGCCCCTCCAAGAGATTCCTAACATGTGTTACTGGGAACTTCCTCCCACAAAAAGCGGAGGGAGGATCAAGAGGAACAGCTGTCCTTGACTTGACACTGACCAATAGGGAAGACCTAGTGGACAAAGTGGCAGCTACAGGAACTCAGGGGGAAAGTGACCGTGCCGTACTTGAATTCTTGGTTCTAAAAGAAGCAAAAGCCAAATGTAGCCACACACATACCCTGGATTTTAAGAAAGCCCATTTTAATAAGCTTAGAACAATGGTAAGTAATGTCCTACACCAAAGGAGCTTGTTTTGCCACTCGCTGCAAGAACTGATGCCCCAGTTTTGCTCTCCACCCCCATTCTCTAATAATACCTTTTCCCTTTGTGTCATGTCTTTAGACTGTGAGCACAGGGACTGTCTCATTATTACCCTCTGCAAGTTTCTTGGGAAGCCTTTTCTGACTGAAGGGGACGGTAAAAATGCTATGACTAACTAAATACTATCCAGAGACAATCTTCCTCATTGACATATCAATGCATGCAGAGCATCTGGACTGGTACCTTCTGGATAGCCTCAAAGTAAGGCACAAAGAGGTCTGTATCATAGTTGGACATCTTGTTCTGCAGCACAGACACCAGCCTCTCCAGGCCCATGCCAGTGTCAATGCTCTTCTTGGGGAGGGCTTTCAGGGTCCCATCAGCCTCTCTAGTGAAGGAAAGAAAAGTACACCAGTATAAACACAGGAAATGCAAACAATGATTCACTTTTCCCTTGTTCTCAAAAGCAAGTTAAGAAAAACAAATCTGCTAGTTAGCATAATAAAGGGAAGCGCAAGTGGAAGCCAATACAGGGCAAATCCAGAGGTAATAATCTGCTTGCTAACCAAAGAAAATCCCTTCTGAAAAGTAAGAGGTCTGGGACAAGTTGTCTTCAGTGTTTGGCACACTAATCCTCTCTGGGTCATGAAATATGGTTCATACCCTCCTGAGAAAAAACAGGCAAGCTGTAAGGGCCAAAATATATTTGTAGGTAGGTCAATGAGGCTAAAATTCATGGGACCAGATATCTGAATTGCTTTAATAGACAAAGGGAGAACTAAAACGCATCAATATGATACTGCAGCTACAACTTCATCAGGATTTTTTCTCAGTGGCCACATGGCAACAGCCATTCCATGAAGATGCAGCAGACAAAAACGGAAAGTAAAACTCATTCCATCAGCTCTGTTGACAGACCAGCTCATCCTTTCCCTGAACTGCTTGCATTCCAGTTAATCATTACAAGAACTACCATTCAGCTTTAAGAAGTGGTGCCTGAATTCTGCTTTCCCCTGCTTTCCCCCTTCTATCCCATTTCCCTTTTGTGCCATATTTTTTAAAAGACATGCCTGCAAGCATATTGATTACATGTGAGCTGCTGTGGGTAAAAATACTTGAAATTATTGTGCACTGGACTATTATTTTCAAGATTCCCCACTGAAGATGGAGGTGAGGATTTGGGGGCAGGTGGGAAAGGGAATGAAAAGAATTCTGCATTATCTTTATACTGACTGAAAAGCAGAAAGGAATGCTCATGCGGGCACACACGTATGTTCACGCACATGCGCGCACACAAACGGCCAGGGAAAGGAAATAAATGCTTGAAGCACCTATTGAATTGGATGAACACTAAGTTCCAGATCTCCAGCACATTAGGATCATCTTGATTGACAAGATGTGAAGCATCCCGGTTTCCAATCCGGTCATAGTGTATCTCGCTGCAAGGTCCACATGGCCCTGTATCTCCCATTTCCCAGAAGTTGTCCTTCATGCTGCCTGGAAGAATCCTGCTTTCTGCCAGACTGTGAAGAAAGAAATGCTCGGTGAATGAGAAGGCAGCACACAGGAGAGTCTGTAAGCCACAGGTCCATTGAACTGGTTTAAAGATAATAGCTTAAAATATGCCAGATCTTTAAACTCTAGACCCCACCAGCTGATGCCCATTTTGGACAAATTATCAAAAGAGAAGATTAACATCAGGCCTAGTTCTGATAGTTACACGCCACCGTCAGTAGCAGACACAATATGCCTATGTGCATGAGTCCGTGAGAAACTCTGGCACTCCTGTCCTGCTTGGGGGAGTCTGTGGGCAGCGAGTTGGCAACTGTGTGAACAAATACTGGACTAGACTGACCACTGGTGTGATCCAGCAGAGCTCTCTGTAGGTTCTTATTTTAAAGGAGATTTTCATCACATTAACATATATAAGGCAGTTTGTCTGATCATAGAACCATAGCTTAGCATTATATGCATGAGCTTTGAAAAGCCCACAGAGAACTCCAAACTGGCATGCTCCTCTCCCTCCATGAAGGGAAAAAGAAAAATCAGAATTACGTTTTCTTTTAGCTATTGCACTTGTCTGGCTTTTAAATGCAGAAGCATAACAGAAGCACAGAAACCATGATATAAAGTACTTTCTGCTTTCTCCAAACATTTCCAAGAATTTAATTGCCAGGATTTTTGTTCAAAAAAGCAAACTCCAGTTATGTTAAACAAGCAAGCAAAGTAAACCAGAGTTTGCAGTTGGCTTGTTTAGCTATTGATTAGAGTGTATTTTAAACTAGGATACCTTGTTCACATATAATAACAAGTCAGAAATACTTAAATGAAACTGAAACCTGGCTTATTCCTCCTTCTGGTCTCATGGGAGATTTAAACCATGGTTAGCTTTAAGTGTGCCCTCCCACTACATGGAAGAAAGAGGCAAAGTTTGGAGAAAGCAGAAGAGAATCCGTGAACAGGTTCCTGTGATTCTGTTTATGCTTCTCTGCATTTTGTTTCCCTGACTTTTTCATGGAAAACAACAGAAAAACCATGATGGCCTCTAGCCATATATCATTTCACACGCAGAGGAGCAGGGGTGGTTCTTGCTGTCCAAGTCACAAAATTAATTCTTTCAGCAGCTTCAACTCACCCTAAATCCAACCAGATCTGTTTACAATCTAAGTCTGGCTGCAGACCAGCTGCCTCATTACCACCGAAGTAAGTAACATAAAGCCTTTCCATGGGGATGCCAAACTCTTTGGTGAGGAGGTCCAGGGCAAATCTGCAAGCCAGTTCCTGGGGGGAAGAAAGAAAACAAGTAATGGAAGGCTTGAATAACCTCCTAGCTTTTCACTGGAATTTTAAAATACAGTTGTATGCATGTCCAGACAGAAAAACCTTCTATAACCCCCAGCGTTCTTCAACTAGCTGTGTTGTGAGACGATTTTGGTTTAAACATACACAGGGCTGTACCCTTAACACACCAGTTTGTGATTCAGATTCTACAGTGGCCACCACCACCAGAAAAGAGGAATGGGCAGATCCCTGTATTTTCTCTCTTCCCATCTCCCATAGCATATCCTCATCCATTAATGCTTCATTTCAGACTTTGTCCTCCAATACTATATTTTTAACACTACATTATTCTGAATTCTGCAAGAAACAAAACTTTTGCACCACAACAACCTAAAAACCTTAGAGTGGCAGGAACATCGGAATTTCTTTTGTGTATACATGAGATCAGGCTGCCTCTGCCATTTGGATTAATCAAGCATTACCCTTTCAGTACTTGCTAAAGACTGCCTGCGATATCGCCACCGTACCTTGAAGTAATCGCCAAAAGACCATGAGCCCAGCATCTCAAAGAACGTGTGATGGTAGACATCCTTGCCAACATCATCCAGGTCATTGTGCTTCCCACCTGCCCGAATACACTTCTGGGTGTTGGCAGCTCGTGTCAGCTTTGCCATGGGATGAGAGGGGTCAATTGTGTTGAGGAAGATGGGTTTGAACTGGGAGGTAAAGATATTAAATGCGCAGTGTCAATAGTTTATTTATTTATTTATTTATTAAAACATTTCTATGCCACCCCTTGCCGAAGCCTCGGGGCAGCTCACAACACAAAATACAATACAATAAAATATTGTAATATCGTTGCACCCTGTAGTGCTCAATTCTAAAAGCTAACCATGCATTATAAGAAACAGTACTCCCTACTGATTCTTCTAAAGTTGCAGCTAATCAAACATCAGTGGTCAACCCGGAATTCTAGCATGATGAGAGAGGGGAGGAAATTTTCTCATTTACCCTCTTCATACCGTTCATAATTTTATAGATATCTATCTTGCCTGACCTGATTCATCCCAGCATTGGCAAATAGTAGGGTAGGGTCATCCAGGGGGATGGTAGCAGAAGAGTGCACATAGGTGTGCTGGTTCTCCACAAAAAAGTTGATGAACCGTTGGCGGATCTCGCTAGCTGTTAGTGTCATCTCCATTTTGGGACTGCCACTCAGCACTGTTGAGAAAGAGAAAACAAAGGACTTTAAGGAAGCATGGAAAATTCTGTACAGGAACAGGCTGCAGCACCTACAGAAGGAATGTCGGTGCTCTTGCATAGTTGTAGCTCTTGCATAGTTAAAATTATTTAATTTATATCCCACCAAAGTCATCCAGTGAGCTCCATGGCTGGGTGGGGCCTAGAACAGTTCTCTTAACCCTCTTAACCACTCCGCCACACTGGTTCAGAGATGAGATAAAATGTGTTGTTGTTTTAGTAATTATAATTATTAACAAATTATAAGGACCATGACTTTCCAGAAAGTTTGAGGAGCAAGGAAAAGCTTCCCACTGTGATCTCCAAAGTCAGTCAGAAGCACCCTCTAAACCAAGCATGAGCAGGCTTCAGGCTTGTAGGACCTACTAGACCCTCCAGATACACCAGTGGGAGTTGGGTGGAAAAGAGTGGTGCAGGCTGACATAAATTACCTACTGCCCCCATGCCATAGACTGAAATTACCTGCATATACATAAAAAATTCTTCAGCTACAGAACAGCAATTTCCCTTGTCTGAACTATGACCCTAGCAGAGTAGAGGATTCCATAAGGAACATAAGGGCAGCAGCATAAGCCCTTATGCAAGGAAAACAAACTGCCTGGACCCGAGACAGAAAGGAAGCACCAGAAAGAAAACAAACAAAAAAATGTAATTCACTAGGTGAACACTGGTGACAATCTGCCACGAGGCAAAACGCAGCTGCAGTATTGCATGGCATCACATGGTAACCTGCTTGTCCATTCTGTCGTGGCAAACAGAATCTGATCACCCACAACACTCCCCGGGTTTCTGATCAGCGGTAAAAGTGTGTAGAGATTTTCCACGCTTCTTTGCATGGAGCAATACAGATCCAACACAAGAGTTATGCCTTGCCATTTATTTATGTTACACTTATTATTACATTGAATTTATATTCTGCGGTTTTTCCGCTAGAGAGGAGCCCAGGGTGCCTGAGCTAGCGCCATTTCATCCTCACAACAACCCTGTGAGGCAGGTCGGCTGAGAGTCTGGGACCGACCCAAAGTCACCCCGTGATCTTCATGGACAAGCAAGGCCGGGGCCTCGAATCTCTCCGCTCTGACAGCCACGCCGCATTAGGCAAATGGGTCACCAGCACGCCAGACACGTGTATAGGGGCATCTCGCTCCCCCCGCTGGCGCCACGAATCAAAGCGCCAGCGCTCCCCGCCTTCAGAGACACACCCCCAGCCCCAGCCCCAGCCCGTGATCAAATCGATTTGTAAACCGGGGAAGGGTCTCTGGGGCTCCCCCGCGGCTCACCTCTCAAGCCGAACCAGACTCCCAAAATGCTCTGCGGCGTTGGCCCTTGCGCAGCCTCCTCCCCCCGCCCGCCAGAGCTGGGGACAACCTTGCCAGGCCAAAACGCAGAGGGCCCCCGCATGCACCTGCCTATCCACGCCTCCAACGCCCCTCGCCCAAAGGCTTCCTGCCTTGCCACCTATTACCTGCCCCTCCGCCAGCGGCTCCAGCAATGCTGTAAAAGCGCAACCAAACCCTACTGCAGAAGATACTCCTTTTTTTTAAGCCCACCCAATGCGTTGACGTGTGAGCAAAGGAAGGAATTTTTATTGGGCAAAAATCTGACTGACAGTTTCGCACCGCCCACGACTGGCGGATTTGACAATGTCACGGTGCAGCTTGGGTTCTGGTGCGGCTGATGCAACGGCTCTGAAACAGAGTCACGTGGTTCCCCGGGAAAGGGCTGAAGTCTGCAAGGGGGCCGCCATTACGGGAAGGGAAGGCTGTGAGGATAAATTTTTGAGGGGTGGCTCTATTTACTTTTACATACCCCTAGTACAAAAACGGGTCTGTGTGGAAGGTGTTTAGACTGGGGGATGCCGAGAAAGGCAGGACTTTTTCGTGCATTGATGTATGATTGCTCCGTTAACTGGTGGGTTTAGTTTATATTTCCCACAAACACAAATCATAGTTACCCCTTCTGAGTTTGGTTTTTGCATGATGAAAGCTAAATTAGAGAGTAAGCTTGCACTTGCGAGCAGGATAGCGGGCTGGGTCATACTGGGAATTGTAGGATGACCCCTTCATGGATCACTGCCTTGTCGTGGCGAAGGGGCTTGTGTAGGTCAATGAAGCTATGAGCTATGCTGTGCGGGGCCACCCAAGGCGGACGGAGAGCTCTGATAAAACGTGATCCACTGGAGAAGGAAATGGCAACCCACTCCAGTATCCTTGCCATGAAAACCCCATGGACAGTACAAAAGGCAAAAAGATATGACGCCGGAAGATGAGCCTCTCAGGTCGGAAGGTGTACAATGTGCTACTGGGGAAGAACAGAGGGCCAGTACTAGTAGCGCCAGAAAGAATGAAGCGACTGGGTCAAAGCCGGAAGGACACTCAGTTGCAGATGTATCTGGTGGTGAAAGGAGAGTCCGATGCTGCAAATATCTATACTCCATAGGAACCTGGAATGTAGGTTCCATGAATCAAGGCAAGCTGGATGTGGTCAAACAAGAGATGACAAGACTGAACATCAACATCTTAGGAATCAGTGAACTAAAATGGACAGGAATGGGTGAATTTAATTCAGATAACCATAAGGTATACTGTGGGCAAGTATCCATCAGAAGAAATGGAATAGCCTTCATAGTCAATAAAAGAGTAGGAAAAGCAGTACTGAGATACAATCTCCAAAATGACAGAATGACCTCAGTTCGAATACAAGGCAAACCATTCAACATCACAATAGCCCAAGTCTATGCCCCAACCACTGGTGCTGAGGAGGCTGAGGTTGACTGGTTCTATGAATGCCTACAACACCTTCTAGAATTAACACCAAAAAATGATGTCCTTATCATCATGGGGGATTGGAATGCTAAAGTAGGAAGACAAAAGATAACTGGAATAACAGGCAAGTTTGGCCTTGGAGTACAAAATGAAGCAGGGCACAGGCTGGTAGAATTTTGTCAAGAGAATACAATAGTCATAGCAAACACTCTTTTCCACCAACCCAAAAGACGACTCTACACATGGACATCTCCAGATGGTCAACATAGAAATCAGGTTGACTATGTGCTCTGCAGCCAAAGATGGAGAAGTTCTATACAGTCAGTAAAAACAAGACCAGGAGCTGGCTGTGGCTCAGATCATGAGCTTCTGGTTGCAAAATTTAGGCTTAAATTGAAAAAAGTAGGGGAAAGCACTAGGCCACTCAGGTATGACCTAAATCATATTCCTGATGAATATACAGTAGTGACAAATAGATTTAAAGAATTAGATCTGATAGACAGAGTGCCTGAAGAACTATGGATGGAAGTTTGCAACATTGTACAAGAGGTAGCAGCTAAAACCATCCCAAAGAAAAAGAAATGCAAGAAAGCAAAATGGCTGTCTGAGGAAGCTTTACAAATAGCTGAGGAAAGAAGGGAAGCGAAAGGCAAAGGAGAAAGGGAAAGATACACCCAATTGAATGTAGAATTCCAGAGAATAACTAGAAGAGATAAGAATGCCTTCTTAAATGAACAGTGCAAAGAAATAGAAGAAAACAATAGAATAGGGAGGACCAGAGATCTCTTCAAG